>NC_046227.1:32003609-32306525 GCF_009819885.2 Catharus ustulatus | reverse complement strand
TGAAATATTTTGAAGTGAGCTCTCTTTTTTCCTTTCCTTTTCCATGTGTATATGTGTGGTTCATTCCTAGAAAGAAAGGGCAAAGGACAGACAACTGATGGTGCTACCAAACTTCTAAAGTAATGCCATTTCTGGAATAATGGTTAAGAAATAGCTGGCTAAGTATCCCTTAGACACTTTTCCCTGACAAGGTGACACTTCTTAGAGGAAAGACATTCCAATGACCAATTGTTAGGGTTAGCAGCCTTTTGCCTTTCTTGGAATGAAGAAAGAGGTAATTTCTGAAATAGGAAGTTTGTTCTCTCATCTTTTGAAAGCTTCTCTATGATCTTTCCTATCACTGTAGTTATTCCCTGTTTATCAACACTGAAAACACTTTCTTGTTCAATATTCTGAAAGGTTGGTGGAAGAGAGAAGAGAGAAAATTTGCTTTACATTCCACAGATTCCAGTAAATTATCATTTGCAATTTCAGGTGGATTTTCTGCTATCTTAATTTATTGTTCTTACTTTATTTATTACTGGAAAGAAGGAATATTATACTACTCTTTCTTAGTTCAGCTAACTGAAATCCAGCTTTCTGATAAGTCTCAGTCAGGCCAGGGTATTGTACAGCTTCATAGATCAATGTCATCAGTGATTTATATCTTTTCATTGATCCTGGAGAGCTTGCCATCCCTGGGCTGCAGGGACTTTTCCCATCCCTTGTTTTCTATTGGCCACAGGGCCCATGGTGTTTCATCAAAGGGTTCATCATCAGTGGACTGCTTGTTTGATTTATGGACCAATCTGAATACTTAGAAATCATGGTCAGGGCAGGATGTCGTTTACGATTTGCAAAATGCTGTTGGTTTCAGCAGAGCAGTGACAGTTTAAACCAGCCTGAGAAGCTTACACAATGTGGGACTCAACTGCAAGTTTCTTATTAATTTGTGTGGAACGGGTCTGCAGTGAGCAGCATAATCTTAGTTTCAGTAAGAATTGAATATTTAATATTTTTATTGTCTCTTTGTTGACACAGAGCATTAGAGAAGTAGATGAACCTTTACTTCCAGAACACCATTTTCATCTGTTACCTTTTCCCAGAAATTAAACTGCACTGATCAGCAGGACAGCACTTACTCTGCCTTTGCTGGACTTTGGACCTGGGGAAGATTTTGTGATTCAGTTTGAACACATCCTGCCTGTGACTGTGCAATATGAGGCATGAGCAGAGATTGCTCAGGATTGGCAAAAGATGGATGCTCTTTGTTTGAGATAACACAAGAAGTGTAGGACTCCAGAGAAAAAGGACTAAGCTGCTTTAAGCCATTGTTTGCTGCATTCTCACTCCAGAGCCCTCTGCAGGGTTTGACCAACATCCCACAGGAGATGCAAATTCCCTCTGGCAGGTCTCTGCCCCTTCCTTCTTCCCCCAGCACTCAGCTGCCTTTGATAGTAACAGATCTTGTACACTCAAGAGGTTTCTGTCATCCCAAAAGCCTTTTTCATCCTCCCTCTTCAGGGACTTGACTTTTAGCACTAAGGGTGCTTTACAATTACCTGTTTGCTTTCTGGAGTGTGGATTTTGCACTCTACCCTCACTGGACATCACCCAAGTGGAATTGGTGAATGTGGTGGGGCAGTGCCCTCAGCACATGGCATGTCCAGGCACAGTTTCTAAGGTTAGAAGAGTTTTCCTCTGTTCTGTACCTTTTCCTTGACTGAAATGCTGAAACTCATTTATTCTTGCTCAGTAATAAACTACTTTTGAACTATGTGAGCTGTGCTTAAAACTCAGGCAGGGGTAACAGCAGTGTCATGAGGCATTCAAGTGCTCATCACAGTAAAACAGGATGTGTGTTCCTGAATATGCCACTAGTGTGCAAAGTTCATCTAATTCTGTAATTAGAAGATGAACAGGTTACTTTTTTATGTGGCTGGGATTTACTCTGTGAGAAGCTGCATTACTCTGCTTTCTGTGATGAAATGTCATGACCTGTGCTTTCTTCTACCTGTCCATTGAAATTGCTGCCCTGAGTTTGTGCAGGAAAGGTGACCCTGTGCATATGTTTATGTGTTAGCCACATTCAATTCATGTCACATTCCCTCCTAAAAATAATAGTTTGTACTTGAATTGCATCAGAGAAATACCTTTGTAATTTCTTTCCCCTGAGTTCATTGAAGTGTTTTATCCCAGTGCACTCCTTAGGGCAACTTGAAGCAAAAATGGTTTAATGGCTCTTTCACAGATACTTGATTGTTGCACCAGTGAGTAGCAAGCACAAAAAACCAGAGCCCAAGTACTGTATTTATGGTTCCTTTGTGATCAGGGTAGCAGTAACGTTGGAAACCTGATGGAATGGCTCTTTGGCACCTGTGTTTTGGGGCTCACAATGAGATATTTTCAAGGTTTGTGTAAGGATGTTCAGTAATTAAGCCCATATCATATAAAACATATTCTTGATTAGTTTTAACATTGTGATAGTCAATTTCTAAGCTAATTAATATTTTGAAAATACTTTGTTGTGAATGTAGTCCAGACTGCTGATTTTTAATTTGGTTACCTATATGGGGTTTAGTTAAGGTAATGCCTTGCTGTTAACTCTCAAACAGTTATATCTGCACAGTTATTCAAGCTGGATCAGTTCTTCATGAAAATGCACACTTTTGTGCTTAGAGTGCAGGCTGTGTAGTAGTTATGCAGAAAGCATCTCAGTTATGGGGTAACTCAAAGATTATGAATGTCTGAGCTTTAGTACATAATTATCACAAGCACACAAAGAGGACTAGATGCTCATTGAAGGAATTTTCTAGATTGGTTTTGACACCCAGCATTTAATGTTGATTTACATCACATTTTCCATTCTCAATCTGCTCATGAGTTGTCAGACTGCATCTGCTCATGCAATTAGAGAAGGTGGTTTGCAAGGTAGAGCCTGTCCCTCCTGTGTTGTGCTCTGGTCATGGCTCACTCTCCACATCTGTGGATTGCCCTTTTTCCCTTTATGCTTGCCTTGTCATTTTGGGCAATGTTTTACATTGCCTGCTTGTAGTCTTGGTGTTTTCTTTCTCTATCTCACTGTCTCTGTGGGCAGAGAGCTTGGACAGATAATTGCTGGAGTTAGCAGGATTTGATGTTCAATCCTGTAATTTCTACAGACCTCTGGTAAAACCCAGGAGCCACCATCCACTGAGGAGCTGCAGTTGATCCCAACTCAGGCTGGCTGACTAGAAATAGACTGGGGACTTCTGAAAGTTTTGTTGTCAGTCTCATTCTCTCCAGTTATATGCTAGAGTGGATCTTAAATCAGTATTCATCTGGTAGCAGCTTAATTCTTGGCCCATTAGTTAATAATTCAAATATTAGCTGTCGATGGAGAAAGGTGAAATACATTAGCCATGAACATACTCTAACTTTTCCTCAATAAACTGCTTTATCTCTCAGTGGCAAAATACTACCATTGAAAGCTGGTACATTCAATGTTCATTGCAACTTGTAAAAAAGAAAATGTAAGTTGTTAAAGACATGATGAGTTTTGCTTTTTAAAATTCTGAAGTAGATGTAGCAGTTAGGTTGTGCATACACTTGCAGAATTGGCATAGCATGTATCACAGACCCTTCATGACTGCACTCATTTAGTACTTTAATCATACCACCAGCAACTTGCTCTGTCTTTTTCATTCATATACAAGTGAGAATTGGAGATATTTGCATAGTTAACTTCATTTGCACCTGTGAGTAATGACATTTTTTTTAAATCATTTCAGGAAAAGCTGTCAGAAGACAGTAGAAGATGCATAGAAGGCATGGAAAAAATTCGCACACTGGCAGATGAAGATTCAAGAAGTGAAAGCAGCAGCACTGAGGAGGAAAAGGAAAAAACAAAATTGCTCTTGGAGCGTTTGAAAGCTCTGGAGGTAAGAAGCACAACAGTTTCACACATAAAAGTCCACCCTTCCTCCTGCCTCTTTCATTTCTTGGCTTTGAATCACCCTGTAGTATTAATCTAATCTTTCACAGTTCACCTGATTTCATGTTATGGGGTATTTTTTTTTAGAATTCATTTACCAAGAAGCTTAGAACCACTAAAAGATCCTTCTCTAATGCTGAGCATCACATATCTTTAAAAGGAACTTAATACATTATTTTAATTCCTTTGAGACCATTTAATAAGAAAAATTGGTTTTACTCGTTTTGTTTCAATTATTAATATTGCAAGACTAATATAAGTGGTTTAACAACTGTCATAAAACTAGTTTTGCTCCAGTGTAGTTTATTGCTCATTTTTTAATTGCTGGACTGCTTGCTTGGGAGAGCTCAGGCCTTTTTACTGCTGGACTGTGGAAAATCTATTTCCTTGTAGACCTCACAGAGAACTGCACACTCTACATTTTGAGTGCATTTCCTGAAAATTAGGATCTGCAAAATAGTGCATCTTGTGGTAGCTTCTAGCTAGAGGAAAAGTTTCAAAGTTTTCTAAGGTAGCCATGGACAAGGTGCAGGTAAAACTTTAACCTCAATATATATGAGCTTATTTTGTGCTTCTTGACAGAAGCAAGGGCTTCAATGTCTATGAAAAAAATAAGACTGCATATTTTGATCTAATTTTTAACTACTACAAAGTCATATTTTTCACCTTTCTAGTGTTTCCTCTCTTTTCTTCTGTTCAAGCATCCATGTAACGTTATAGGTGTGGGTAAATGAATGTCTTAGAATGGTCTGAGTGACATTTTGCCTGTGTAAGGTGTTGGTAGACAATAGATTTATCACTCTACATTTTATTTAAGTGTGAAGGCCCTCTTATATGATAATTTTTGGGTTGAGTTGTACTCTGATACATTAAAACTGTATTTTCTTGAGGACTTTCTTAAAAGTAAAATACAAACAGTTACAATCAATCCTGTTTGGATCTAAATACAGGATCTGAAATCTCAAAGGTGTAGGCAGTCTGTGCAATTTTCCTTTAAGGCTTAGACTGTAAAATAAACACATGTAATATTAAATAACTCTAATTTTGCCCAGGGGAGAAAAGAACACATTCTACTGAGTTTTTAAGACATTAAAACTCTTAAAAAAAAGTGCAGTTTAATATATAGTCTTTCTTTATCTGTTGATGGAGAATGATTGCAGACTGCTTGTGGTCTTTTATTTCCAAAATATGCACAATCTCTGTTTGCTTTACCTTGTTCTTAATCAGTCTGCATGACATTTGCAGTTCTTTATGTCCTTGGTTGGTATGGAGGTGTTCAGTAATGTCACAGCCTTTATCAGTTGTGGCAAATTGCCCAAATATCAAATGTGGCACTAAGGACAGGCAGGGTCTGGCTCAGGAAGGGCAGTGGAGATGTCTCCTCACTGCTGTTGGTGTTGTGCACTGGCTTGTTCAAAACCACATATTAGAGAATGCCAATTCTTCAAGGATTAATCTACTTAAATAATGTAAGGAGCTATCAAAGCAGAAAGATGAACTCCAGGGCCAACATTAATTGTGATCCAATATAATCAAAACAAAGTGTTGTTAACTGTGTGTTGTATAACATTATGTATTTTTGCTGTATTTTTCTCTTGAAGAATATAAATTGTAGTGTCAAGGCTTCTTATGGTTTATTAATTAACAGACTTTTTTCAAAGTTATATGCAATTAACTGTTCTAAATCTTTACTATTTTCAGACTAATTGTTCTAAATATTGTATTAGTCTATCTGGAAAGGAACAAAAAATTACCGTTTGTTAGTTTTTTGTGCTCTGGGTGTCAGGATCTTTAATCTTACTTTACATGATTAGATGTTACTGAATTAATCAAATCAGAAAGGCTAATAAAGTGCTTACTGGAGTTGGTCCTCCATCTGTGCCCTCTGGAATCTGAACACTGCCAATAAACAGAAGCTGTTAAAAGTCATAGTCAGTGTGTGACCTATTAATATAATTTCATTAACAGCATCACTAGTAAGAAAGTTTTGGTATCTATTAGTTTGTTTGTTATTCAGCTGTAGCATGTGACAAGCTGGTCTGCCAGGGCATTGTAGAATTATTTCATCCTCTTCCTCCTCAGCTGTGTTCCCATCTTGCTGCTTGGGTGAGCTTCTCTTAAAGTCTCTACAAGGGCACATGTATTATAAATTTACATTTATACACATGTATATAAATGCATTTGACAATGCACTTCTAAGGAAAAGCCTGCACAAGTGGTGTGAAGGTTTTATTCTATAAAAGTTTACATCCAGCAGGTGTCTTTTGTTCTGGTTAATACCTTCTCTCGGCTGCTCACATAAAAAAATTGGGTAAATCAGCTAATTTTCCTGTGGATGAAGTGCCCAAAGAGAAAAGCTATCCTCCAGCACAGGGATAAATGGGTAGCTCCTCCAGATACATTTACAGATTATTTAGTAGAGATATTTAGTAGATCTGTTACACCTGTAACAGATTATTTGGTTTCTTTTATTTGGAATGTCTGTATGGGAAAACAATTCCTATTTCCATACATAGACCAAATTGTTTCTGCCCTTCCTGGACTACTGATGTAGATGTGAGGTACGTGGTGGTTTTCTTCAGGAGTTTCTGTGACTGGGATAAAAACTCTAGTCATCCTGGTTGGTTGGATCTGGAGCAGAAAATCTAAGAATGAGAAATGGGGCAGAGCTTCATTTTCTCAGAAAACTTTAAATGGTTTCCATATCACAGGAGTTGTATTTAAAATGTCTTTTTTTTCTGCTGTCGATTCTATTGCCAAATAAATTGCAGTAATACCTTTTATGTTTTATTAACTGCTGTTTATCCTAGAAATTTTCTCACTGAACAATACAAATCAGTATAATAAAGTACCTTTGTAGTCAGCCCAAGTGAAAGCTTACATATACTTTGATAAGAGATATCTACACACATTCTCCCATTGCTCCTTTTGCCTATAATTTTTTTTACATCCTTTATCATTTACAGCAAATTCTATTTCCACTCTACTGACTGATAAATACCATACGTTTCTAATCAAATGAAACAGATGACAAATAAAAAATGGTTCACACCATCTTGTGTCCTATTTGACATAGTTGAAATTAATTGTGATTTCCTGGATATCAAAATTTCTTTGTGCCTTCAGCATTTTTAGTTGGCTGCTCTTGAAATGCCATTTAATTTACTTCAGTAGTTATGATCAAATGCCTTCTAGCTCTTACAAAGAAAAAAAGCATTCTCTGATATCTTCTCTGTGTATTTGGAGTCCTGCAAAAAAAGAAATATTAAAGAAATATGGTGAATAGCATATGAATTCCGTGGTGGAATTTCCTTTTTTAAATTCTGCTTTCATCACCAGAAGAATTGCATTTTTTTTTTAAATTGTAGCCAGAAATATACAAAAAGTATAATTTATTCTGGACATGCATCAACCCCCATATAGCAATTCCAGATTTTTTTCACCATTTTCACAATTACTGTAAAACAATAATGTTATATTTCCAAAGTCACATGCAGACAAGTTGGAGATTTTTCACAAAGCCTTAATTTGCTCTCCTGGGCATGTTAGGTGTTATATGGATTTTCATTTCAGGATTGTCTACTATTTCTTTTTTCAGCAAGAACAATTTACACATTTACAGTCCGCAGAGGGAAGCTTTAGGAATATTCTGTGTTGGACAAACAGTGTCTGTAAAAGCCTTAAGAGTGTCCCAAAGCTTTGTTATCCTATATGGAGCTGTGGGTTCTCTGCCCCAATTTAGCCTCAAATGACTGAAATACAAGCACCAAGCACGTGCATAATTGCAAGTGATTTAAACTGATATACAGCATTAATGTCAGTCTTAATCTAAACATGTCTGTAAAAGCTATAGTTGCTTTGATTTTAAAAATTTAATCAGTGGTAAATACTGTGTCAGCTTTGAAGGCTTATTAAAGTCTGTCATTTGCACAGACATTTATGCAGGGAGGGTAATTCAGTATGAATTAACCATGTCTGACTCTATGAAATGTTCCAGCTCTTTTGGACATCCTCCTTTGCAACTGCAGCAGTGCAACTTGCTTAGAAAGTATTTGCTTGTGGCTGCTCAGGAAGTGGCTGGGACAGTGCACAGCTAGCACCTTGTTAAAACCACAGTATTTGCATTCAAAATAAAATCAACAAAGAGGAGGTTCCCCTGGTTTGCTGAGTGTCCTCTTCCCCAGCTGCAAGGGGCACGAGTTCTTTTGGCCACAGAAATACTGATGAGGGCTGCCCCCAACCTTGCATTTTCCAGCAAACCACTGGGGTAGCATTGGATTGTAACCTTGAAGTTATTGAATGAAAAGCCTAATTCATGTGTGAAAATCTCATTGCTCGCGGGTGAGTGAGGCTCAATGGAAGTCTCAGTGAACGAAGCTGCAGTGGCAGCAGTGTCTGCTGGGGCAGAATCATGAAACCACTCTGATTTTAATTATAGAGTTTTGCCCTCTCACCCTTTGCAGTTTATCATAGAAAGATGTGTTTTGTTTTAATACATTGAGCTTTGGGAGAAAACTCACTCAGGATAATAAGCTAAATGTTCAAATATATTAGAGGAGTAATTTCCCTTGTATCATCACCATTAAACAGATGAGGAAGTATGTCAAGTATTTCCCATATTATGTTTTTACTATTCTGCAGAGGAAGAAAGACATGATAGCAATGAACTATGAACTATAAAAAAGAACTATGAGAAGGGTACGTAATTCTTCTGGGTAGATTGAAAAGATAACTTTGAATTGGATGCTGCTGGTTTTTATTTTGCTCTTTATTTTCTCCGCTTTATTTTTATTTTAATGATTTTCCATTTACTGCAATGTAAAATGGTAAGAAATCTAATATTTATTTTATTTTCCATGGAAAGAAACACACCATATGCAGAGGCAAAGAGCCTGAGTTTCTGAAAATATCTGTGAGGAAAGACTTCTTGTTTATTGAAAGTCAGCTGATTCACTGGTGTATAGGAAATGTGAATCACTTGACTTAAACGCATAGAAAAATCATGAAACTTGTAAGTATTTTGTAGCAACATTCTAAAAATTTTGTAGCAGCCAGTCTTGCTCCAGCCCATGTGTTTAATCTGATTCAGCCAGAAACTTCTTCTTAGCCCAATGCCTTGGCCATCCACATAACTAGATTCATTATGCTGATTTGTCACCAAAGACCAACCTACTTAATTCTAATTATTGGATTATTTTACTTTAAATCTTTTCAGTAGGATACTTTTGTAATTAGTTTTCTGAGCTGTGCCTAAGAACTCTTTTTTTTTCCTAGCAAGAGAGCAGACAATGAGGCAGGGAAAGTCTTATTTCCAAATTTACACAGTGGCTGATAATGAATCAGCAAAGAATTGCATCACTGGTTTAAAAACCAGCCCAGTTTATTCCAGCTCTTTCCAGATAACAATATTGGCAAACTGTTTCAGCTTTCCAATAACTGAGTAAAATTTAAATGAAAACCAAACAAGTACATCAAGCTGAATGTTTTCTATAACCTGTTGATGCTTGAGCTCATCTACTGTAGCTTCTCAGTGGCTCAGTTGTTCTTGGGGACACAAATCTCATGGTTGTTACCTATTTCTCATTTCCTTTGTTCCCTGGGCTGCTTTGTTTCTGCTGTTTGTGCTGCCCTGCTCCAGCTGGAGTCCTCAAAGCCGTGTCCTTCCCAGATGTTTGTACCCCTGCTGCCAGTTCACATCTTCCTCCGTGGCTTTTCCAGCCATCCCACAAGGGTGTGAGGCTTCATAGTTGGCACAGAGTTATCTGTTGGGATGTTACTGGAAAGAATATCCTCATATGGATGAGGAATAATAGAAACCTCTCCTGAGCAGACAGTTCAGTTCAGTTAGTATGTGGTGAGTATTTAAGAGAAGGGGATTTATTTCTTGCAGACATTTAAAATATTTATCTTTCTATTTTTCTTTCTCCTTTTATTTTTTTTTCCTAAGCCAGTTGAAATTCATGGCAATTTCTCTTTTGGCATAGAAAAATCAAGATGACCTAGTAGGGATATGAATTTACAACAGGGGTGTTGAAAATAGCTCTGCCCACTGGATGTAAGAAGAGCTGTTCAGATTTACTCTGTCACTGCTGTAACCATTTCCTGCTATCATTAGTGACAGACTTCTGATCCACTGCTCACCAAAGAGCTCCATCTCCTGAAATGGGAGACTGCCTTGATAAAAATAACTGTACACTAAGGCATTGTCCCCATGGTTCAAGAGGAACAGAGAAGGCCATGCTTATCTGCATTTTTCTCACTATTCAGTTCAACAGAAACTTAAAATGCTTTCTTAAAATCAACCACGGTGCCTCCTGGGAATTTTAGTCTGAGTTACAAACAGTATTGCTTTCTTTTCTGATTGAGTCTAAGGGAAGATAAAAGAATATCAAATTGCATCTCCTGACACATGGCAGTGGTTCAGAAGTTAAATGTTTTGGGTCACAACATGCAGAGCTTCTGAGGTTTTAGCACATGCTGAAAAGGTAAAAGCTTCCAGATTAGCTCTCTGTTGTGTACTCTGAGATACTCACAAAGCAGTAATATACTGAAATAAACTAATTCAACCAAGTGCTCAACAGAGTATGCTTCAACTCTTACTCCTGTTCTGTTGTGTCTTAAAGCAGCATTTAATTGTTTTAAGGGTGTCATTGTGTCATACCCCATCAAGTACTCGTGAATTTTGCTGTGTATCAGAATTTTTCTCCTTTAGCCTGCTCATGCAGGAAACAGGTTTTAATGAAAGTTGCTTTCTAGCTTCATCACACACATCAGTGTACCCCAGTGAGGTACAAGGCACATAGGAAAGGAGTGAGTGACTTGTGCTGTTCCTCATTTCCCTCTTCTCAAGGCAGTATGATATAAAATGCTCTTTTCCAGGACAGTGAATCCAACATCTTACAGGTGGGAGAAAATGCGATATATACATATGTCTTACATGCAATTTTTTACTTCACTTTAGTATTTTAGGCAGGGTATTGTTTAGCATATCCTTTAGTTCACCTGCAGTGGTAATTTTTTCCTAAGTTTTGGAGCATGCGGTTGTAAAATTATAGGTATACTATAGAATCCTCAAGACAGTATTTTCAGATCTGGAAATTTTATTGAAAAAAAATGAGAACATAGATAAGCATTTAATGTTTATTTTACCACAACCAAATGAAATTACATATAGTTTTTGTAAAAAACAGGTTATAAATTATTTTTTCCTAGGATTTTCCAAGTTCCAGTCCAATGGATTTTTTGTTACAGCTGTCTACCACAGAGAAAACCCTGTGGTACTTAGCTGGCTGACATAACAACAGGCTTTAAATAGTTCAGAGTATTGAATATGGCCACAAGAATAATGATTTGGTGCCAGAAGGATCTGAGGAATAGGTGTAGTCAGTGAAGAAAAGGTAAGTCACAGAAGTCAAGGAAAATCATCTCGGTTTTATTAAACCTGTCAGATTTTCTCTATTGTAATGAATGTTAACTGTATTCTGCACACAGTCCTTGCTAGGTTGAAGTGAAGGAATCTATTTCTGTCTGCCTTTTATAATCTAATGACAGTTTTTCAGTGCCCTTCTTTCCAAGAGTGGTGCCTTCTTGCAGATAACCAGCAGTTAATGTAACTTCCCTTTTTTAGCAATCAGGCATGTGGTAATTGAGAATCCACTCTCCCCGTGCAATGGAATGAGATTTTCCAACACTGTGTTATAGATCTAGGTGTCTGTGTTTATCCCCACACATCCATCACTGCAGAGTGAGACTCAGTAGTTTTTTCAATAGTTTCTCTCAGCTGTGCACTCTGGGCCTGGCTCTGCACAAGCCCTTTCTGTGAGCCTGCTCATTACTCACAGTGGCACTTGTTTCAGAGGAAAGCTTCTATGTGACAGAGAATTTTAGACTCATGCCCTATATTTTTAATTTGCATACTAATGCATGCAATTTGGCTGACAGTAATGACAGTTCTACAGTTCATAAACTAAATAAATAGTTGCACTTCATTTCAAACTGATACTATTTTAAAATTCCTAGTATTCTATGGATGTTCTCCACTGGCTGCATAGAAAATACCAATTAATTTACTTCAGCTGAATCCCTTACAACTCTTTACTTACCACATAGTAAAATAATTTCTCTTTTAATTTCTCCTTACTAACCTTGAAAATGCTGCAACAGTATTGATGTCTCATCATGATGCACTTTTTCTTGATTTCTTTTTTGTTCTTCTCATAGAAATACAGCATTGGAGATTATAGAAGGGATTCTGGGCAGGTATATTTACACTCATACACTGGAATTAGGGGCACTGTGCTGAATTCCAGCCTGTAAGGGTTGACTCCTGTGTTGGGAAATGCTCAACTACACATGTGAAATCTGTATGATTAACATACTCTTGAAATTGGGTATTCACTGACTTTACTGTGCAGCTAATTTGATAGTCCACAGCAGAAAATACCCAAATGAATATTTTTAAGTCTGCTTAATCTGTCACAGTGACAAGCACAGATTTTAAGATTACTTCTAAATATATAGAGAGTATAGATAAATCAAATGTGGAATAGTCTGACATTGGTCCATTATGCATAAAACTGATTTTTGCTGATGGTTCTGTAGATACCTGATTATCACTAAGTGTTAAATTTCAGTGTATAGTAAAAAAAGCTACACATGGATGCATTATAGCCACATGTGGATAGCTGCATGCACATTTTAGTGTACAGTTGTCTGATCCAGAAGCTATTGAGTTTCAAGGAGAGTTTTGTTTATTCATAAGGACAATATTTTTTTCTATTTGTTTTTGATTTTTATTATACATTTTCACCCCTTCCAGTTAAATTGCCTTTCCCCATATGGGGTCAGATCCTGCATTTTTTTTCACCTTAGGCTGAGCACCATTCCTGTGCTTCCCACATGGAAAAAACAGGTCTGTGCCCCTGCTCTGCCCTTCAGGAATGTTCACTTCCCACCCAGACCAGGAGCTGCCAGCTGGTCTTGCTGACCTCTGGCCATGTTTCCTGTGCAGGTGGAGATGTGGTTACCTTGCAGGGCTCCTGCTGGGATCTACAGGCACATAATGCCATCTAGAGGGCAGAGCTTCTTCCCTTCCTGCAGGAGTAGCTGGGATCCCTGCTGGCCTTCCATCACGTGTGGTGACAGTGCTCATTCATCTTGGTGATTCATGGCTTTCCTATTCCTCTTCTGGGTAGTGTGTACTCAGACATGGCCAAGACGTGGGAATTATTTGGATGTGCTCAATTGGTGATTACAGCTGTTTTCCTTTAATAAGCCTGCAGGGGTTTTTTTTTTGTCTTCAGTCAAATGGTCTGTTCCTCCAGAAAAACCCTTCTGATTTTAAATGTTCTGGGTCTTAAGGTTTAAGTTCTTCAGGAAAAAGTTATTTTCAATAAAAGAAGCAAGTAAGACCTGTATTTTTCATTCAGCTTTTCATTAAACTCTAAATGCTTACACATTGACCACTTTGCTTGACAAAATCCTCTTTAAAGTTGTTGCAGCAACAGTTTCAGATCAGCTGAGAAATGGATGAGAGGGTTGTGCATCATGTGAGACTGCTGTGTGTTTAAACAGAAATTAAAGTATATTCTTCTATTGTGTCTGTCCTGCTGCAAGACCTGGTCAGCATTTCTCTTAGCAGTTAATGGTGATCTGGAAATGAGTGGAGGCTTCTCAGTGAGGAGGTCATGGGGCTGAAACAGCTGAAGTTTCTCCTTCACTGCCTCCAATAGCTCCTCCTTTTTCATCTTTTGTGCCTTATGGAGTTTTCCTACTCAGACCTTCGACATGTCAGAGAAAAGTCTATTGCATCCTCCTTGGTAATTTCCTTCAGTCCTATTTGATGTTATTATACTTTAGCTGCTGCTACCAATAATGACCATTATAATATTCTTTTTGTTAAATAACAATGAGCGCTCTTTCTGTAACTTAAGTCTGATCTGTATCTCATAAAAAGGATTTTGTTAGACATTGCAGTGTCTCCCCAGTGCTGTGCAGAGATTACTGTTACACACATACATGCATAAATTTGATTCTATTAAGGTAGGAGGTGTGAAACAGAGAAAAAGGCTCTGTTGCAAACTTTATAAACAGCATCATCTTTTTATATAATGCCCTGCCATGCAAAGTAGTTCAGGTAGCAGAAGCAGTGGAGCTGCTTTCATTTGAGCTAATGAGATCTTCTTGAGAAGCAGAGAATTGGCCCCAGTAGAGGAAAGCATGAGCAACCTGAGCCAGCTTTAGCAGATCTTTGCAGATAGTGTTGATGACATAACTTCACTTTTAAGGAAACAGTTTTGTCTCCTCCTCTTGCTGTGGCACAATGTAGGTTTCTTTCCATTCCAGTGATGCTTGTCTTTATATTCTTTTTCTCAAATATTTTGCCCTTTGCAGTGACCCCAGGGTAACTATTCAAGATTTTACCCATTTAGAGGAGTAAAAATAGGTATTCTTAGTTCATTGTAAAAAAGAACTTTGCTAGTATTAGGCAAAACCTGTATTTTTCACAGAGACATTGAATAGAAATAAGAGATGAGAATTTCTCCTCTTTTTGAGCAAGTGATTTGGATCACTGGTGACATCTGCCAGGCAGGAATATTTCCCAATTGCAGGCCAATCTGACAGAGCAGTAATGTGATCAGCTTTAGGTATATGTGACATTGCATAGTATTTCATACTTGGATTTATTTTTCTTCTTTTCTCTGCATTTTCCCTTTAGGCCAGTTGATTAATCAGTGATCCTGCTCTTGAATGGGAGTTTGGAATAAGATCACAGCAACATTTCCTCATCTTTGATACTGGTGTTATTATATTTGGCTATCACATTTAGACATGTGAAGGTGGGTGCAGTTCCAGTGGCTGCACTTGAGCTGTGTTTAATTATGTGTGGTGTGAATTTGGCTCATTCTGCAGATTAGGGCTGGGCTGCTGCTGCTGCTTTTCATGCCTGAGCTTCTGACTGGGGCACCACTGAATCCCATCAACTTTGACCTGAAGTATGTGCCATATGGGACTGATTTTCAGCCAAACCTTGTTTTTTTAAGAACTTCTGATTTGCCACATTCTCCCAAAATTGTGGTCTAAGGCATTTCTTGGACCTCCTAGAACACAGTTTGAAGAACAAAATCTGAGACAAATTTTATATGCTGAAGAGTAAAGTTAATAATTGAGAAAGAGTTTCATATAACACAGTGGAATTTACTAATATACAATTGCAATAGAATTTGCTTTCCATGTAGCTGACTTGAATGTATATATTTCTGTACAGGTTTTTATTTTCTGTTTTCATAATATACAAAGCTAGAAAAACACCCAGGTAGAAAAATTCGTCTGGCACATCTCTTTTGAGTGGAGGAAGAAGTTCCCAACAGGCCTCTCTTTTTATTTTGGGGTTGTGGGATACATTTTTGTCCTGGCAGTTGACTTCCTTAGGGCTTCCCTATTAATGTTGGACGATATCCAGTTGTAATTGTGTGTTTGCCTTGGGAGTAGTGCAACTGGAGCAGATCCTCAGACCTGTGCTCTGTACATTTTGGGGAGTCACTCTGACTGCAGGTAAGCCCAGAAGTAGCTGGAGCTCCTCTTCCCATCTCCTGTAAGAGAATCTCAGGATTGGATCCAAGGCCACCCCACAGTGTGAGCTGCAGCCTGGTCAGTGATGATCAGAAAAATCCCTGGAGATGAGGACACTCACAGCCCATCCAAGCCAAAAAGCCAATGTGGATGGACCTGATGTCAGCCAGCTCAGTAGGAGACATTTCCATTTGTGATCCTAGTCAGATGCTGCCACATCAGACAGTTTCCATGAGATCCTTATCCCATCTTCTCTAAGAGAGCACAGTCTGCACAGGGCAGAAAAAACGATGAAAAAAACCTCTAATATGCTGAAAAAACCTCTAATATGCTGAATCTTTTAAAAGACAGAATTTGAGGCCTGGGCTGTTGTTCTTCTGGATCAAATGCAATTAGTCTGCAAATTCACTCTAGAAGATTAAAAATGGAATAAATCAGAACTTTCAATTTAACAAATGTCAGTGCAGAAGCCACACATGTTTCTGTGTGGAGCAAGGAGCATTGCCTGAAGTACAAAAGAGAAAAATGTTCAAAGCTCTCAGGAGAAACAGAGTGATGTTTGCAAATAGAGTTTCATTTCAGCCAGCAAGAAATGAGCAGTAATTTTGTGATTCGTTGTTAGGAGCTGGCTGGTGGCTACAAAACAATTGCTGCACGTTATGTGGCATTTGATGCTCTCCATAACACAGCACCAATCCCTGTCCTGCTCCACTTGGCTTCACAGCTCCTTGGCTGGGAGGGACAGAAATCACTGAAGCCATCCAGAGAAGTTAATTCTGAAATACCTGGGGAGGCTGACTTATGGGTGACTTCTGATGGAGAGAGTGGAATTGCAGGAAACTTTGCCTTCAGGAATAACTGAGTGCTCCCATGTAGTTAAAACAGGAAAACTTGTTATAAATTTATGTTGTGAACTGTGAAACAGGTGACATTAATAGCTTATTGTGGTGAAAGCTTTTAACTTGAAGTCTTTAAAGGAACAGTAAAATGATTCCACATAGGAGGAGGAAAAGAATATATTTCATATTTTATTATGTTTAAAAATGCTTTGTGGCAATATCAATTACAGCATCACATAATTTTTAAATCTATTGCATAGTACAACAAAGAAAAGTCATTCTTTTTCTCGGAATTCAAATTAAAGAAAGCTCAAGGGACATTTCTTAAAGTGGAAAACCAGTTGTATGTTTTACTTTTTCCATTTCAGAAAAACTCATACATGTTTCTTTGGAAAAGGAAAAAGAAAACCAAATTATTTTCTCACTTGCATAGCAGAGAACTGGTATGAATTTCCCATCACCCCACCAGTGAATGTGACATTCAAGTGTATGGAAGCAGTGTTTTCCAGACTGTCAGTTTAAATAATTCTATTTCATAATTACTTTTGTTTGAATTAGGATAAATAATTGGGAAAAAATATTTCTTGATAAATATTCAGCATCCACTTTCTCTGAGGTCAGAGCAAAACATCTGTTGTTTTACTATCCAGTGAGATCCAAAATAACAGGGTGTGGGATACATTTGTGTTGTAGGTTGTACATTAAATGAGGGCACAAAAAGCAGGAAGGCAGTAAAGTCTGAATATTTTGTTTCTATCATCAGCCCCCATGAGCAAAATCAGTTGTGTAATTTCCTTGGGGGAGTGGAATGGGTGAGTGAAGAGGAGGTTGGTGTTGGTGTTCCTTGAAGGTGGTGCCAAATTGAGCTCCAAATTTTTTACTGTTTACTATAATTTAATAGCAGCCCTTTGGTTCAGGTGCACTGGGCAGCCTGGAAGCACCAGTTACAGCATTAAAGCAATTTTTTTTGCACTGACCTGTGAAATTATATTTTATTTTCAGTCCGATGTTATTAGAAAAAAAAATCATAGAAAAACTACTTTAAAGCTGCTCTTTATAGATAGGCGTTCTAGAAATTAAAAAAAAAAAAAAAATCCTAAATATACTTAAGATAATCCTTGTCTTCCTGATACTTATTTTCAAGGTTTTGTACCTGTGAAGGCAGTTTGTCCCTTGGTCTTCCTTTTCCATTTTCACTTCCCAAGAATCAGCAGTAGTATTTCCATATTTTCTCTGAATGTCTCAGAGACAAGAGGGGTTCAATAAGAAGTGTTTTCTGCTGGGATAAAGTGGTCCAAACATTAATTTTCATACACAGATCTGAAATGCCCTATTCTTTTCAACCTCCCCATTAGATGAACCTTGAAGCTTTGAGTGCTGCTCAGGTGTGGATAATGGAATCACAGCAAGTACAAAACTGTCACAGTGTCAGTGAGCTCATGGTCAAAATTGCCCAGCTTTGAAGGATAACTCATTTACAGTAAATTCTGAAGTGGCCTCCCTTTTTGCTTGAAAACTGTCTTCAAATACATGAGTTTTTCTCAAGATCTGAAATTAAAAAAAAAAAAAAAAGAAAATAAAAATAAAAAACTACCTTTTAAAAACTTTCTTTTTTTTTTAAGTGGTTGCCATATACATAATATCAGAAGGATTCAAAGCCAAAATTTAGCTATTGGTTTCAATGTCACTCCTAAATTTGACAAAAGTCTTCTCCAAAATGCTTCCTTGCAAAGCAAATATTTCATCTGAAAATTACTGCACCATAAATTTTTTATTGAGCTTCACTGCTGGGTTTATAGATGGTTTTCAACTATTCTTTACTAATTTCAAATAATTACTATTTCAAAACTTAGAATTTCCCTTGGCAGGAAAAATTGAAACAAATGCAGCTGACCAAATCTGATGTGATTGGCTCCTATGACAGTTTTCAATGCTTAGATATGTGTCACATACAAGTAGATATTAAACACAAAATGCCATTTTGGATTAATCAACTCCTCACCACTTGCCTTTGATTGTGTTAATTGTAGGAATCTTAGTTTGACTTGTAATTTCAGGATCTCAGACCTTTTTTCATGGACCAGGGATTTTTATTTCTTGCATAGAAGAAATAACTGCCTGTGAATATTGCATAGTGAAGCACAGTAAGTCTGTCAGAGTGAAATGCTCTCAGTTCTTAAGGAGAGCAATTCCATAAGGGAACAAATCACTTAAAACAAGAAGGAGGGGAAAAAAGAATGGGATGGGAATCCTGATGGGGCTTTTGGCTCCCCGTGCTTGTACTTCTATGCTTTATCAAGTGTAGATGTGTTATACAGACCATGTCTTTAACTTCAGAAAATTCAGTCATATGCTGACTGTCTCTGCCTCTTCAGATCTCTTTTACTCCTCATGCTCAAAAAGAAAAAAATTTATATGGGATCATTTGGAAGAGTTTTTTTTTGGGAAAAAAAGGCATCGTTCATAATTTTAACCCATTTGTACAAAGGCCTGTATTGCCAGTGCTTTACCAATGGAAATGTTGAGAGTCTATTATTATCTCTGTAAATACTGGTAGAATTTGCTGTTTTCTACAATTTGCATGCAGGTAAACATACAACTCTATTATTGATATATCTGTTAGTTGTAGCCTGGGTGATTATTTGCTTGAAGACAAACCTGTGCTTATAATGCAGTCTGTTTTGCTAGATCTATTCCTAACCTTCTTAAAATGTCAACTCCAAACATTTCTGTGGTATCAGAAGGGAAAATGTTGAGTTTTAAAGGCTTGTCATTCTTAACTACTTTAGAGTTAGGAGAAAAAAAAAAAAAGGCTAATATTGCCATTCTTGGCCAGCCCCAAATTCTGAGAGGAAAAAAAAAAAAGGTATTTCACAGAGGAATTCCCAGGAATAAGAGGTTTGCTTTAGTAATTTGTAGAACGTTTTAGAACATTTTTAGTCATTTTTAGAACATTTTTAGAGTAATTTTTCATCAGCAGTATATTAATCTCATTTGGTTCTGGTTTGTTGGATTTGGCTCCTGAAGTTTGTGCATTCATCCAATATAAGTAGATTTAGAGGAATAAATTCAAATTTCCAAAGGGAGCTGTCCTCGTTTAGGTTGGACACCCATTGTTTTGTCTTGTGTGACCTGGGAAATGCTCAGCAGACAGGAAAAGCTCTCTGTGGTTATGAGCCCCACCCAGGACTGTGGGTGGGAGTCCCTCCCTGCAAACTGCTACAAATCTGCAGATAAATGAGCAAGTTCTGTGTTCTGATCTTTGACAGCATGAAATCAACACTAATTTTAAAACTGTTACATAATTTCTGCTGTAAATTCATGTTTAAATACATGAATCTGCTCATCAGTAATTGGTGAGGCATCATAAGAAGCTGCACAGACCTTGGGCTGCTTTTTGTTTGCAACTTTTAAACCCAAGGGTTTTTGTAACCTTAAGTGGTTATGTTGGTTTCCTGATGTTGAATAAATATCTACTGATTTCTGGCATATATTAGAAGGTTGTACTGCCCTCTGTGAGTTACAAACCCAGGGGTAGCACAGCTACAGCAGAGCATGTCCGGGGAGATAGACTGCTTTTGAGATTTAATTACAGTAATTTCACGATTATGAGCCGCACCTGATTATAAGCCGCACGTCCAGGTGTTGGCAGCTGTCTTGAGTTACAATACAGAGTGTGATAAAAGGTATCTGTTCTATCACCATCTCTTGAGGGTGAGGACAGTGATCCTTATCTCAATGCCAGATATTCTGCTAATGGACCATCCATTGAAACCAGGCAGGGCAGTGTTCTTTATCTTTTCACAACCCATCCTTCCTCCAGCCAGTCATTTTCTGCTCATGGCCATTGAGTCCCACTGTGGGACTGATAAAATTACTGCATCCCACTGGAAGTTGCTCCAGCCAGGGGGAAGAGCCCAACATTTCTTACCAAGATAAAAACAGAGGTTTTGGGACACTAAGGAAGCCCCTTTCTCCACTGGACTCCAGAGGAAAACCGGATTTCTCCACATCACCACTGGAACTCCGGAGGGAAACTGCACCTTGTACAGGAGCACTGCTCCAACTGAGCCACATCTGTCACTGCAGGAGGATGCAGCCACCATGGAATGGGACTGCTGCCAACACCCTGCCTGACGGGTGTCAGGTTGTACTCTGACTTTGTCAGGGTTTGGGGTTTGTTCTTTGTAGTACTGTATTTCTATTTTAATTTCCCTAGTAAAGAACTGTTATTCCTAATTTCCATATCTTTTCCTGAAAGCCCCTCGATTTCAAAATTATAATAACTTGGAGGGAGGGGGTTTGTATTCTCCATTTCAAAGGGAAGTTCCTGCCTTTCTCAGCAGACACCTGTCCTCCAAACTAAAACTGCAACTTTTCATTCTTTGTCCATATATAAGCCACACCTGATTATAAACTGCACTTCCAGGTTTGGACCAAAATTTTAGTCAAAATGGTGCGGCTTATAATCGTGAAATTACTATAGTTTTGTAATGGCAAAGAATTAAAAAAAAACATTGTTGAAGTTGTGAATTGCAAGAATGATCCCCACTAGTGCTGCCCAATAAGGTTTAATGTGGCCTTTTTATAGACAGAACTATAATTGACACTGGTATGGTTCTGTGTTTTATTATTTAATATCACATATGTATTACTTCCATGCCGAGTTTTAAGTGAATGGGAATTAAACACCAGCTGAGTATTTCAGATAAAATATGTCAAATGTTTTAAGTGGGGTTAAATATAACAGGCTATTAAAAAATAAAACAGAAAATGATGCTGCTGGAAAGGCTAAGTGTTTTGAAGCAAGGGTGAGAAGCCTGGCTGTCATCATATCACTAATTTTTTCTTTTTGATTTTTGGGTTTTTTACTCCCATCTCCATGATCCAGAGGAAGTTAATTATTATTCCACTAAATTCCCTGATTATTTAATCAGTAGGTAGAACTCCCCAGTCTCAGTGTCCTGGGGATGTAGGGCCAGGGAGCAGAGCTGTTCAGCAGGGAGATGCTCCATGGATGCCCAGGCTTTGATCTGTTGTGGGAAGAGTGTAAAGGACAAGGTGGAAACATCCAAATGTTGACAGGTGGCCTTGAGGTGAAGCTCCCATTTTACTCCTAGAAAAGAGCTGTCTTTACTAATATAAAAGGGACTGGAAAATGGCCAGTGGAAATGCTGTTATAGTGCTAGAATTAAATTAAGGCTTTTGTTGCTACAATTACATTGATTTAAAAGCACAAATGTAATTTTCAGCTCTTCTGACCAGCATAAGTATGGTGTTAAACTTTTCTCTGACAATTTGTTGGATTAGTCTTTCAAAGGACAAATTTTCTGCATAGCAGGGACAGCACCATGCAAAAAGTTCCCTGTGACCAAAGACAGAGAGGTGGTTCAAGTGGTAAACTCTTCCTAGAGCAGCAGCTTACCAAAAGTGCTGCAAGGACCTAAGGAAAAAATGCAACAGCATCACTTCTTACTTTGCCAACAACAGGGTTTGACCTCTCATGCTGTAGGAAGCTGTGACCACAGAAGTATACAAAATCAGAGGCTGAAAGCAGGGAAAAAAAATGCTGAGTACATTTGAAGTGCTTGGACAGCTCTTAATACACTGCACTGGGCATGACAAATGAATGTCTGTGTAAATCAATAAAGCTTTCTGTAAATGGACAAACAGTTTAGTGTGAATAACAAAGGAGTGCACATGGTAACAGTGGGGTAGAATTCTGACAGGGATTTTAAAGTTCACTGTCATAACTTTGTTCCCCTTGACCTTTATTGATGATACCTTCAGAGCATGCTGAGCTGCTAACTAGATGTCCAACCTTTAGACCTTCATCTCCTGCCCATGACTAGATGATCTTTAAAGGTCCTTTCTGATCCAAACCAGCCTGTGGTTCTATGATCTCCTCTTCCCTTAGTGCAAAATGCATATCACTCCCTGCTTTCTTCTTTCTTCTCCCTCCCATCCTTTTGTCTCAACTCTGAGACAAAGCTTGAGTAAGGAAACTATCTTGCACATAATTCTCTTTTAGTCATACTTCTCTTTTATTCATCCATTCTAGTAGAAAATGCAATGTTTTAATTAATTTTGTTGTCATTATAAAAGCTTCTGTTGAAGCATCAGGTGTGTAGGCTTTTATTAACTTTGAAACTGTGGAAACAGCTGCCCCGCAGGAGAAAATGTCTTTGGGAGAGAGAGAAAGCTATTAGCTGACTCAAAGAATTTTTATCATTTCCAGGGCTGTTTTTCATCCTGAAGAAGGAATTAAAATCAGTTGTGAAAGTCTCTTATAATGACTATATATTAGCAGTGGTATCAATTCAAGGCAGCCTGTTTTGTTAAAGCAGTCCAAAGTTGTACCTTTCAAACTCCATCTCATAATTCAGGACCATGTTGTCTCTAATTCAGGGAGCTGGAGGCTGCTTAGCATTATCCAAGCCACCTTTAAATTTTCCAATGTTGGGAGAGAATCTAGTGCAAAATACCCTCTCCCAAACCAGAATTGTGAGGCACTATGTCTATTTTGACATTTTAGGATCCTTGAATCTGGACAAAAGCAGCAGCATGTACTGATGTTTCATTTAGTGGTAAGTTGTGCCATGGTTACCTTTGGCTGACTGAATGCTGCTGTACTCTGTGAGCTGTCCCCCCAAGAAATTATGTTTGTGCCTGAGGTGCTGGTGGCAGGCACTGAGAGTTCATGTGTGCTGGGCTGCATTCATTGTTAGTAAAGCTGGGGACAGAGAATGATTGTTCACTTCTATGTGTGACATAAAATATACATAAATTCCTAGAGGACAGCTGTGCCTAAAAGGAATTACTATAGAAATCAGAAATCAGTGGATGTATCAGAAAGTGCTGCTCTCAGGACTCTCAGTTGCTTGTTCTCAGCAAGCTCAGTTTTCCCTGCACAGTTCCCTGTCATTCATGGATGGGATTCATGGCTGCATTGGGGTCAGAACTGTCACTGCCCCTGCCAGCCTGCAAGGGTGCAAAAGCTTTCGAGCTGTGAGCAGAGAGGGGGACTTCTTCCTGCAGCTTAGCCTTCTCTAAGTGTGGTCTGAAAATAAAAATGGAAATTTAATAGCAGTTTCCTTCGAGGAGATGAACTCTGCTTAACTGGCAAAGGATGCCCAGAATATACAATATGAGAAGAAGGCAGATCCTTTGGAGCAAAAATTGAACAGTCTCACAATAGCATCAAAACCCAGTGATTTCTGTTAAATAAATGAAGGTTTGGATTAGGAGGCAGGGTTTTGAGACTGTAAGTGCTATTACAAATTTTCCAAATGAATACTTTTGGGGGAATGAGGATTATTATCAAGCATTTGGTTGCACTGTAGAGTGATTTAATATATCAAGTACTGGTTTCCCCATGTTGTGGGAACTGGCAGAGATTTTAAAGCAAAGTCAGTCAAGTGTTCCCTTCTAGTCAAGTCCTCATTACAAAAATGCCGAATAAATAGGCATGATTTGCTTGGCAATCAAGAAGCACAAAAGTCAAGCTAACATTGACTGCATTACATCCTCTCACTACGATTTTAAAACCAGTGGTGTGAAAATAGATTTTATGATACAGATGTTTCCACTGTGGATTGATAAGAGTTGAAATGTAGCATTTGTTTATAATGCTGTCAGATTTAGATTTCCTAATTTTGGTAGTTGTTTGTAATGGAATAGCTTGCTGAAATCAGAGATCCAGTGAACAGATCCAGAAAGATTTAGTATTCCATTTAACAGCATCCCAAAACATGGAGTAAGAGAAGCATGGGCAGCTCTCTGTGTATTTCATATAGTGCAGGTGTGTGCTGTAGTTCTTACACACATTTCTGTTGCAGGTCTACCCAAACTGTTTTAGGATAAAATCATACAATGTATTTTTATCTTAATAAAAATGAAAATTAAAACCAAAACCCATTAGTGTATCAATATGTGTGAGTGGAAGTCTCTACAGACTAATCCTTTATTGATTGCTTTAAAACAGGAAGAATTTTTTTGGGATGGCGTTACAGGGGAATATTCATAGAGAAAACATCTAAAAATCCTTAACTCAGGAATATTTTTATGTAGCAAAAATCTCTTTATTTTATCAATCAATCTGCAAGAACATGTCTGTAAAAGCAAACTATGGCCTCTTCAGTCTGGAGGACTATTTACCCTCCAGCTTCTGATTTCTTACTGCTGCTTTTGCAGCTTCTTCTTCTGCTTTGCTACTTTTGCATCTGGCACTTTTTGCTGCCTCATCTCACAGTGCTCTCTGCTGGATCACCCATAGACTTTTTATAGCCATA
Source organism: Catharus ustulatus (assembly GCF_009819885.2). Taxonomy (NCBI): domain Eukaryota; kingdom Metazoa; phylum Chordata; class Aves; order Passeriformes; family Turdidae; genus Catharus; species Catharus ustulatus. Next base: position 32,281,872 of record NC_046227.1, on the reverse strand, counting down.
TGTTGAACCCATTCATAGGTGACATTGTGAAAATATGATGCAGAGCATCTTACCACCTTTGCTGGCTTTAATTGTACCCTGGAGATAAAGCACAGATTCTGTACACTTGCTTATTCAGACTTTTAAATAAGTAAACTCTATATGCCCTCGTTTCTTACCACACTTTTACTCTTCAATCTCTTTCAAGATGCTGGATAATAGTGTACATTTGATTCTGCTTACTAGCCTTACTTTTGATTCAGCTGAATTTAAAATTTTTATTAATGAATCAATTTAATAGACTTTGGGATTCCTATTTTGTTGATTCAATGACTTTTTTGACAAAGAAGAGGCATCTTTCACAGCATAGAGCACATGACACTAATTTTCCTCTAAAACTAAAAATGTTAACTATATTTATCACTGTTGTTTTGTGTAACCACAGTTCCTTTGAAGCAGCACTTATTTAAGTTTTATAGGTTGACAGAAGGTTAAAGGAATGCAAGTACTGGAAATTGCATAATAGTTGTAATTATGAGAATATATTGATTTTGGTGTTATGGTTACGTGTTGGGAAGTTATGCATGGGAGGCAGAGAGATTTCTAGAGCCAGTTTTAACTCACAGATTTTTATAGATATTGTTTTAGTTTCTCAGTCTTTATGAGAAGACTAGTTGAAACTTGCTCTGATGAAACTGCATCACACTTTGAAGATTTTCCTTTTTCCATACTGTGAGAATTCCTAAAGCCAATATAGATATATATAGAAAAATACTTTAATTTACTGTGATTTACTTACAAGATTGTGCTATTTTTAAGCACATTTTAAGCTATTTTTTTTCACTATGCAGAAATATGAGCGTAATGAAAACTAAAGAGAGATGAAAGGCTCTATTGTACAGGAATTTTTATCATATTTAAAATTACAGATGTGGGAGAAAAAAGTTCTGGCTTCAAGACTACATTCAGATGTAGGAAAATACATCTCACTCTTGAAATAATCTGATTGTTTTCTAAGTAAAGACTATTAAATTTATCAGGGTCAGTTAAAGGATGTAATAATTCAATTAGCTGTAGAATGACCTGTGCATGTGGGGTTCCCCACTGCAGAAACCAGGCTTGAGAGGGGCTGCCACAGTTAAAAGTTTACATTACAACAAAAGCTGGCTTTTGTTTCCCTGCAGTGGGTAATGATAGTGGCTGCCTCTGTTTGTGTCCCAGCTCTCAGGTAGCAAGTTCCCTCTAAACAGAAGAGGAAGAGAATGTCAATATATTTTATAGTGTTTCATTGCCAGCTCTATTGCATCTGACAAGGTGAGAGGGTGGACATACGTGGAATATCTGCCATGATATTGTTCTAAATTGTAATGCAGGCTGTGAATAATCTCATAAATGAATGTCACTTCTGGTTTTACTCAAAGCACCAACCTGCAGCAAAATAAATGGTATGGTGCATTTTATTCTGGATCTTGAAGTACAGAAAGTAAGCCCCCTGAGGACTTTTATGAATTGTCATGTGGTGAAAGATATCCTGTGCTAAATTTACATATTTACTTATTTATTCCATTTCACTGTAGGCAGAGAATTCAGCGCTGGCTCTGGAAAATGAAAATCAGAGAGAACAGTATGAAAGATGTCTCGATGAGGTAAGGTAGATTAAAAGGTTGTTCTTACCTGCTACTATAATTAAATTAATACAAATTAATCTCTCCTTCTCTTAGAAGGTTGACATTGTTCTGCAATTTTTGTATTACCTCATTCTAATTAATTCCAAGAACATGTGTCTGGCAGTCAGAGGTGTTGTCCTCCATGACCTCTGCTGTAAATCCTGTTTGGACCACAGCTCTTCACTGAAAAGTTGATATCCCTGTGACCAACACATAGAACTGGTTTGTTTCATTAGGAGGAGCAGATTATAATTGGCCTATCAGGTGCTGTGCACTCCTTTTCTGTAAAGTGGAACATGTGTGGCAGTGGCTTCTCCCACCAAGAATTCCTCAGCTTTTCCATGTAATTCATTCCTTAACCCCAGAACTGAGTCTCTCAGCTCCCCCCTAGGGTTACATACACAGCTTTTCAAGCTGTTTTTTCTAGATCAGAGCTTCCAGTTACAGCTAGAATATAATTCACCCCTCACTTATTGTCTGAGCACTCCAGCAGTGCCTGCATTCCAGAAGTGTCTCCTGTCTCCTGCTGCATGGAGCTTTCTCCACACATGTGCTGCTGCTCACTGCTTCCTCCTATAAGGCTCTTCGACTTGACTCAGAGTTTAAAGCCATTTTAAAGCCCTTATTGGCTCAAAGAGTTGCTTGCTAGAAATCATTTACCCATTCCATAATAAGGATGTGCTGTGGCATAAGTAATTAGCTGACATGCAAACAAAACAAGAACCCCAGCTGTACCTTGGAGAAAAGAGTGCGTGAGCAAGCAAACCACCCAGGGCAGAGGACAATTCCAGTCTTCCCACCAGATTTTAAATTTTTAATTGGCATTTGCTGAAGTGTTAGAAGCCTGAGCAATACAGCTCTGGTACAAGAAATATCCAGTTTAGTGCAGATTTTTAGTGCAAATCCTCTCTTTTGCCATTGTGGCATATTTTTGTCAGGGAATTTACAGATACTGCTTCCCCCCAGGCCATGCTCTGCCTGTTCTGTGGCTCTGGGGTAGGAGCAGAGCCTTTATCTGCAGTGGCCTGAGTCACTCTTTCAGTGCACACTCAAACCATGCATGGATCTCTCGGTGATAAGGATGAAATTACCATATAATTCGTAACTTCTGTTTAAATTACAAAGCCTGATTTAGAATTATTTTCTGATTGTCTAGGACAAAATCTGCTTACGTAATTAGTTTTGGAAATGAGTGAAGCACTGTAACTGTCCATTTTCACTTCATGCAGATTATAAGGACAGAAAACATGTTTTTATTCTGTTTGCAGTAACAGGATGGATTTCTGACCCAGGATTGTTTTTCACACACTGTTTCAGTTTAAAGATCATATAATTAAATCAAACTATGCTCTGAATTATATTATCTTCAACATTATGTTAGCTGTTTTCAGTTCTTCTGTATTATCACAGCTGTATCCATCTTCTCTCACTGTGTCAACTTTTTCAGGAGGAAGTGCTTCTCACCACCTGTGGGTTTGGGCTGTTCTGTTTTTTTTTTTGTTTATCTCATTCTTTGCTTGTGCTTTTCACAATGCTTTGGCAGAGGCACTGTAACCAGCATTGTTTCAGCTGACACAAGCTTGGACCTAATGCCTTTGGTCACTGGGGTGAGGAAGTTGTTGCCACTGACTGAGGCCAGAAAACCATATTTGATAATTGCAAATTCTGCAGGAATCCCAGGTCAGCATCCACCTGAGCACGTTCCTTTGGTGGAGCTGCACAATAAACCACACATTCTCACCCTCTTTCTTTTTAGTAACAATGAAGAGAATAGGAGATGAGAAAGAAATTTAGTTAATAACCAAGAAGTCCTTTCCAGATGGGGATTGTTACTGGAGATCTTAAGCAAATAAAATGCTTTCCATAAATTTAAAAAAAAATAAAAATTTTAACATATTTTCACTGGAAATAATATTTTCTTAGGGGCTTTAAGTCTGATGGTTGCTCTGTTCATAACTCATCTTACACCAGCCCCTCCTCTTGAAAGTGAAAATTTCTTCAGCCCTTCCCTAGTCTAGCTCTCAGAACCTGTTCAGTGTTTTTAGGAGCAGCTGTATTTCAGGAGCAGCCGTGTATCTGTCTGTGCTTTAGTCCCCACTTTGCCTCAGGGGCACCTGGCAGGTTTGGAGTGAGAACAGAGCTGTTCTGGGAACACAGGGCTGTGATCACACCCAAACCTGAGACAGCTGAGGCTGCCACTGAAACATGTGAGTGCCTACTACAACCATGATTTTAATTTTTTAATTTTGCCTCTGTCTGTCTGTAGCAAAGAGATACCAGAGCTGAGTTTTTAAATGCTTGCCATTATTTTCTCTATTTTTTCTTCTTATTTTTTTCTTTTTAATCAGTTATTTTAAATAGTATCTTCATGCATATAATGCCCTACATTTAATATTGCACAAATGCCTGCAACTGTGACATAAAAAATGCATGCTCTGTAATAATTTTCATGGTAAAATTCAGTGAAACTCAAATGTTCAGAGAGATTAAATCTGAAAAGCATATGGGTCAAGTTGAGCAGAGTCCTTTATGAATTTTAACAATTATTCACTCATCTTAAAATAATTTTTCATCTTTTAAGTGCAAATGTAAAAAACTTGGAACAGTATTTGGAAAAAGGTGTCATTGAAATGTTCCAGTACTTGATAAATAAGAAAAGAGCTTATTTAATTTCAGACATACTCCATAAATGTGTGTTTCTGTTGCTGAAAAATTTAATGCAAAACCCAAGAGTGTCTTCCTGTACCTTTGGGCTTTGAGGTTAACATGCTTAATCCCAGTTTCCTATTGTGGAATTCAGCTGTCAGTTTATTGGTAGGTGGCAATGTCATGGTTCTTCACATCACTGAGCCAACTGAGATTTCTGTCAAAGCTTCACCACGTTCACATGCAGGAAATTATGCAACTTGGGGTAGTTGATATTTTTGCTGATGTTTTAAGAATTAACTAATCAAAAATGCAGTTATCTTAAAAAAAGGCATTCTGTTTTTAAGATTTGAATAAAAGATAAATCTTTTATTTTAGTGCAGTGAAAATGTCTTTGTGCATATGGAATCATACATTAAAGGCAGCTGTGTAAAATCTCAGTACTTGTAAAAGGCATAACAGATGCTGCATTAGGGTCTCTTTTATTTGATTCATTCTTTTATACCTTTTCTATTAAGACCACTTTATGACATATATTTGTAAACATAATTGCCTAAGGAAAAAACTTTTATCTCTTTTATTGCAATCCAGAAAAGGAAACATCACCTAAAGATCTTGATTATTAAGTTCAAAGGAAAGGCAGGCAGTGTGAAAGCAAGGAGTGTCACCTTCTGCAGAACAGCAGGGCAAGGAACCAGCCAGCTCTGTTCTATTCCTTGTTTCACCTTGATTAACTGCAGTTACCACAGGTCAAGTAATTTTACAGCCTGCTTTTTACTGGGATTGAGCCACAGTTATGCCTCATATAGGTGGGAACTTCACATTTTAACACTTTCTGCATCTCAGAATCATCTTCAATGATCACAGTTTCCACAGTTTTTGGTAGTTGTGACTATCAGTTTTGTGGAGCTGGTTCATGTTGTTCATTCCATGGTGTCTCCTGATACCTGTAAGTTAAAATCAAGTTGATTGTTGAGTTTAGCAGCTTATTTCCATATGCTGTAGGAGTAGAATGGCAACCTCATTTGAAATGCAAACATTTGGCTATGATTCCACTTATTGAGTGCTAAATTAATTTTAGTAACTGCAGAACATTTCACTGAAGGCTTCCCACCTCTGTTCCTGCTGAATACCAAAAATACAGACCTGAAAATCTTGAATGGTTATAAAAACACAGTTTGCCAAGTTGCTAGATAATAGAAAAAAAATAGCCATACTTTTCTAAAGAACCTGGTTGCATATCTTTCTTACTGAGTTCCATGGGAGCTATAGATCACTGGCACTTCCATTTAGATACCTATCTTCACTCAAAAACTGGAAAATTTGTCATATATGCATCAGCAGGCTCAGGTTTTTTTCCCAGTAGGAATATTATGCCATTTACACTCCTCTGTACAATATGTAAAGCTGTAGGAGTCATTTTGTAGGCTATGCTGTTGTGAGTGACTAGTGCACACTTCAAAGAACCTTTTAGTTCTTCCTTGGTAAAGTAACTCGGTGTCAGAAAGTAAAGAAATAATGTGTTCGCTGTGGTTTGTTCAATTTTCAGGTAGAGCAAACAGACCTTAAAGCACCTGCCAGAAGGAACAGTGTTGGATGGAGAGCCTGAGAGCCTGCAGGGCAAGGCACATGGGCTTTCAAAACCCTAGCATGTTTACCTCTGTTGGTTATTACTATTCTAATATTAGTCTGTGTCTTCTGTTAAATCATGTAGAGAGCTTTCTTTTGTTCCAGAGGCTGAAGTTATGGACCAGCCTAGAAAGGAAGTTTGATACTAGGCAATTTTATGAGTGTGAATCAAATGTAGCTTTTGTATCTAGCAGAGGTAAATTATTTACAAAAGTGAATTAGCTGCTGCAGCTCTTTGCTCCCATCTGAGTTTATATCAGTGGTGGTGGGGGTTTTATTTAATTTACCAAGAGTAACAAGAATCAATGCAGATTATCTAGTGATACTGCATAAATTTTACTGTAATTTCTGTAAACCAAAACCTAAACAAAAACCTCATTTTTCTAAGAGACACATTTCTACTTGCTCTACCTAAATGCAGGATCAAAATGGTAAGTCAGCACATTGTGTGATAACATGTGCATATATGGTTTTGAACCTTCAAGTTAGCCAGCACCAACAGAAAATCTTCTTTCTCTCCCTCCTTCTTCCACCTCAGTGCCCCTATCCTTGCTGGTAAACATGAATTAGAAAGGGTGTATAAAATAAATAACTTCAAAAATTCCCTGTTGAATATATAGTTCTGCTAATCAATGTTGTGTAATCTCATTCAAGTCAATTGTGCTATGTGGGGTGAATGCCTTCCAACCACATTTCGATGACAGTAGGGTCTTTAATTTTCTGTGGCACTTTATGGTTTCTGCTTGTCATGATAGATGTACCTTTTTGTCAATATTTAATCAAGAAACAATTAAACTTCATGAAAACATTCAGGCCTCCATCCTTGGCTGGTAAAAATGTGCTCTAGTGAATGCAGTCAATCCATGCTGATGCACTCCAGCCACACACAGAACTGTGAAGGTTTAATCTACTGCAAAGAAGAGAAGACAGAAGTTAATCAAATGTCCCTCATGTCATGCTGCAATTGATACAGTGCACATTTTCTTATAATGAAGGCTAGCACAAAAGTAGTTGATGTGATTTCATCACATCACATTTCATCACATGTATTCTTACTGGTATTATCTGATCAAAATATTAGTAAATAATGAAAATGCTAGAAGTGGTGGTGGCTGTAGGTGTAAAGTGGAGTGCAAAGCCACTGGTAACTGTGAAACCAATACAGTGAATGTTTATAACAACCTTTTAACTCACTCTGGTCAGATGAGTCTTTAACCCTTTGGGCCCCACATTGGGTGCCAAAAAAGGATTGTCATGGTTTTAAGCCCAGCTGGAGATGAAACACCACAAAGCCACTTGCTCAATGGAATGTGGAGAAGAATCAGGATAAAACTTGTTTATTGAGATAAAAACAGTTTATTTCCTGGCAACTCCCCCAGTTTATATCACATGAAGTTCTGTGGTGTGGAATTTCCCTTTGGCCAGTTTGGGTCACCTGTCCCAGCAGTGCTCCCTCCCAGTTTCTTTTGTGAACATCCTCACTGGAAGTGCATGAGACAAGATAATAACAAAGATCCTTGACTTAGGATAGACACAGCTTAGCAAAAAACCAAAAACCATCAGTGTGTTATCAACCCCCCTCTCATTCTGAATCCAAAGCACAGCACTGTAACAGCTGCTGAGAGGAAATTACCCTGCCCTAGCTGAAACCAGGACAGGCCACAAAAGAAGGTATTTTCATGCATACACACACAGGATAACATATGTAAATTTGTTTACTTTTTTTCTTTCAGGTAGCTAATCAGGTTGTTCAGGCTCTACTTACTCAAAAGGTAAGTTGTGATTTGGATATTTTCAGTGTAACTTAAAGCTTGCAGATATTCATTGTTTATTTGAGAGATGTGTATATATTCTTAAATAGTATACATTTTTAAACTATGTTCACACATTCAGTAAGCAGGGGAAGTACTGCATAGGAAGAATACTTGTAGGATGATTGTAAACCTGGCACAATGAAGAGATTCACTGTGGTTTCTACAGAGATCTGTTCTGCACCAAGTCATGTCTGAAGTTCCAGTTTTCTGAAGTGGTCTTTGAGTTAAACATCATTCTGTGATTTCATTTTGCCAGAGGGAGAAAGAGGGAAAGACAAACAGAATATAAAGTTCTATAACCATAAGCTATAAGCATTTCAATATTCATGGAATGATCCTTGGTGAGGTCTAGACCACTTGATGGATGTGGCATTATTAAAATGTTTTGGATCATTTAGTTTTAAAAAGAAGATTTGGAAAGAGACATAAATGCAGTCTTTTAAAGCAGATAGTGCAAAGGAGAATATAAACTGTTTTGTCTACACTTAATGACAGGACAAGTAATAATGTTCTTAAAATGCAGCAAGAAATACCAAGTTAAGATAATAAAAAAAAACTCTTGCCACATGCACAAAAGTGTTCTAGATGCAAACAATTTTTGAGGGCTGGCTCCAAAGCCTCCCTTTATCATCCTCCATGTAATTCTGCCCAGCAGCACCTCATTCAGAATGCTCCCTGCAAAGGCAAGAGTGGGGACAGAGGGGACAGACACGGTTGATAATATCAAGCTCATCCCATGATTTTTAGATGCACAACAAAGTTTTTTAATCTTGAAGAGGGATACTGCCTTCCAGCAGTTGGAAATGTTGCAGCTCAGAGGTGATTTGGGCAAGCCATGACATCCAGGGAAGCTTGCCCTGCTGCTGTCTGTGCTTATTTCTCTGTTTACACATAGGAGTAGGGCTTGTGCATCACCAGAGGACTGCAGAGCTGTTCCTGTGAAACCTGCTAGAAATATAACTTGAGGTATTTTCTAAAAAAATCCTAAATATGTGTTTCAATACAGTCTAAATGGTAATGGAGGTTTTTTCCCTTGTTAATATTCACAAAAACCCTCATACATATTTTGTCTTATCAAACCATGTGTGGTGAAATACTCACCAGAGGGTTAATATCAACATATTAATCTCTAGTTTGGGAATATTTTGACTGTTTCCCAAATGGAGAGAGGAGCTTCCTGATTCCCTTTGCAAAGGTATCAGACATTTTGATGACTACATACTTCCTTGGTAATTAATCCTTCCAAACCCAGAGGAACCAAGGAGTTCCTAAGGATACAATAAAAACAGATCTGAATACATTTAATAAAGTGATTTACTTAGGGTTGATGGGATTTAACAGCTGCTTACCTATTACTGAGTAATAACAGCTAATTTAATATCCATAGAAAGAGGAAAGAGGGTCCTTTTCTAAATGCTAATGAATATTAACTGTTATAGTGCTCCTGACACCGTTCATACAAGTCCTTTTATAAGAAAAGACAGGAACACAATAGCACACAATAAAGAGGAAATTGCACTCCTCACACCAGTCCCAAAAGGGTAGATATGAGAATCCAAATAGAAGCTGGTAAACAGATAAATCTACCATCATGCAGCTGAGCAGTAGGACAGAGTCAGCCATGCCACAGAGAGATAACACACCTCTGGAGCAGAGCAAGACATGGAGAAAAGCTGAGAGCGCTCACAAAAGGAGAAGGATGATTTGTACAGTAGCACACACTGCGTGGGCTTTGCTGAGAATTTGAAATCATCCCTCAAGGGCTAATTTTCCCTTAAATTAAGGACATGCTGTAACGTAACGAGTAAAGCGCTGTGTACTTGCCGGGACGTGGAAAGACTCTGATCCCACTGAGAGATTCTGGTGACACAAATTGAGTGAGCAAAGCTTGAGTGATTTATCAATGTCACTGAATCCTTGAAATGGAATTACAGTCTTAAACGTTCACTTTTCAAGTATGTAATTTGTTACAATACATATAGAATTTCTCAGACATGAGAGACTTTTTTTTGGTGTGACTGGAGAAACTACATTAAATTGAATTTGTGCTGAGTTAGCCACGCAGCATAATTTCACAATTTTATGTAGCAAAATTCTATGGATTTTCTACCACTTACTAATAGAAAATTTTGCCTCTAGGAAATTTGAGAAGTCAGATATCCAACAAAATTAACTGAGGTAAACCTGTATGCTGTAATACTGAGAACATCCATTCTTTCTCCTTCCACTCCTCATACAACATGAGCTAATCTGAGAACTGGATTTTAAATTTCTTTTTCCCCATATAAGACTTGAATCAGCAGTTTGAAATTTGAGCTAAACGATTTAATTAAATATATTTTTGACCATTGTAATCTCCCCATAGGGGTGTATTCAGGAGATTACTCTTTTTACTCTGCGTTCTCTATGAAAGCTATTTCTCCATTTTCATCAATTAAATAAAAAGAAGTTAATTAAGTGTTAATTAAAGCAGGAAGAAGCATGTTCAGAGGGACAGCAGTATTTTCTGGAACCTCTGCTGAGGGCATTGGATCCCATTTTGGAGAAGAGTGAGTCTCGTTCACACTGAAGAGATAAAGCAAGACCACAGAGATGCTCAGATATCACTTATACTGAAACCCTAGGAGTGCTTTAAATACTTGGGAGATTGCTACCTTAATAGCTAGTTGTTTTGCCCACAGGAGAAGAATTATATGCTTCAGACATTTGATAGTTGTATTAATTGGTAATTTTAGGACTTCAAGTTTCTAAACTCAGACTTTATTTTACCAGAATACTGCTACCTTTATGTGCCTCATTTCTCCTCTGTGCTGTGTGCTACCACTGGCAGGGTTTATAGCATCTGGGTGGGTAATCTGCTATCTTATATTTCACTTTTTTATAGAAATTCTAAAGTTTGAAACATAAATCTTACGGTTTTAAAACTGTAAGATAGGAAGGTTTTGGGCAGAGGCCTTGCTAAGATTTGATTTTTTTCTACACTGTTAGTTTCTGTGAATCATTTTTCCTGTTCAGTGCCCTTAGTAGTCTTGAAATGTTAAGCACTGTTGTAACAGCCAAGGCTCAGTTTTAAATTCTGTGATTTGTGAAAGACAGATAATGATGGGTCTTGATGCTTGCAATCTGCATTCCTAATAGAGATTGCCTTGTGCAAGACCAGGGATAAGAGGTCTCACTGACAGGAAACAAAGCTTCAGGGCTTTAGAAATCATCAGCCTTAAGATTTTTGGAGGGTTGTGTTGGAAGGCTCTTGCAATTTCAACTGAACAGCCACTTGACAGCCACCTAAAACAAATGTTATAAAACCATCAGGAGAAAATAACTGCATTCATCCAGTATTCATAAAATCTGATACATATGCATAAAAAAGATGTTTACAGTTTTCTGGGAGTCTCAAGACGAACATATTTTATTGTGTGTTCACCTCTTATAACCTCAGTGCTGGTTACAGCAGAGACTGGAGCAACTCTAGGCAAGAATTTAAGCTACATCTGACTCCAATTTCCCCTCTGAGTTGTTTTCTCATCAAGCCAGGTCATCATGTGGTTTAATGGCATTGACAGGACAGCATATGGGGGTGCTGAGGCCTCTTTTTCCACCCTCATACAAGCTAGGCAATACCACAGGGCAGCAAATGTCCTAAATTCAAATAAGGGTAAGGATTTTGGAGATGCAAATTTTAAAAACTGAATAAACAAACCATATATGGCTGCAGCTTATTATTTTTTCATATAATCTTTATTAGAAGACTACTTTTCCTGGTTTGTGAAGCTCTCTTGCCTCAAAATGGGCAGCTGCACTAAATATGCTGAAAAGCTGAGTGTCAGATATTGCACTGTGTCCAGAATCCTCTCTCTGACAGAATCCTGTGTTCCTTCAGGTGACCAGGAAAAGCAGGTTTTACAATGAAGATGGGTAGATTATAGATAGATAGATAGATAGATAGATGATAGATAAATAGATAGATAGAAGCTGTGTCTGAAAGACTTTATTGGCTTGACTGGTTTTACACTCCAACTCTGCTTCTAATGGCCAATTTAAAATCTTTTTCATAGAATCATGGAATTGCCTGTGTTGGAAAGGACCCTTAAGGTCATCTAGTCCAGCATTAACCCAGTGCTGCCAAGCCCACCAAACCCTGTCTCCCAGTGCCACATCTACACAGCTTGTAAATCCCTCCAGGGATGATGACTCCACCACCTGTTCCAATGCTTGACAACCCATTCCATAAGAAATATTTTCTAATATACAATGTGAAGCTCTCCTGGAGGCCATTCCAGAGCCCATTTCCTCTTGTCCCATCAGCTGCTGCTTGGGAGAAGAGACCAATGCCCATCTGGCTAGAATGTCCTTTGAGAGAGTTGTAGAGAGTGTAAAGATCCTCTATTTTGTTTTCCAGGCTAAACACCCACAGCTCCCTCTGCTCCTCATCAGATTTGTGTCCCAGACCCTTCCCCACCTCCATTCTCTGCACTCACTCCAGCCCCTCAATGTCTTTCTTGAGTGAGGGGCCCAGAACTGGACACAGACTTGAAGTGTGGCCTCACCAGTGCCCAATACAGAGGAAAAATCACTGCCCTGGTCCTGCTGGCCACACTATTTTCATACAGCCAGGATTTCACTTCTTGTCCCCCTGGGCACATCCTGGGGTGTCTGGGAAGACACAGCCCATCCACAACAGGCACAGCAATGCTGCCTTGGTTGTTCCAGAAAGGCAAGGAAGGGATCAGACTTTAGAGGAGTACCTTGAAAGCACAGTGGCACTTTGAACTTCTGCCTGGTTTGATATGGTTTATGCATTTTATTTAGCTCATACTTATGACAATATTCACATATTAATTGCCGCTTTATGCGTTTTGTCAGCTGCAAAATAGAACACATTGCTAGCAAAGTCATTTTTATGCTAACAGAAAACTCTGAAAGGAGGCTCCAGGTAGCTACTGTTTGTCATGGCAAGATTTTCTTTAATGTTATAATGGATGATCAAACAACCAGAGAAAATGAAGTAGCACATTTTTCTGATTTATACTACTTTAAAATTTGTGTGTTTATTTCTTCTTAGCATCTGACATTAGAGCTTTTTATGTGCTTCTGTTACCTGTTTTCTAATCTTACTATTTTCCCTTGTGCTGCAGGGTCTGAGGGAGGAATGTATAAAGCTGAAAATGAGAGTTTTTGATCTGGAACAACAGAATCGAACTTTAAGTGTGCTTTTCCAGCAGAAAGTCAAACCAGCTTCTGACCTCCTCCTTCAGGTAGGAAATGGCCTTTGCAGGAAGCGAGCTATGAGCTTTATAGTTCTTAAAATTATAAAATACTTCTCTTTTCAAGGCTATGGCAGTAAGTGGGAAATGACAGTTGATAGATTTAATATATTAGAAGAATATCTGTTATCTGTACTGTGATCCCATTGAAACTGAAAATGTGTGCCAGTGAGCTCTGATATTGCATGGAAATCTGAAGAGAGGAGCACACCTGCAGAGTAACTTACTTTTTTAGGTGATTCTTCGCTATGATAAATGGAATGATATGGGTTCATTATCCCTCTGCAGGGGAGAAGCTCCTTTTCCTTAACATCCTGCTTGATGGTGAACAATGTAATTTCCTGTGAGAAGACAGCCCATTTATTTAACTTTTGCCATATGTGATACTGTCCTGGTTTCAGCTTACTTGCAAGGGTTTAAGTACATCTTCACAGGCTTAGAGTGATTTTTTTTTTGCCAATGTTTTATAGGAGGATATAGCTGAGAAACCAATTGACCCATGTCTCCCCCATTTGCCATTCTGGAATATTAAGAGATGTTTCAGTATTCTTCTTCATTTGGCAATGTCTGTTATTGTGAATGAACCCATCACTTTGTCATCCTTTGGTAGAAATAGAATTGCTTTGCAGAAGTTCCAACAAATCTGACCATGAGCTAGGAGAACAGCAAATGAGGACTAATTAGAACTTTGCAGGACATGTCAGCTACATAAATGATATTAAATGTGTATCTTAAACCCTCACTGCTCTGCATCTGTATCTCAGAGGAAAATCTGGCCCTTGCATTGTTGTCCAAAGGCTGAGGGCTGCTGACTCCCATCAGGGTGAGCTGGGTTTTCTGCAGAAACACAGTCTGCTCACAGCTGATGTTAAAGGCAAGGGAATCTCCATGCTGAGGGCAAATTGCATTTACTGAGGAGCTCTAAAGCACAGGCAGGGTGGTGCCAAGTCACCATCACAGCAATCTGGGCTCTTGAGTTTTCCTCAGGTTTTTGTTCCATCTCTTGATTTTGTGTTGATTTGGGTGCTGCTAGGTCAGACCTCCTTTATTCTGGTTTCTTGTCCCTTGTCCCCTGCTTCCTGTCCTAGTTCATCCATTCACAGACCCCTATACAGAGAACTGATTTATCTTTATCCATTCACAGTTTTGACACATCCACCACAGCGTGGATCTTCATTGCTCGCTTCTGCTTTTGACAATCTCATCAACTGCTCCTTCTTCTTGGTTTGGGGTAGCTTTTTCTTTCTTTTTCCTGTGTCCAACTGATGTCAGCTTGGGGTTTGTTTGCACAGAAGTCACACACTGCACACTCATTATTACAGATGCAGTGCCTATTTCCAATTCCTTGTGTGGCAACAATAAAACCAGGTTATTCTGGGAGTGCTACAGAAGTGTTAGATAACATCTGAAAGTGGGATCAACTTTGACTTGAGATCCTTGAAACTGGATTGTGCAGCAGCTCTGAAAAAAAAGTTGAAAGAGATGAACCTGCACCAGGTGGAGGAAAGAACAAAATGATCTAACACATTTTCCTGAGGGATTCAAACTATTTTACATCATTGTTCTTGCACAGTTTGGCAGGAACTAATGTACATAGATTTTTTTTTCCCCCCTTTTCACTTGATTTGTCATTATTGGCTGAGGACAAAAGGGAATTAAGTTCATTCAGAAAGTCCAGCTCTCCCTGGAGCAAAAATTTGCTGCTATGTCTGTTCTCTATCAAAAGATTTTAACCCACTAGGTGAAAAAAAGCAGAGAATGAGTTGCAGTGTATATGAGAAAAAGAAGAAGTTCTGTTAAAACACTTAATATGTCCTTTTTTACAAAAAAAATCCAAACCAAACAAAACAGGAAATCTATGAGTTTCCAGAATTTTAATTATCCTCTTATTGTACTCCAGGCTTGAATAAATGGCATGTAGTCTGTGATCTTGAAGCCTGCATGCAGTATCTGAAGAAGGATGTTTTCTTAGGACTGAAATTGAGCAAATACTGTTGTGTGCCTGCATAAAATTAAAGAACAGTTTGCATTATGTCTTCTTGGAAGTGCACACAGCCCAGATTTAGAGCAGGAGGTAAATATTGGTTTAAATGTGTCACTCTACAGAAAAGTTATAAATATGTGCTTAAGGACATTCCTGTCAGATCATGACCCCAATCAAGGGACTGGGCAAATTCTGCTAACTGGGGGTGGGGATGTGGGGTGGTTTCACCTTTCCTGTACCCTCTGATACAATACAGTCCAATTTTATTTAATGCTAATCTCATCCTAGGGGTAGCCAAACTCAGTAAAACTACAGATTTTGAAGAATGCCGTGGTAGAGGGCACAAGCTAAAAATAAGTAATGCTAGCTACTTTTTCTGCATATCAGCCTCTGTGATTTCGTTGGGTATTTCCATAAAATTATTCCATATTTGACATCAGGAGACTCTTGTATTACAGAGGAAGCTAATTTGTAAACTGTAAACATTTTGCCTTCTCAAGTTTCAACAGAAATATAGATTTCTTTTTTAAAAACAGAATTTAAATATAAGTGTAGATTTTACCATTGCCCTAAGTTTTTGTGTGTATGATTGCAAACAAATAATACATGATTCACATGTCTTATGTTCATATGCCTTATCAGATCATTCACATTTTTTTCCCAGTGAATGAATTGGTTCAAGTGTTTTCAATTTGACTGCAGAGCAATGGCCTGCACTCCATACCAATTGCTCTGTGTTGGTTTTGCTCATGCTTCTCACAGTTCAAAAGAAACACTCATTTTGCCACCAATTAAAGAAAAAATTAATTCATGTCATATGGTTTTCATGAATCCTCAGGAATCCTGCACTACAGAAATGGTGTTTAAAGTATTACTTTCCATGCATTTACAAAAAGTGGAAGTGCTCATGAAGTTGGAGGGCCTAACAGTGTTTTTGAAGCAATGTGTGTTGAGATATTGTGAATGTGTGTGTTGCCATATAAGCTCTTTGCTACCAGGAATTTTGGTGTCCTCACTGCCTGCAGGGAGTGACACAGAAGTTGTGTCACCCCTGTCATGAAAAGATAAGTAATGCAGTCTCTGATGCAAAATTTTAGGAGGATAAAAAGATAAATCAGGATTTCTTCTCTTCACCTCTGATACTGTAGACATTTTTAAGAGCTACCCTCTCTTTCTGGGGACATTCTTTGTAGCTGAAGTGTGTGATTTACAGAGGCAGTAGTAGAATAGATAAATAAGGAGAAGGTTGATTATCTTTTTTTCATTATTGTTATTTTATAATATTCAGGAAATCTCTCTCTTTTAAAATGATGAAGCCTTGGAAAAGTGTTTTGTGTCAGCACCATCTGAGAAATTGCAATAGTTACAGTTAAAACCTAGCACAAAAGAGTAGCTTCTGCCCAAGCAGCATTCATTTTCCTCTGTTAGTGTGGCTGCTAAAAAGATGTTAAATTCTGCCTGTCACAGCAAGAGGGGTTGAGAAAGAAAATCAGGAACTGCACTTTAGTGATCCACCTTGTACATCATCTGCAAGTGAGACAAAGAATTTGGGATAATAGTCAAAGATTTAAAATTGAGTAGAGGAAAATGGATTAGAAGTGAAGAGAGAAATGTGTGGAAGTGATATACAGGAGGATGCTGAAGGGATAGGACAGGGATCATGGGCTGCCTTCTTATAAATATCCCTTTTAATTTTTTTTAAAATATTATATAGCTCTGTTTACATAAATTCTAGATGTTTGCTAGATGAATTGTACCCATGGGAGAAATCTTGCTTTCACTTTTCACCCAGAAAGTTGTTGTCACAGGGGTTTTTTATAAACCATACAGGATTTTTCAGTGAAAAGGGATAAAAAAGTGGCAAGTAGCAAAATTTATTGAGTTGATTTATTTGATTAAATAAGTAATAAAATTTTCATAGTTGGGAAAGTATAAGATAATATTTCTAATCATAAGATTTACAATATCCCTGATCTTAAACTATATTTTCATTGCCATTTTATTTCTATCATAAAAATTCTACTTTATCAACCCCAGAACCAAGCAGGGGGTTCTCCTGAAGCCTTTATTTTCTCCTGGTGTTTCTCTGGCTAAATTAATTATATTTATTACTCATGGACCATCCACACTGTTTAATTTTGCATCTAAAATTTTGTCTAAAATTCTACACCACAGAGTGTTGAATTCTCAGGTGGTCAGGTTAAATAATAATTACTTTGTGATGACTGCATTGCTATAAACCCTTTTAATAACCTGACAGCTCTGCCCTGATGTACAAGAGAGTGGGGCTGCACAGACTGTGATGGGAGCAGTTGCACAACTTAGCAGGAAGGGGTAAATTGCACCAATGACATTATTATTTATGGGGAGAAGAAGAGGGCACTTAATTGCCCTAAGACCTGACAAAAGGAGATGGAATGTCTGGGCTCAGAGCCTGACCTCTGGTGCAGACATCGTTAGACATGATGGAGTCTGAATGCAGGAGGTTAAAAGTGAAGTTGCATTGCTTTACAGCAGTGAGATCTGTGTACTATTTAAGTGTTCCACAGAGTAGGTGTTTGAGGGTTTGAAATTAAACCTAAAGATCATCACACACTGTCAGGAACAGTCTGTCAGCGTTCCAGTACATTTCTGTAAGTGGATTGTTGTGTGCCCAGCAGCAATAGAATTTCCTTCTCACTGAAGTCAGGTGCCTGCAGGCTCTCAAGGGAGCGGCAGACTTGATACCAAATCAGCAAATTGTATTTAAAGTTGTGAAAGTCCTGCAGCTGACCTGCTTATTTGCTTACTTCACATTTATTCCTCTGTAGCTATCAGATTGTCAGGGCACTCCTTTCTGCAAATCTTCAGGAAAGTTCCACCTCTAGAACAAACTCTGTCCTTTTCTCCTCTGTAAACATATAAACATAAATAAGGTGTGGCAGCATCTGTAGTGAATATTTCATCACTCAGAAATCAGGACTTAAAGGAGAAATTAATTGCAGATCTGCTAATTTCTTCAGCAGTAATTGAATAGTGCTTGCAAGATAAGACAATCTCCAGGGCTGTATCTACAGAGAAGGTGATCACATAAATGTAAAGCATGTTTGAGATATATTAAGTTTAAACTAGTACATTAAGCTTTGTCCAAGAATTACAGTGCTAGTAGAACTTCTTTTAAGAAGTGTAAGAGTGGATTTTACTCTATTTATGGTTCTGAGATGATTTCAGGCCATAGGTCTGCTGGATTGATTCCTCCAGCTCAAGGCTACCAAAGAGCACAGTTACCATCATGAAAATCCCACCCCAGGATCTTCAAGAGCCTCCAGCCTTGTAGCCATGAGAAATTATAGGAATGCCTCTGTATATCAGGAATCAAGACAATGGTCTAGTATGGAGCACTCAAGTTTTTTGACACTTTTAAGAACAAATTAAAGAACATTCTTCATGTGAGGATGGTGATGTCATTGTTTCCAATCTTGCATTATCTCATTAAATTGTTATCTACTTACTATTTGTTCCATGTCCTCACTCACCAATAATATCTGAGAAGACACAAACACAAAACTTTGAGTCTGTAATTCATCTCTGCTTAAATCATCAACGTGTAATAATATATTATAAACCATATTTATTACTTGCCCTGCTTGCAGCTCCAAATATATGCTGAAGAAATATTACAGAGATAAAATATTTAGGAGAGCCAATTGGTTAGATAAATGAGTGAGCAAAAAAGTCAGTGATGAGGAAAGGAAAGGAAACATCTCCCTTCTGGAGGAACTCCATCTAATCTCCCTCAGCCATATGATTTCTGATTTTGAATGCACAGCAGTAGCACAACACCTGAAAGAATTCAGTGGTGTATCTGTTATGCAGCCAGCCCTGGAAGAAGCTCCCAGATAGGCAGGATGATAAAGGAACACAAAAATGTTTGTTATAGATGGTGGAATGAGAGGAGAGGTAGGGAAAGATCCCTCACAACAGATCAAACTCTAAAGCAAAGCACAGTGAGAGGGTCAGTGGAGAACAGAATTTTATTAACAGGGACTTAGATCAACCGCCCTGATAGGTTTGCTCCATCAGTAATTTGTGTTTTGGTGATTTACCTTCTTGTCAGACTGTTGTCCCTTGTTTCAGCAATTCAATTCTTACCAATTTGCTCTCAAACAAAATCAAAACATTAACTTAGGCTCCCAGGGCATGTAGTTCTGATGAGAATGATAATGCTTTTAAGAGAAAATTACCCCCAGCTGCTCAGCATTCCTCTGTCCAAGTATTTTAACTAGCCTGGAGAGGTTCCACAGAAAACCAATGAAAGGCTTTGCACATAAGCACAAACATGACGTTCTGTGATACAATTTTAAATAGATAAATTTCAGCTACCAAGTCTAAAAATGAGCCATTTCCATTGTCCTGATGAAAATAAATTGCCACAGTGAAGCAAAACCAGCAAATCAAATGAGCAAGTAATTTTCAGGAAAGCCACAAGTGATCCTTGGTGAAGTATTTATGAATGATTTTGACTGAGGAGAGCAATATTTTTTAAGTTTTGAAGAAATGTAAAGGGATTATTCAAGAGCAAAGAGAGTATTTCAGAGTAAGCACGTGTCAGGAGAATGGTGGGGCTGTGCTGATGTGACAGGTCTGGACAACAAGAG
This sequence comes from Catharus ustulatus, assembly GCF_009819885.2. NCBI lineage: Eukaryota > Metazoa > Chordata > Aves > Passeriformes > Turdidae > Catharus > Catharus ustulatus. Next base: position 32,262,252 of record NC_046227.1, on the reverse strand, counting down.
TGAGATTTTACTGCCAGTTTTTAGACAAAGAAAAATAAGCAACTGACACTGAGTGAACCAACAATTTTTCTTTATACTATGCATAGATTTTTATTATCTGTGATGATCCACATGATGGCAGGAATCCAATATGGCATTTGAAACCCTAAGCAAGTATGTGGACAGAGTAATTAAGTACAAGAATATTGTTCATGGTTTTTCTCTTCATTGTGTATATTCCATATGGGAATAAATTTTAAAAAGGAAGGAATTGCACAATAGGAAAGAATATTACTGCATTCCTTTCCAAACCTGCCTAGTGCTTCACAATTGTAATAAACATTAAAAAGACATGTTTTTTTATTCCATGCAGTTATATTTAGCCTACAGCAATGCTTAAATTGAGGCTGCTCTTTCAGCATGTTCTGTTTGTTGAATATATTAACAAGATTTATTAGCAACTTTCCATGTGAATCCCTGCATAACTGGTCAAGTGTAAGTGCAGAGGCTGCTTACAGATTGGTGAACTTAGTGAAAACTCTGAGTTACTCATGTGTTTATATTTTGTGTGACCAACACATCCATGTGTTGTCTGATATGTTGCTGGTTGTGCAGGTTGCAATTTATTTATTTTAGTATACAGTTGCTGTATTTAAGTCAAGAGTCAGTCATTCAGATTTCCTTTCTAAATGGAAAAAATCTCATAGCCATTCTGATAGCAAAAATTAGCATGGATTTGTTCTAATGTTCTCACAGTATGTGATGTGGTTCCTACAAACGACCTGTTACAAAAGGTGCAAGTTCACATCATCAGGTCAGCTTTTAAAGCCTCCCTCATTTTGGATTTCACACTGGAATAAAATATTATTCACTGCAAGTCCTGCTTAAATGCAGTGTACTCATGCAACAGGTGTGCAGGGTAATTGTTTTCTTGTCATGGTGCATATTTCACACCCTGTAACTCTCAAATGGAATACCAAAAGAATATATAAAATTAATTCAAAGATTTAAAGGGCTCTGTCTTGTGCTAAAGTGGGAATCTATTGAAATTCTAAAGCACTACAGAATTATAACCTTTGTTATTGCAGATCTATGATTTTCTTTTTATTACACTAATGGAGCTAAGTATGTAGTTCATTTTTATTTTCTTAAAACTTTGAGATTTAAAGAAGGGATAAATGTGCAAAAGCATACATGAAACAAATAATAGATAAAGGATTAATTTCATCTGTTGTTACACTTAATACATATAAAACCTCATTTATATTTTACTTTATTACTGTGGTTTTGTTACTGTTATTTAAGTGCAGTGGCACTTTGAAAATGTGAAGCAATACAGAATCATGGCTCTTTTACTGAGAAATAGGTGTGCCAATAAGTGCTCTGCTTCATAACATTTAAACTGCTCAGATTACATAAAGCCAGTGTGAATTGTTAGTAATGTAAAATTACACATTCCATCAAATGAAACAAACTAACATTATGCTAAGTGGGTTGAAGCACATAAGATTACTCAATAGGTATTTTCTGTTGCCATCTGTTATGGAAAAAAATTTTCCTGTTATATACTTTATATTTTTTGTGTATTCTTACATATACTGCACATAGAAAAAAGGGTTGATAATTAGAATAAAACATTACTCATAATGAATCATAAAACACCTAAGGAACCAACCCCATCTTTTGCTATTGAATTTTACTAATGCTCTCCTTTGTTTCCCAAATGACCTATCTTCTTTAATGATAGTTTGGATACTGGTAGGATTCAAATTCTCATCCAAAGGCCGTGGCACTATTGACTAAATCTCTGTTGACTTCGCTGAGAATGTGAAATACTGTATTGCAAGATAAAATCAGCACAAGGTGCTCAGTGAAACTGAAGAGTCCATTAGTGCCTTAACTCTTAAATTACCATCTGGGTATCTCTCTTGATAAGGACGAGCTGAAAGGAAAAGTTACCTTTGTCATTAAATCTTTAACAATGTGATATTGACAGCCTTGAGTTTTTCTGTATTTTTAGCATTTTTAGTCTGTATTCCTGCTTCTTTCTTTCTCTAGATGTGGGCAGGCTGTGTTCCATTAGTCACTAAGTGATGTCTGGGTGCAGGAAGGGGCAGTGATTTGTCTGTGTCCTGTGTGCATCACAAGGGCATCTCCAACATTATGAATTAAACTCCTTCTTACTGCATTAGAAGTATGGAAAACAGACTGCCAAAGTAATGGCATCATGAATTAATAGCAGTGCTTTAAAAATCTCAACTATACTCCCACTCTTCAGCTCATCTTTCTGGTATACAATTTCAGAAATGAGCTACTTAATTTTGTAGTGTTTTGATCCTAAATTTTTATGTTCAGTTATATTTTAAAATCAGAAATGTTCAATCTGGTGGTTTTTGTTTTTTTAAAGCTTCCATTACTTACTGTTAACTTTTTCTCTAAATATGCCTTGTCTACTTTGTGTACAGTAGATGCAGGCACAGACATGGGTCTAGGCACAATTATTATGAATTATAGATACTGCAAGTGTGAGCATGAACCAAAGATTAGCATTGTGTTTTAGAGGCTCACTTAGATTTATTCGACTAAATGATCCCTAGGAGATCTTGACAAAAATTAGAAATATGGGCACTCTGTGCCCTGTCACCAGTCCTCACCTGGTACTTGTTTCCTGGGGAATAACAAATGGATTTAACCTTTCATTTAGGGCTTCAGGTCCTTCATTCACATGGGACCAGACTTTCAAATGCTCAGGCATTGTGCTGAACTCTTCTAAAAATCTGGCTACTGCCAAAATGGGAGCTGATCCCTTTTGAAATTCTGATATAAAACCTCCTTAAGCTCTGTTTTTATCCACAGTGAGAAAAGGATCAATTCACAAGGGCACAGGTTCCAGTGAAGAGTTGGCTGGCACAGCTTGTCCTGAGCACAGGCAGCTGCTGAGAGGGTTTGCAGGGACTGGCATCTCTCCTTTTCCATCTCCTGGTGTTGCTGCTGGCTGGGGCAGGGGAGGGAGGGCAGAGGGATGTGAGCAGTGTCCTCACACCATCCATGCCCCCTCTTGCTGCTGCCAGCACTGCCTCTCCCTCCCCACCTGTGCTTCAGCTCTACCTGGCCAGGCTGATGGGGAGATCCTTCCACAGTTTCTCATCACTCCAGAGTAGTTGGTGGAATTCCAGAGGGTTACAGCCAAGGTTTAGATGTTTATTGGGATCATCAGCATCCAGAGTTGTGTCCTACACAAGCCCTGAGCTTTTGGTGTATCAGGATAAACCTTGAAGTGCCACCTGGTCAGTTTGAGGCTTTCAAGAGTGAAATACCACTGGAAATGCACATTTGTGGCCCTCTAGAAGTTTTATTTCTGAAAAGCAGTAGAAGTTTGGGAAGCCTATGGGGTAATTCCCATCTTGGCAGAAATTCTTTTCGTTTCAGTAGGAGAAATGAAGCCGATAATTCCTACCAGCTGGGAGTGTACCCACTTATTCTTTCTAAATCATACTTTTAAGTAAGTGCTTTGAGGAAAAGGAATAGAATCAAGTACCTTGTATCCAGGTATTCAAGAAAAAAGTCTTTTCTTATTAGAAATTATTCCGTCAGAGACAAAAACAATGCATTAGTGTTGGAGAGAAAAATATGTATGTAAAAGCCTTAAACTAACCATAAAAGCATTTCTTGCAACTCTCCTCCTATTTTTTTTAAACTCCTTTCAATCCACATGACATGTCAACAGTATTACACACACACACACAAAAAAAAAAAAAAAAAAAAGAAAAAAGGAAGGTGGAGGAATGGAGAAACTTTTTAATGCAAGGAAAATATGGTTTGTTCAACATTAACCTTGACAAATTTGTGCTCTTGTCATTGAAATGAATGAACCTTTCCTGTGCCTAGATTGCTGGACCTTGGGAAACAGCAGTGAGGAAAGGTTGTAAAAACAACGCCCATCTCTCTTAAGTTGTTTTTTGGTTTTTTTTTTTTTGAGTAAATGAATGATTTCAGTGAAATCCAAATCAGGATGAATCTGCTCACTTGAATCCCCTGTTCACAGCCAATGAACTTCCCTGTGAAACAGAGCTTGCCCTCCTGGGTTGCCATGTATTGATCTAAAACATCTTCCCTGAGCTTTCTCTCTCCTTTTCCTCCTACAGGCAAAAGGTTAGTGTTAGATAATAGTATTAATTTTCCAGACATCTGCACATGTTTTAATAGCCTTTAGAAGGTTTGAAATGGTTTCTGTTTGACCACCACAGGGCTAAAATGCCATTAAGACTTGGATTGTAGCAATACATAACAATCATAGCCCTGTAGTTCAACCTGGCAATAAAAAAAACTAATTTATTTTATCGGAGATTTAAATTAATGTGATGAACTCCTCTCTCAACAGGAGATGTAACACACTCACACTAAAAATACCATAACCCTGCATATTTTCAAAACCACACTTGTGACAAACCTTGTGTGTGTATTTTGTGTGCTATTTTGGAGTGTTTGCACGTGTGTTTGTGTGTCCATATAAAACTCCTACTGTTCCTGAGACCATTTTGATTTTTCTGTCATATCTTCATTCTGAGCCTCTTTTCTTCTGTCTTCTGGCTCGTAGGCTCAGCAAGAAGCAAGTGATTAATAAGGCAGTCTCCAGTGTTTGCATTGGGGTTTAACACCTTGAGAACTGGAATCTTCATGTGGACAAAAATTATTGCTGCTTAGGTAAATTCAGTTGAAAATATATTTTTTTAAACAGACTTAGGCATTTAATTAGTGTATTTTTGAAAATCTGTGAAAGAACTTCAGACAGTTATCATTTCCAGCTATATGCCAGAGGAAAGCTTCAGCTTATCCCATTATAAAGTGATAAAGCAGCATCTGATGGCAGCAGCTTCTGTGATAAAATGATCATGGCAGCGCTGAGAACGAATCTAATAAGGGAATTGATCTGTAGATTCCAATTCAGGTAGAGCCAACATTGATCAACATAAATGTCAATAAAAAGATCTCACTGAGGTCTGCCTAATTCCTTTAGATTATTTTGGGGCATAGTCAGAAAGTGAATGTGAAAATGGATTTTAAACTGTAGGAATCACAGAGGCAACAACCAATGTTATCTTGTGGTACCAGGAATGTCACTGACTGCCATTGTATGAGCAATTTAGCAGCATGTTGAAATTAGTGAATATCTTTTAATCATATAAGGATTGATAAACAACCACTGTTGCAGAAGTGAGACTTTCCTCCTGTGTTTTTCTATTAAAGCATTTCTTAAATACAGTGCAATAATAAAAACCAGCCCTTTTTACTGCTGAAGCACAGACAGCATGTGTAGGGCATGCCAGAAAAGATTAATGGCATAATTCTTCCTTGTTGCAGGACTTCAGTATAAAGTTGTTTCCTAGACTCTTTCTGACAACACTGAAGTGCTAAAAACAAAATGGTTTTTTTTGTGGACAGTGTAACAACAGCAGGTGTCAGGATGTGCAGGATGTGCCCTTCACTCTTGGGGGTTGCTGTAGTTCACAGCACCCACCTGGTGCTGGCCCTCATTTAGCACAGGAACTGACATACCAAGTAGTGTTAGATCAATGGGAAGGCATTTAGAAAAATAAGAGGCAAAATACAAATATGTACTTAATAAAAGGCTCAACTCCTGCACATCACTCTTCTCACAGCACGGCTGTTTCACATACTCCAAGGAGTCTTCCATTTGCAAGCTCGTTGAAAACATTTTTTCATTAATTATTCACGTTCTGAGTAGCTGATTACTGGGTCATTGATGTAAACTGTTGACTTTACAGTAATTACAAACCACAGGGAACTTTATACATGCATTTTCCTAAGAAATTAAATTAGCTCATTTTCATATTACTGCAATATTTACAGACTCCTACCATGGTGCTATTAAAATGAGAACTAACACTTTGGAATCTCAGAGCTTGAAAACACTGATAGACATATAAAATGAAACTGGGATCAGAGGGGATTACTTTGTGTCTTTCAATGTAACCTTTATTTAAAGAAGTTTATAAAAATTAATATAATGAAGGATTTGGAGCAGGTATAATTTTACCACGACATTACTGTTGTCAGCTCTCTGAAGAACGTAGAGAGATCATGCTATTTGTGTTTGTACATCAAATGCCTCCTTCATACTTCCCAATTTGTACCCTAGAATACAGGTTTCCACCTTTTGGAGTTACTTAGGGTCTAATTCACTGAGTTTTGCCATCTCTGAATGGCTCAATAGTAATGGAGAGCTGCAAGCTTGGAAACTCTGCAGCCAACTCAAATCAAACTTTGTTTTACTTTTTGTGGTGAAATTGCCTTGTTAGCAGGATTTTCTGATGCTTTTTTGCAGCCTAATCTTCCATAAAAATGCTTCTTGTATCATACCCTTGTACTTTGTCTTGGATGTTGCCTTAGTCTCAGTAAACTCACCCAGAGGATTTGCAGCTGACAAACCCCTGTTAATTCCGGGGTTGGATTTAAAGTCCAGCATCTTCTGTACAGTTTTTTTTAGAAAAGTGTGCCTAGTAGGAGGGGAAAACAACAAAAACAGAATTAGAACTTAATTAGATGCATGCAAATTAGAACTTCCATGGAAGTATTTTTATTCCATTAATGGAAAATTTGGATCCACACACTTCACTTGAAATTTAAGGACTAGATGAAAACTTCTTGTTTTTTTCTTCTTTTTTTTTTTTTTTAATTTTGTACTGAGAACTCATTTAGCTTGCTGAAAAGCATTTTAAACTTATTCCTTTGATATTTATTTATGTACAACACATCCTCCTATCACCACTGAGCAATACTGCATGTTTGTGATTGTTTCCTGTGTTTTAAAGAGCTGAGGGTGGGATCAATAGAAGTCTCCAACTGTTTGCTCAGACCACTGTAAGCATTACCCTGGGGTTCACCTACTGTGTCTTAGCCCTTTTTTCCCACCAAAAATAAATACAACCACCTATGGTGGTGGTAAGAGCTGTTGAGAGCCCTGGCAGCAACAGATGGAGCAAACTGAGTTTATCTGCCAGGCAGGCCCTAAGAACAGAATTTGAAATGTGAAAGACAACCTATATGCTCTTACTAAATAAAGTTGTAAGGTGTAAGACTTCTGAGCTTCTTTGCCTGATCCAGACTGAGCTGTAGAATGTTCCATGCTTTTTGTCAAATATCAAATTACCTCACTAACAGCTTGGTCTGTTCGAAATGGTGCCTGTAGCAACAGAGAAATAAAAAAAACTATTTCAATGTGGTGCATTGGCTTTGCAATCAGAACTTGGATGTTCTTGCCTGTGCAGAGTTTTATTTACAGCTTTTAGAGGTCTAAGTGATGAACATCAAATTACTTTGTATTAGGGAAGGATATATTAAACAGGCAAAGTTTCTCACTCCCATTTTAGCCCCAATCCTGTAAATGGTTAAAAATGGCCCAACATTGAAGAGTAGTTTTCATAGAGTTGTGGACTGGTTTGAGTTGGAAGTGACCTAATAGCTCCTCTCTTTCCAACCTCCCTGCCCTGGACAAGGGTACCATTCACTAGACCTGGTTTTCATTTCCTAAAAAGTTCAAAAAGTGTTAGCCATGAAATTCTACTTATAGGAAGAAGTGAATAGTGGAAAATCATTCTGAATTTTCTATTAAATTGGTAACTTCCAGAGCTGAAAATTATTATTATACTTTTGGTTTTGTGATATCAGTTATATTCAATAACACATCAGGCATTTCTGTATGTACAGAGAGTGCAGTTACAAATATATTTCCTATGTTGATGATTATTAGAATTTTAAAAATGGAAGCATCTTGCAGTTTTCTTTTTTGCTTCTTTTTTGGCTGTTTTTTATTGACAATCACTTGTTCTACTCTCTTTAGAAGGCAGAATTTCCATATGTCAAAAGAATATATAGTCCAAAGTTTTATTTGTCTAAAGGCAAAATTGAATTCTACTTTTGGAGGTTTTATTATTTTTTCCTTAACTACACTTAATTTTCTCTTTAATCCCAGAATATTTACTGGATGAGAAGTTCACATTTTGTTTTTTGAGCAGTGCATGTTCTACTCTAGGTAACTTTTGGTGGGATAGGCGAAGGATGTTCTTATCTCTAAATGTATCTAAGCACTACAAAAATCAAGATTTTGTTTAATGAAAGATTATGCTTCTACATAATCTGATAATATAGAAATATCTTGCCTAATAATATTTTTTCCTGCTGTCTTTATGGTGAAATGGAAAGGAGAAGGGTTTCCCTGGCAGCCCAATTTCAGTGGCTACAGAGGGAAGCAGGCCAGGATGTGCCTGTTCAGGTTTGTGATGCCCTGAAAAACAGCAAAAACAGGAGAGGACCACACACACCAAACAAACATTTACAGCTTGGCATGGAGCAGCAGGATGAAAATGTCTCCTTGGTATCCAGAGAGAGAATTTTCTTCCTGTGAATGATAGATTTTGGCTCATGTGAGAAAAGCAAAGCCAATTGATTTAATAGCAATTAACTCATCCGATATTGGAGAGCTGTGTACTCTTTGGCATAATTCATTGAAAATTGTTCTGGCAATGCTGCAGACCATTAGATGTTTAAAAAGGAGATGGGAACTGATAGATATTCTGCAGAGATAGAGTCAAGAGGCACAATGGTTAGAGGAGTCTCTCTAATATTGCCTTGTGCCAGCAGGTAGTGGCTTTCTTTTATCTTCCTAGAAAGTCTTAATAAGAATGCTGCTGGGGGAGGGGGAACTGGCTTGCTGGTTGATGGATTGGTTATCTCCCTGCCAGATAATTGTATTTCCTATTGCACTTGATATAATAGGTTTCCACCTAAATTATCAATTACTTTGTTTTTATTTTTCATGTGGGTTACAGGAGTTAATCTTGGCACTGAACCACAAAGGGCACTGCATTTTCTGCATCAGTCTCACAGGGGAAGGAGGAGCTTTGCTGCTCTTGGTCACAGGCACCTGCAGAGAATCTCCCCTCTGTTCTGCCCAGGCCTCTCAGATCCCACTTTCTGGAGAGACATGGGTCCAGTCCAGCTAAGATGTAACAAACTTTTTAGTCCACACCTGCCCTGTAGTTCTCAGTAGTACAGGATACTCAGAACAGGGTCATTTCCAAGGAAGTTGGCCAGTCCATGCTGTATTCAGTTCCATATGGATTTTCTGGTCTGCAGCCCAGAGATCCTGATGCTTTCCTGTTTCCAGAGTGGTCCAGGCTCTCCCCAGCACCTAAGCATTGCTCATTTTCCCCTTACCATTATATAGGGCACCTACAAATGGGCAGATAACTTGGATTTGCAGTTGTAACTCCTCAGTTTCATATTTAAGTACTCATTTAAACTGATGTGATCTCTTCCCTGGAAGTCTCTCTGTGCAGTGGCCTGCCTTTTGTTGCATTTTGTCATGATAGTATCACCAGTGATTTTAATACTGTACGATTTTCGAGGCAGCAGTAACTCCTTGATCTAGCTGTGACTGTCATCTGAAAATAACCATAAAGGACACAGTACATTTTGTGTATCTGAGAAGAAATCAGAATGAAGATACATAGTTAGCACAATCTGTTACTTGATTTGAAATTCATCATTAATGAGGTTTCTTTACAAATGCTAGCATTTTCCCCATTCTTTAATTAGACAATGGAGAAGGAAAAAGAAAAATAAATGAACAAGAAACATTTTTTCTTATGCTTTTCTTTTGTAATTGTATGACTTGCTTCAGTGCTGTGTAATTATATTTAATTAATGACCTCAAACTTTATTGTGCTGTTTGTTAATGCTAGTCATTGTGCTGACCACCTCTGTTAGTTTATTTGCATATGTGTGGGGAGGAATATTCCCAATGTGATGATCTCATCTCATACAGAAATATAATCACATTATACATCTTGAGAACACACTTTCCTTCTTTGTTAATCATTTTAGTCTGCTGATTTGCCTTTGGTACTGCAGTTTTACAGAGTCACTGAGTTTAACAGTGGCAAAGGTGACTCAAACACAGTGTGACCCCTGTGAATGTCCAATGCACAGATCTGACTATTGTAATTTCCACTAAAATATCTCAGGTGGCTGGTTTCCCTGGAGAAAGTAATTAATTTGTCTGCAAACCACTTGTTCATAGCACTAGTGACTCTTGGTTCTGAAAACAGTGGAATTCTCTGGTGGCTCAGTGATGCAGTTGGAATTATTGTCAAGAGGAACAAATGCACAACGTCAGTAAATCTGTGACTTTGGGCAGGCATTTTACCTGGAGTTTAAATCTTTAACAAGCACCTGACAGTAATTCTAGTAGTAGCACTTTGAAAAGTGCACACTGAATAACCAGGCATCACTGGTGTTAAAAACACATAGCCTGGATGTAGTTAATATTTATAATGAAAATTATCTTGGATACTGAGTGCTTGCAGCATTTTAATCTATTTAACAATATACTGGATAATACTTATGTGTATAGAATATTGATAATTGAAAATATTTTCCATAATCTCTCTGCAGCAGACAGTACCTCCTTAATAAACCTGAATAAATAAATAACTCTTGAGAAATGACTCCCAAATTCATAATTAGAAGTATTTAAAACAATTTCCTAGATTGTCTGGAATAGAAGCCTGAAGCAGAGCATGCAGATAACAGAGGCTGTAGGAATGGCTGCCTGCTTTGTTCTCCAGCAGATTAATTTCTGCAGTGGGTACCCAGAGAACAGGCTGGGGAGTAGCTGGGTGTAAGATACTGTGTGATTTGCCTTTCAGGGCCCTGCAGAGAGCTTCTACTACACTGTGTGAAGCCTCTTCTGGCTACAGATTCTTTTACCCTTTGGCCAGTCTTTTGGGCTGGACAGGATGATGGGGCACTGACACAACCTCATGAAATCTCCATGGTTTGCATCCCTCACAGAGTCCTCTGGCAAAGCACCTGGCAGGGTCTGCACCATTTGTTCCTCCAGGCTGAGGGGGTAGATGTGGTCTCTTAGGTTTCAAGCCTGGAGAATTAATGGGAAAGTGAAAAGAGCCTGATGTGAAGTCTTTTTTTTCTTGGGTTTTATTTTTTTAGTCCATTTTCATTGATTCAATGGACCCTGAGTCACATCCATACTGCCTGTTACATGGTGTGCTGGCCCAGGACTAACAAGACTGCAGATATTTTTTCATTTGAAGTCATTGGCTGAGGCATTCACATAAATCATGGGTTTTATTGAAACTGCAATTAAACCAAACCAGGCTTAGTTCAGACAGAAAGCCCCAGAACTAGTGTACAGGTGACCAAGGAGGAAAAGGCACAAGCATAGCCACCCTCCCAAGAAAAACTGAGAAAAGAACTGAGTATATAATCAAACAGCATGTGAATATTAATGCACAAAATCCTCTGAGTCCCCAGTTCCCTGATGCAATTATTTTCTATTCACATTAATTGTTCCTAACAGATGACATTAATGACTTTGAGTTAAAATGTGTGCAGAGGAGGCCTTCAGCAGATCAATGCTGGTTAAAAATAGGGTCACTTTGGCAATCATTCACACTAGGTGTAACAGCTCGTAAATAAAACAACATTAACGTGTTGATTGATTTAGAAATGTTAATTTTGTAGTTCATTTTTATACTTTTTTCCTGAAACCTGTCAAACTCCATGGATAATGGTGGGACTCAGGTTCATTAGTTACTGTTGTGTGTGAAGTAATGATAAGTTGCAAAGCAGTGACTAGAAGAAGAAGTAGAGTTTGTTTTGGATGAAGAATGATCTGTCCTCCAGACAGGAAGTCCTTGGACAAAGTAAGCACAAAGAGCAACATTTCAAATTAGAACAAATCCTCTTTTACCTCAGGCTCTTCATTTCCCTTGAAATTTAGCAGCAGAGTTTGGAATTTTAAAAATGCTGATCTGCTGAATATCTGACAAATGCTTATGCTTTGCTCCTTCCCTTCTGCCCCCCTAGAAACTCCATTCACGCATCTTGGACCTCTCATCTGGGGATTTGCTTCCAGAAGTGGAGCGAAACCGAAGCCTGGTGCAGGCTCGAAGTGCTGATGCTCAGATGCTCGTGAGTGCTTGTGCTGCCCTTGTTCCCCTCATCTGGAACCTCCTTTTCTCCTCTGAAGTCTGGTGTCAGGGAAGAGCCATAAAGCTGATCTCTGAATTGAAACACTGTTGAGGCAGATAACAATGCTTTTACTTCCTTCTGTTCTCTGAAATTCAATATTGTGTGCTCGGTTGATATAGTGAGCAGATAGTGTCACTGTGTGCAAAAAAAGCGTAAATCTTAGCAATGTCCCCGATACACCTTTTTGGGTATTGATTACATCTCAGAATCTCTGAGAAATGGTCAAGGAGCTTTTTATTAAAGCCCATGCCCCGTATTATTCATCTCACTTTTATGATATATTATGTATGAACTTTTAAAAATTCATGGGCTCTGCATTTTTTTTTTTTTCAGACGGAGTGAGCTTTGTGCTTATTTGGCAAAACATTCACCAGCGTGGCTTTCATGTTTCATTGTCAAAGAGAAAAGTAGCTTAAAAAACAAAAATCACATACAGGGAAACAAAGAGTACAAGAACAAAACATTGAACCTGCTTATGCCTTTGATCTTGAAGTATGGTAGTGTCAACAGAAATGTAATCTCCCCTGTAATACCTATTTTAATGAAAAGGCATTGTTTCAAAGGTTCACAAAAATGCTAACAACCTTTTGCATTATATTTAATTAAGCCTTCAGGTTAAGTTGCTCTAATACAGAGTTTTGTGTCTTTAATGGTCTGATTATTTCAATTTTCTCTGATTCCTAGTGAAAATTGCATTTTTAAACTGTAATACTACATCCAGGCCTTTTTACTTTAATTTCATTAAAGGTAATGACTAAAGAGTCATGATTACAAAAAATTAAAATTTCACCATGTCAGTTAATAGACCCATATGCTAGTTAAATGTATTTAATTAATGCATCATAAACATGCTATTCAAAGTACTTTCTTGAATAATTTAGAGAATAAAGGCAAATTAAAGGGGAAAATTCCAGTCTCTTAAATGATCTGAATGCAATCTAGAAATTGAGTAGATACCCTACTTCATATTCTGGAGCGACATGGTATTTTTTGCACATTTTCTCCTCTCATAAAGATGATTACAGTAATATACTGTTCTTTTGCTTTGCTCAGATAGCTCCATTTTTTCCCATTGATGAAACTGTAGGACCAAATGCCTTTCTCCTCTCTTAGGTGCAAAGGAAACAAAGTGAGAGGATGGAGAGGCTGTCAGACTAGCTGAAGATGACAGGAAGGCAATACTTGTCTCTGGGCTGTGATCTCTTACCTCCTGCAGGAGGTTCTTAAAGGAGAGGATTTACAGGCATCCTTCCCTTGAATGCTGTGATGGCTGGGACACAGAATTCCTCATGATGTGTTTTCCCAATGCCAGAGCCAAAATGCAGAGGAATAGACAGAAGAAGCAGCTGCTGCTGTTGGCCTCTATACAGTCACCCTCCCCAGGAGTGACACTGCCACAGCTGAGGAAGCTGATGGCAGGGGGTCTCCCAGGGGGACCACAATGTCAGAAATAAACTCATTTGTCTCAACAAAGCGACAAAATCCACTTCAGAGCCCAAAAACCAGGCATCAGCCTGCCCATGATGCTGAAAGATGTATTCTTCCCAGAGCCACGGGATTTAAAGGCTGTTCCTCCTGCATCCATTTGACTTCCTAGGAGAACATGTACCAATAATTCCCAGAGGTGAAATGTGCTCTGGGTGTCTCTAAATGATTTTCCCATTCATAGGTTTTGCCTGTGACAAAGAATAATGGTTTGCCCTGTAGTTAGGTTTGTCAAAACCAGAACATTATGGTGTCAGCTGAGCAATGAACAGCTGCACTGATGAACTCCTCAGCAGTAAAAATTCTGCTCTCTCCCATTCAGCTGAAAACAGGTTCAACCCCAGTAGTGATAAATGGGAGGAACATGGGGGAATAAATGGAAGAAATTAGCAGAATCCCACCAAACATGCTGGCATGAGAGGTGCCTACAAACTGAGTGTTATTCCAAAGGTTTTCATGAGGAAGCTGTGTCTAGGGCATACATGGCCTCGATAATTTTTTAATGGATTCAATAACTTTAGATTTCTTGTTTCTTCCTAAGTGTAAATTCTTTGTTTGAGCAAAATTAATTTGAAGTATATCTATTTACAAAAATCAATAAATATTGTTTCAGTTTGCCTTAATGAAATCCAAAGGGAAATTTTATGAAACGAAGGCACAGAATCATAAATTCACTTTGGATGGAAAAGACCTTTATGATTAAGATCATCAAATCCAACCTTTCACCTTTCACAGGGTGGAAAGGTCCCTTGAGATCACTGAGTCCAACCATTAACCCAGCAGTGCCAATCCCACCACTAAGCCATGTCCCCAGGTGCCACATCTACACAGCTTTTAAATCTCTCCAGGGATGGTGACTCAACCACTTCCCTGTTCTGTTGCTTGACAACTCTTTTAGTGAAGGAATTTTCCTAATATCCAATCTAAACATCCCCTGGCACAACTTGAGACTGTTTCCTCTTGTTCTATCAGTTTCTACTTGGGAGAAGGGACTGACCCTCATCTCATTACAACCTCTTTTCATGTAGTCATCTCTGGTGTTCCTGGTAATTAAAATGATGTCTGATTCTGTAAGGAAACTGGAGAATAGTGCAAGCACTTAACACTAAAGAAGCTCCAACGCTGTTAGGCTCAAGAGTATTAGTTTGAAAACAAATTAAAGGCATCCTAGCTACTCCTACAGAGGTTTAATATTTTACCTAAAGTGCTATCTACTCTTCATTACTCTCTTCCTCAAAGCTGGCACTTAGTCACAGTCAGCTGAAATTGCATTTGGAAAGGGGCGATAACTACACAAGTACTAAAGGCAGCCATAAAGTGTCAATAAATTGCATAAGCAAGAGGCTTCAGCTGTCTGCGAGCGACACGAAGATGGATTGTCCAACGTCAGAGAGTTTCTTAGACAAAGCTTTGAACTAGATAGGAAACCAAAATTAGACTGTAATGGAGAGATTCCATTCTCAGTGGACATTCTGCTCAGGATACTAAATTAATTTACTTTGTCCTGGCTGTGCAGCCTCATCTGTTACATTGTGGGGCTATAATGCAGTTGTCAAGATGTACTTGTATTCTTATAACTTAGTTTTCTATATCTTACCGGCACATTCTGCTTATGAATGAAGCATAATTCAAATAGACTCAGAATAATCTTTACCATAAGAACAGCAGAATACTAGTCCAAGAATAAAGGAGAAAACATTGAGGATTGCGCCTTTTTTTCCCCTGACAAATGAAATTGTTAGCAATTTTAAATTTAGTTCTCTGTATTAAATTCACCAGATGCTAAATTGCATGAGAGGAAGGAATAAGTGGCTGATTTGCTTTTTCTTTGCCATTCTTAATCAAGGGAAAGTTAAATGATCGTTTTCTACCCATAAGATATTTCAATTTCTTCTTGTATTTTAGGAATACCAGCAGAATGTGAAATCCAGCATACCTGTCTTGAAATGCCAAAGTCAATTAAATATGACAGGCTCTAGCCGCCTGTATCCTCGGAGCAGCTGCAGTAGCAGTGAACTCTCCCTCTCAAGTGCTTGCAGCGAATATTCCAGTGGTTCCTCCTACACTTGGAATGATGGAAAGACAAGCAAAAGGGTAAATCAAATTAATTTTCTTCATGTATTAGTTTAAATTAATTTGAAACAAGATTAATTGAAAAGTTGCCTGTTTCTGAAGTTTTTTTACTTTCCTCTCTCCTTTATATTGAAAACAGTTGTCACTAAACTTTTACCCCCTGTTTAATTTTTTTCGCGATTCCTTTTTCACTCCAGCTTAATTACAGTCTCCTCATTTGTTCAGACATTTATTATTCCTTTCATAGTCCAAACTACTCTTCTTCTTTTTATTAATCCTTCCATTCATATTGTTCTTCCTGTTTTTAATGCACCGCAGCCTTCACACCACTGAAATCCTTTATTAAAAAAGAGCTTTGCTATAAATAGCAAAGAATGGAATGGAATTCCCTTATGCAACTCCTCTTTTTACCACAATGGTAACACTTTTATTCTCAGGACTTGTGAGTAACACAGGTGATTTTTATTTTCTTTTGACAGTCATCCGTGAGATGGGACAAAAGAATAAGCATTGGTTCTTCGCTCCCAAGCAACCTCTCAAGTCCTGCAGATGATCTACCTCCAACTCGTATCAAGGAAAACCATATCTTAGAAGGGCTGAAGAAATTGCAGGAGCAAAAAATATTGCTTGAACCACCTTCAGTAATATCAAAATGGGGTTACAAAGATTGCATGAACTCCAACGAAGGAATATATTCCCCTGGAATTAAGTGTGGTGGCCATAATGAACAGACTCATTGTAAGCCAATGGAAATGGGAAGTATTTGCATTGAGCACAACAAAACTTTCTCTTATGATTCAGATTCACATGATGATGCAGATGATGACTCTTCATCCTTACTGTTGCTGCAGGAAGTTCCAAGCAAAGACTGCAGGACCTATTGTAATAAATTAACTCATAGCATTTCTGACAGTCTCTTTGACTGGGATCCTAACAGGAAACATTTGCCAGAAAGAAGTTCATTTTTTAATTCAAAGGAAAGACCTGAGAAATTAACTAGTTTTGTCAGTGGATTTCAGGCAGATGTAAAATCATGCACCAGAGCAAAGCTGCCTGAGTTACAGTTAAATCAAGGCCATTCTAATATGGGCTGGAAGGACTTTAATTTTCAGCTTTCAGACACTGATGACAATGAAGTCTTGGATGAATTGCATATAGAAAGCAGTGATGAGAAAAGTCCCTCAGATTTATTAGCAACTCCCTTTCCTGAGAAGTATACAAAGACCCCTGACTTGCTCAAAGTCACGGAGAATTCTCAGCTTGTATCTACTGACAAAGAAGAGAGTCAGATACCTGTTCACTCAGACATTAGGCCTAAGCCATGTAATTTCATTAAGCAACAAAAGGTTATAAAAAAGACCTCTTCTGAAGAGTGCATTACAGTAATATACGATGCTAAGGATGGTGAGCCAATTGAATTCAGCTCACATCAAACTGGAGTTGTCACTGTAACAAGAGATGAGATTTCAATCAACCAGCCACAAACTACGTCCAGTGCAGAATACACTGAACTTATACCTCAGGGAAGAACTGATTTGCACCCAGGACCCAATGCTAGAAACCACACTGCTTTAGAAAGGCAGGAAGATGAAACTGGGAAAAATACTCAAGATAAAAAATATCTTGAAGATAATGCAGGGAATAAAAATAAAGTTGTCCCCCTGACCTGTGGTGAATCTTCACGCTGTGGAAGAGTGACACAGCAAAATACTTCACGACAGAAACTAGTGAAGCCAGTGTATGATGCATCATACAAGGCCAATTCAAGCTCCACTGTGCATGCAGGAATCAATCAAAAGCCAAACACAACTAAAATACCCAGCAGAGGTAAATCTTCTCCCCAAAAAACTCTGATGACTGAGAGTGGGGAGGCACCTGTAGCTCTGTCAGTGGGTCCCACAGCCCTTGAGAAATCACCTGCTCTGCCACCTGTAAAGCTTTCAAGGTTCAAAAAGGCTCAGAGCCCACCTCGTCATTTTGATTCAAAAGTTGAATTTCAGGTTCCAAAGCCCCCTGCCCACCACCTGCCAAACTTGAAACGTCCTGGCAGAGGAGATGGGTCAAAGTATCCAAAGAGTCAGAGTCCAGCATCACCACTGTTGCCTCAGCACTTTATAGAGCCCAGCAGCTATGGGGAGCCTCCAACCAGAGACTTTCATTGTGATTTAGCCACTGTAGAAGCCCGGTCTCCATCCCCACCCCTTCCTCCAGGCAGATCAACATCCCTGTTGATTCGACCTAATTATGCTAATTCTCCACCTTTAGCAGTAAAGTTAGGAGGAGCTGGTCCCACTGAAACAGCAAAAAATGTACTGAAATCATCTCCATTAAAAGGAACTGTGAACTCTGGCTTTCATAATCAATCTAGTCATGAAATGCAAGCAAAAAATGTATCTTCTGGGGCCAAAATTGAATTATCTTACCTTCAAGAAAATGCAGAAGGAATTATGCAAAATACATGCACATCTCAGCAGTCCCACAGTGCATGCCAAGGACTTTCCAAAGTTTCCACAAAGCAAATCTGTCCAAAAAACCCTAATCAGGTGGGTCTCCACAGGAATCATGAGTATTCCAGCACAGATTTTCAAACAGCCAGGTCCTTTTCTCTAGGCTGTCCATCACTGGAAAGAACTCCTTCACAAGACACATATTCCAGCAAAAACAATATTTCCAGTGACAGCGGGTTGGATCAGCTCCAAAAGGTGCCAAACATTCTCCCCACAACTCCTCAATGTCACACGACCAGCACAAGTGAGCCTTTGCTATCTCAGGTAAACAATTTCCCATCAAATCTGTTTCATGCAGGTGATGCTGCCCATCCCTCTCAAAACTCTAATGAGAGGGGAATGAAAACCCGTCTCCCTGTAGGACTGAAATTATTTGTCAAATCTCCCCAGCTGCTCCGCAAGAGCTCTACTGTACCAGGGAAGCAGGAAAAAGACAGCATAAATGCAGCTTCCAAAAGCAATGGCAGTTCCAGTAAGTACAAGCAAAGTGAACCTGTGTGTGCAACCTCCAAAGGTGCAACTGATGCGGAATTAAAGGGCTCCAAGTCTGATACTGAAGAAAAAAATAATTGTGCTGTGGGAGTTAGTATGGATACAGCATCAGCTCATTCACACGAAAGCTGCAACTTGGTGGCAGACAGAGGAGATGGATTGGAAAACAAATTAGTTAAGAGGTCTGTTTCTTCTAGCAACAAGTCCCACTTGAAGCCAGCTCTGGGCATGAACGGAGCGAAAGCTCGTAGTCAGAGTTTCAGCGTCCACATGGGGGAGAAGCCGTCTGCCCCTGCGACTGAAGGTCTCGGGAAAGTACGGACTCAGATTATTACAAACACTTCTGACAGGGGGAATTCTCTCACAAGGCAGAACTCGGCCATGGAAGGGCTTCAAATCAAGGCTCCTCCTGGGACTGCAGTGACACCGGAGGCTCTTTTATGTGCTACTAAACCCACAGAAAATTCTTATCCTAGACAAGGCTCTCTTGGAAATATGAGTAGTTGCAATAGCCAGCATGGAAGCCCAAGCAAATTGCCCTTCAGATCATCTCAAAAAGTAGACCAATTTCACAACACTTCAAAATGTGAAGGAAGCAAACCATTTTCTCAGAAAGATGCCCGCAGTCTATCTGTGCAGAGTGAGAAAAGCACTGAAAGCTTTAAGCATGAAGCTCTAGGTAAAAGAAGTGTTCTGTCAGCAGAATTGGAGTTAGAAGCCTCAGCTACTGCATCTTCCAAGCAAATTTTGTCCTTCCAAAGCTTTGATGGAGTGAAGTGTCCCCATAAACTGGAAGCAACAAAGTCACGAAGACAGCAAATGTCTTTAAAACTAGCAGAGACCTCTGAGAAGGTTAATGATCTTTTGAGTTCACCATCTCTGCAGCCTACAATAGAGGAGAAAGTCATGTTATGCATTCAAGAAAATGTGCAAAAGGGTCAGGGACAAACCAAATCCCCCACTGTGGAGACTAAACAAAAGACTGGGCCTTCTCTAGCCAGTTGGTTTGGCTTCAGGAAGAGCAAGCTCCCAGCACTGAGTAGCAGGAAGACTGATGCTCCTAAAAGCAAGGTGGAAAAAAAGGATGCAAAAGTTTCTGGATTTGGAATTAAGCAGGCAAAATTAGAGAGAAGAAAAGAAAAGAAGAAAACTGAACAACACTGTGAAATAGAAAATGAAATTAACAGGAAAACAGACAATGGTGACATTTTAGCCATGGAGAGCAAAATTCTGAAGCCTTCCCAAGACCCTCCTGGTGAGATTGAGTGTGAACAAGTCAGAGGTTCCACCACAGCTGCCTACTCACCAAAAGACAGCTTTATGAGAGAGCTTTTAAACAGGTAAAACTGCAGAACACAATTTGGGATGTGTTAATGTCCATGTAGCTTTACAGATGCCCAGATGTAAAGTTTAATGTGTGTTCTTTTTGTGCTGAGAGTGCACCATAACAAACAGTGGGTGCACAGTTGGGACTTGAATCTTTACAGGGAAAAAAACCCAAACATTAACAATGAGAGGATAATTTTGTTCATGTTACTTTGTTAACCAAACCATTGGTCTTTGAAATTAAGGATAGGTGAGTTACATCCAAGCTGATAATTCAAATTATTCCAGAAATCAAGAATCTAGGCAGATGGTGTGCAAAGACAGAGGGTAATTAGGTACATGTTTTAATGTATTCCATCTTCCTGTACTGTAACCAGAAAACACATATTTGGAAACTTGTCAGAATTAATTACCTTTCCAGCTATCACAACCTTTGGTCACAGAAGAACTTAGCAATGGGTATATTGTGTTTTCACATTTGCCCCACAGCAGTCCCAAATATAATATAAATCATCAGATGTGAAAGGCTAAATTGATATACTACCTGAAATTGCAAGTGACAGGTTTGATCAAGGCTAGTTAGAAACATTTATCACTCAAAGGTCTAGAGACAGAAAGATACAGAGAGGTTACTTTAAACATTAAAGGAATGGGAAAGTAGAGTGATTGAAGAAGGGCAATGCAATTTATCAGAGGAATCACTCTCTACCTGCAGAGTTGATAAGAAAGCAGCTCAGCAGACAGAAAGTGGATCAAATAATGTTTCCTACAGGAGTGTGTCGAAGGGCAGCTCCCAGGGCTCCTCTCCTCACGGCAACTCTATCAGCACTCAAGGAAACCACAGGAAAAACAGCAACACAAAAGCTGATATGGAAATGCAGAATCAGACCCTGGTAAGTGCTTCAGTACACGAAAACATTATTACCTTCTTTTTAACTCCTGGATGTGTTTCTTATTGCCATTGCAGGCAAACAGGATAATAACTGTTTATATAGAAGATAGAAAGATTTTGTGTAGCTAGAGGATTGTGAATTAATACAAAAGTTGGCAGCTTGGCTATAGGCCACATTATACAGATAGTCATGAAGATTCTACTGCTTCTGCTGGTAATTCAATTCCAGTGAAGATACATGCACACTGATGCTATAATCATACTGTAGTAGAGTGAAATAATAGGACCTTTTTTTTATTATTATTTTCTTCCCCTTTCCCTGAAAATTGCATACTAGTATTGAACATTCCTCTGAATATTATAGAAGTTATTAAGCCTAAAAAATGCACTGCTGATGTGGAAAAATCAAATTATTTGACCACATTTGGGATATTTGTCACTTAAGAGGGAATTTTCAGAAGCAAAAACATACACTGGACCTGCATCTCACTTTGCACCATTAAAAATCTCCCTGTTAATAGTTGTTATTTTTATAATTTAATAAGGTACTAACTGTACCTGATCTAATTTACTCAGAGAGGAGGAATGTTGTGATGTAGAAGAAAAAATACCCATTTTTCTGTTAGCTGTTAGAGTCTGGTTCTGGACTAACTTTACTGCACTGAGAAGTGTTCACAGAGTTTAGGATTGTAACCCAAAGTCAGGCTCAAGGGGTGCCCTTCCTGGTGAAGCTTCTGTTAATTAACCTTCTAATTTAATGAGCAATGTCTTGCCTAGCAAGGGCCTTTGCCATCATGTTTTAAAGCCCAGCAGAAGGAGAACAGAGATGCTTTAACCCTATACATTCTTTCCTCATTCCTGAGATACCTGTCCTGTCCATATCATTATGATTATTATTAACCACAACCACAATTCTAACAAACAGCCTGGAAACTTGTGGCAAATACAATACTTGCTCTGAAGCTGAGGCTGTTACTTTTGTTGTTCTGATAGAACTGAGTTACTGAAGTGCAGCACATACAATTTCATCTGAGTGAATCTGAAATAAAAATTCTCTGGGAACATTGCAAAAAGCTTTATAATGGGAACTGAAAATACTCTTAGCTTAGGGCTGATGTTGAGGGTGCCTGAGGTCAAGGCATTCCATACAGAGTTTCACATTCAGGCAATTTTTTTTTATTTTTTTTTTTTTTACTTTAATACAGACATCTTTGCTGAGAACATCTGCAAGGTCATTTTTTTTTTTAACTTACAGGGAACATATGCAAAATGAATGTGTTTGAAAACTTTCCTCCTGACTCCTCTGGTATCATCTCCTCTTTGAAAATGTAGATGTCTCCTGCATTATAAAACCACAAATTATAAGCATATCTAAGGCTGTCCTTGTAGTGTCAGTGAAAGGAAAGAGAGAGAATGAAAGTCTGGAAATGTGCAATATGCAGGAAATTCAATCCAACAGATCTAGAACTTAGATAGCAGAGCAGAGCCCCTTATCAGAGCCACTCAGTTTAACTATGCCCCATTTAACATGGTCCTGACAGCTTAGGGTATATCTCCACTGTACAGAAGTATAAAAAACTCTATACATTGCTTCTACAATTTCTAACTTATTATTTTCTAATGCTCCAATAATTTGCTATGCTTTTTGTCTGTCATTTTTTAAATGCTGCAATAATAGTTTGCAAGTATATCTTAAAGAAGCACACTTCATTTTATGAAGGAACTACAAAGATTTTTCCTTTAGTGTACATAAATAATGGGGAAATGCTAATTATACTATTTATTTTTTAAGGACATGTTAGTCATGGTGAAAAGGCATTACTTCTGCTACACCAGGCACTCTTTTGTTAGCTGGGAAAAAAGTATTTTTGTGTGATTTGTGAAGATTAGGTTACATTTATATGGTTTTTTGGGTTTTTTTGGTTTTTTTTTTTTAGTTTCATATTGTGTTTACTGTGGCACTTAACTCCTGAAAGAAATATCTAGTGCCAAAAGACTGATGGCATCTAGAATAACGAGATTTAAAATGTGCTTACAGTTATTAATGCTAACTTATGAAAGAGATATACCTTAAGGTTCCTCAATATGTGGTATTTCATCTTGTCCTCCAAACTTCTAAAAGAAAAACAATGCAAAGTCTTTAAATTCAAAGTTCATGAATCTTATTACTATCATTTCCAGTTATTCTTTGGTGTCTGCTTACTTTGAAGCAGATTGAAAAAGACTGGGAGATAACTGTGCCTGAGAACAGTCACATGCAGTAGAATGGGCTGTTGTGCATTTTTTTTTGCTCATAAAAAGACAAAATTAATGCTTTTGGAGAAAACAGAATAAATCTTTTGAGAAGCCCTAAACCAGGACGATTTCTTTTCTTTTCTGAACAATGCCAAGTGCACTCAGTCATACGGTTCAGTGCGGAAGCTGCTGTGTTTCCAAACTGCTTATCAGATATATACTACTGCTTTAAATCCTGGCCAGAATAGTTTCTAACATTAATTTTCTAGCAAGATTTTTTTCTTTTAAAAGCTATTTAATTTTTGATGATTAAATCACTTTTCTTACGGTGTGCCAGGTAAAGGCTTGAGGCACTATTGCGCCATAACATATGCACCGATTACCTCTGAGTTCTGTTCATGCAAAGACTGTTATTGCTGGACTGCCACTGAATTTATGGAAAAAGCAATGTTCCACCAGTGGTGGCCTTGTGCATTCACCTTCAGAGGGATACACTTCCCGTTAGTGTTCATCAAAAAAGCACTTTGCTCTAAAGGCCAGCCAGCAGAAATACATAACACTTTAGCCTACACCAAGGATATTCCACATTCTCCAGTACTTTTTCATGTCCTTGGCTGGAGCTTAGGGTGAGGTACAATCATTTTTGTGCTGTGCTGCTTCATTTCATCTTTGTGATTTTATTACAGCCCTGTGTGATTTAGAACAGCCACGGGCTTCGCTTTGTGAGGTGGAAATGTGGCACCAAACCCAAGACACCAGGAGCTTTGTGTGGCACTCTGTGTGCACAGTCTGTGTGTTTGGGGAACACCCAGGGATCTATTGCAATATTGTGAAATGTCACAGCAGCTCTTGGCCATGCACTCTGCAAATGTGAGAAACTGTTCCACCTGGAACTGGATGCCAAATGAGCACTCGCCTCCTTATTTTCCAGAGCCTGAAGAGAGGCATTTTGTAAGAAAAAAAAGATGCAATCAAATCCCTAGGATTAAGAGATGATAAATGCATTTTTAAAAATCTGGAGAGCAAGTATTTGGTGTTGTACTTAGGCTGCTCACAAGAGGTCAACAGGGCTACTTGTGTAACCCAGCAAGCAGGATTCACACTGTGATCGAAGATATGTCATGCAAATGATGATAAATTCCAGTGGTTTAGATTACAAAATGTGCTCTTGCTATTGTGAGTGTGCTGTAAGCAGTTTAAAACAGCACAGAGTGATTAGCAAATAATTTAAGATCCCTGAGATATTGAAAGCAATATTTCTGTGGTGCTGCTTTTCCTCCTCTCATCACCCTGGAATTATCTTTATTCCTGTTTGATTTATGCAGCATGGCAGAAAAATATGTCCTTGAAACTGAATTGTGGCCACTGCCAGCATGTGATGGAGGGAATTTCCCCGTGTGCTAGGGAGGGACTCAGATTATCTGTACACCTGGGAAAAAGGAGTGCAGAATAGCAGGGCAAAGACACATCTTTGAAAAAAGCCATAATATCTGAGGGGTTTGAATAACAAAAACTTGAATATCACATACAGGACCTCAGAATGCACTGCATTCTTAAATGATTTTTTTTCTCTCTGTCTAGCTAATAAATGCTTTTAAACAGAGTTGGAAATAAAAAACTCCAAAATTCAGTGTTTGCAAACTGAACTAAAGAGATACCACACCATATATTAGTGTTTATTTTGAAGAAGTGCATCTTCCAAGGGTATTTTTCATTGCTGCATATTGTGATTTTGAATGAAATTAAAGTTTTTATCATCAGATATCATTCATAGAATAAGACAGGTTATATATTCCACTCTTAGCTGCCATGTAGCTTTACTCTGATTTATTTCTGCAAAACATTCTGTAGTTGTTATAAAGCAACATAAACAGAATCACAGATGTTCTTCACTTTTGTTGTTGCACTATGTACAGGCTAAAGTAGTCACAGAAAACCTGCAAGAAGAAGAGGAGGACACCATGACAAGGACTACATGTCAGAGTCATGTGATAGGTACAAAATTATATTTTACACTGGATTTTATTGCTGTCAGTTCTTGTGAAAAAGACATGTCTAATTCTCATTACTTTGTTTGTTTGCCCCCTTATGTCAGCTTTAGCCTACATTGAGCTCCTGGATAGCCAGATTTCATCATGTGCATGAGATGGGGACATGCCATTACAATTGTGGGTCAAGGCAAAGTTTGACTGCAGGGCCTTGGGATCTGGTTATGAAAGATCATTTCAGCCTCCCAGAACAGTGGGTTCCATACAGAGGTTTAACATAAGGGCTGTTGTGCATGACCCTTTCAGGGGAAATAATGCTGACATACTCAAACTCTGGCCTTGAATTAGTAAAATTCAGAATGAAATTTAAATAGAATGGTTGCTGTGATGAACTGAACCACAAGGAGCAGCAAACAGGGGTCTGTTCAGGATACCTTAAAGCTGTTACTGAAAATAAAGTTGTCTTTGTTGTAGAAGGGTAACACCATCCACCCTGCCTCGTGATTGGCACGTACTCATTTTTAATCTCAGTGTCTAGAAGCCTGAGGTTTGTATTAGAGCAGTGTTACCAATATAAGAAACCAACTTAGCAAAACCCCTTTAGCCCCTTTGCAGATAGAGACTGCAGTAAAAAATGTCATTAAAAAGTTAAAATCGGATTCCATTTTTTCCTAGCCAGAATCTCTTTCCTTTCAGTGGCACTGCCAACCCAGCAAGTCCAAACAGAGGTATCAAGTCAAAACACATTTCCTTTGGGGGCAGTAGGAAAACGTTTGCATGCTTCATTGACTTGTACAGCCCTCTCAGTCCCAAATTCAGACAAATAAACTCTGGCTGTGTTACCTGGAGGAAAGATCCCTAAACTCTTTTCCTCTCTGAGAACTCAGCCATAACCTAGCTCCACGACAGCAACTGAATAACAAGAATTTTATACACTCTAAGACTCTGAGGGCATTCTGTCACTGGGTAGGCACTAGCCCTGCAAGCAGAAATTCATGCCTCTCATGCTGTGCAGAAAGGACTTATTTTCTGTTACCAGAAATTGCCCAGCAGAGAATACTTCACCTAAGATTGTTCAAAATTGTTTTTCGTCATTCTGAAATAATTGCTTTGCCTCCATCCCAGAAAGTCTCAAAACTTTTTCTTTGAATTATGTGAAATGTTTCAGTTTTTTAATCTAGATACTAAAAATAACAAAACAAAACAAAACAAACAAACAAACAAAAAAAAACGCAAAAAAAAAGGAAAAAAAAAAAAGAAAAACTATTTGCAGAGTTTTGGATATTTTTCTTAAAAATACTCCAGAGCACCCTTGTTGTTCATCAGTGTATTTGGTGGCCTAGTTGCTATATTTGATATTTTATTTGTTATTAGGTCCTATGATATATAGTTCTGGTGGCTTTTGAGAGTATTAATATTTTGCTCCTCTCATAGGCACAAAATCTGAGTCTCTGACAGGACACAGTGGTTATCAGGTTGTCAGATGTTTTTAAAATTCCTTGATAGAGGTTCTGGTATTTTTTTTTTATACAAAAGTTTTATAGAAAGATACTGATTTTTTTTCCCTGCTGAAACTCTGTGCAGCCACAGCTTCTCTCACTAACTTGTTCCATGGTCTCACCACCCTTATAGTAAAGAATTTCTTACTAATTCCTAAATCCACTGTCCATCAGCTTAAGGACACTTAAGGACATTCCCCCTTGTTCAAAGTTCCCTGTGGGTTTTTAGCTGTGTTTTAATGCATTTATTCTGCTGGGTTTTATCAAAACAGACCTAGAGCTGAATGTATAGCAGAAAGGTATGATTGAGCAGGGAAAATGGTTTTTATGCAGCAGGAAAAGCATGTGTTTCTGCAGTTGTCACTGAAATAACTGACAGCAGTCCTGCCCAGTTAACCAATAAACAAGATACCAATAACATTCTTCTAGGTAGGTGTCATATGAAACAGTTCTGGTTCATCACGTTCTAACAGTGAGATACTCCTGGGTATGAATCAAAAAATGTGTAAAATACCAGTTGCTAGGTTTTTAATTGTCAGTTGCTGATCTAAATCAATTTAAGTATTTTTCTGGCTCTTTGGATTTGCTCTGTTGAAAGAAAACAATGCCTAGTTATATAGAATTTCCCTCCTCATATATTTATATTTCAGGAATGCATTATCTTTTCCTTATGAAGCAGCCATTACATTGTGCTATATTGTTCTTCAAAATTTATTTAAATCATTTTGAAAGTTTTTTAAAAATATGTTACACCCTGGATGCTTTTGCTGTAGTGTCAGTGAGGAAGGCAAAAGTGGCCCTGGCAGCAGAAATGCTGCCAGTGCTCCCACCCCCACAGACAGCAGAGCTAGGGACACATGAGTATCCCTTTGAAGTCCAGTCATCCTCAGAGCTCTTTTTGCAATGAAGTAGTTGTGCTTTGAAAGAGGGATGAAGTGGAAAATGCTAAAGTACCAAGTAAGAGGGAGGACATGATGCAAAGGTTGACTTCCCCTTCATGTCATGACAGACTCCCCAGCTCAGACAGGTACAGCAGGGTCTTTGAGTGTTCCTATAAATAAAATTCCTTTCTTGAATTCACAGATGATGTGTCAAGCTCCTGACAGTATTGCTCCCATGTAAACATAAGAAAGGCACCTTTATTTGACAAAGAAAAAGAATTCTGTCCCCCCCAAGGGATAGAAATGTCATTATTTGTCTTTAATTTCCCCATTTTAACAATGGCCCAAAAATTTACAAGACACCTTTTCAGATGACACCTTTGCATACAGAATTTAATTGGACATCTTGAGAGGAACAAAGCATTTGTTATAAAAGTTCAATATTTCATATTTCAAGTGCTGTTTCAAATTAGCAGCTTCTCCTGGAAAAGTGTGATTGTATTAATTATAATGCATGCAGAATTTTCATTGTTAAACAGCTTCAAGGGAAAAGTCAAAAATCCATGGCACAAGCAAACAAATGCTAATTACTGAAGAATTCATTATTGAAGACAACTTCACGTGGGAATACTAGGGTATGCAGCACCAGTATTTTTGGGTATGCACTAATTTACAGGCTGTTTTCTTTTTGGGAATATATGTGTAATGAACAGGAAATTTAGTTGTAATTAATCATATCATTCTTCAGTGTTGGTATGAACCTCTGCTGAGGCTGAAGGGAAAGACTGAATGTGCCATTTTCTCAGACAGCAACACTGTGATTTATCAAACCCCAGTTTGAAAGTTGCATAATAATAATTTTTCTGGGTCCAGTTTCCTTTTCTGTTACCCCAAATAGGTGAAATTTTGTTAGAAGAGCACAGAATAAACTTTTGCTAATGATATACTCAAGCTTTACACAAAACACAGCCTCAGCTTAAATAGGCTGATGAGAAGTGTCTGAGAAAGTTTCAAGCCTGTTCTTTAGTTTACACTCAGGTTTCAATAAAAAGAAAGAGGGTTTCTTTTTTTGTCCCAGATATTTCTATGTGTGAATATGTTTATTTTCCTTAGTGGATTTCCAGCAGGCATTCCATCCTTAGCAACTTAAGTGAATCAAATACTTCTGGTCTAAAGCCCTGAAATTCAGGGAGTACATGGAATCATGGGCAGTTCATCTGAAGGAATTGTTTTATTGAACTGGAAAGCTTATGGTTTCAAATGTTATATTTAATATGTCACTGATTGAGCTAAAAGGCCAGATTCATTGTATAATAAAAGCCTGTTGAGTTTTGGCATCAGGGGCATTGCTGCAAGTAGATTTTTTTCATCAAAATAACATCGTTGGTAAGAATAAAATAGATTTCAACAATCTGAATAGACCTGAGGTTTCTTGTGGCTCCTCTGGAGAGCAAATACTTGATAACAGGAGAATTGGTCATAGCAATCCAAAATCCATCTGGGTGTTACTGGTGCTGCCTGCTCCACTGGAAGCACAAGGTACTTCCCACTGGAGTTGTATGGGAGTTAAATCCCTGAGGCAGGCTGGGGTTAGAATCCACAGCAGAAAGATTCACAGTTCCTGGAAACAAATTACCTAACTGTGCATTCACCCCTGTTACTTGTTTGGAGAATTCCAAGTGAAATTCAGAGATGGACAAAGATTATGAAGATAAATGCAGCCAGAACTCTTGAAACTTTGAAGATGGACTTGGAACTAGTATTTGTCAAATCGTCATTAGAGGTCCAGGTCAGTTGCTCCAAATGGATTCATCCAGTGTTAAATGGGAACCTTGTAGATAATACAGAGCAAATGCCTTCAGAGACTTAAAAGGGTTTTGAAAAGTCTCTGGCTAGGTAGAGGGTTGGGCTTCCACACTATCAAAGCAACATTAAAAGTGCACTGTGGACTTTGGTGCTTTGTGCCAGAACAAAAACACACACTGAGGTCAAAGGGAATCTTTTGTAGCTCTGCTGTAGCCCAGTGCTCAAATCCATTAAAGTTCTTGATAATCATCTGCCTCCTGGCAGGCTTTATCATCGTTTTTTCTGCTTTCCAAGAACAACCTTTCAGAAGGATTTTGCAGCATAATTTGAAGCCAATCTGGTCAGAAAAAAAGGAAGAAGCTTTTTTTTATTTTTTAAAGAAACTTTTTTGAGATTTGTTTTCTTTAGGGAGCATTTGGTTGAATCCCTTAGATGCTTCACGTTGCAGAGAGGAAGTATAGTGAGTATTTTATATGTTGCATTGTAGTTTAAAATCCCCTCCTTTAAGCTTTAGAGTGATCAAACAGCAGAGTGATCAAACTCCATTTTCAGTAGAAACCAGAAAAGTCCTTCACAGCAAGTTTTGTAGATAAGTTGCCAGGTCCTTGATAGCAATTTTACAGATATACTGATTACAAAGGTAGAACATGGAACTTTGCAGGTAGAAGTGGGTTTGACTTAAAATGAAATGTCAGCATTACAATAATTTGTATTGATGCATCAAATACTAAAGAGATAACCTTGGCTTTTGTATTCTGATATTGTTTATTCAGCACCCAGTAGCCATGCCATGAAATTATATATATGATAAGAAGAAAATACATTTCATGAGGAGACTTTTCTATGAGAAGGGTCTGCATTCTTTCTAGTGCTCCAGATAAGTTTGTTTCTGGCTCCTCTTTTCTTCCTGGTTCTCATGTCTGTTTTTCCCACAAATAGATCCATTTTTATTTTCTCACCTTTCTCTTCATGTTTTTTCACCTGCATAATTTGAAATTGGTGGTCACTGCTTGTGTGGACTTCTCACAAATCCAGACTACCATTCAGAGCCTTCCTGTATCCATACCAATAACCATTTCTAACCAACAGATACTTGCTCCACTGCCATCTGCTTCTTTTTTTCTTTCTGATCTGATGAACACTGGAACTGAGAAATTATGTTCCACATTTCATTTCTAAATGTGCCATTTAATGTACATGCTCTTAGTGCCTAGTTATATAAATTATCCAGTGTCTTATTCCAAAGCTTGCTGGAAACAATAGCAGCCCCTCTTCTTGTTTGATAAGATTGTACCAAGTTTAAATGAGAGAAAAAGACAATACTGGACACCCCCCTCTGCCAAACCAAACACTTGCTGTTGTCCACCATTATGTAAACTACTAAAACTGGGTGGTTTTTACTGGGGTACTAAGTAAACAGCTTTTAAATTCATGTTTTCTCATTCTTGGGGAATTGAAATAGATGCAAAGGAAACAAGCCTGATTAATGTGGTAAATTCATTGAATTTGACATGCATCATCCTAAAGCATGTCCATTAACTCTGATATATTTGAGCAAACACATTTACATTAAGGAGCCCTCAAAACCTGGAGACAGATGATGTGAGGTCTGTCATGGATTACTGAGATAAATGTAACAGGATAAGTGAGAGAGATGGTGAGCAAACTTATCTCTGCTATAGCCTGTGCATTCAGTAAAGAGAGGTGATCCACATCATTGTGGAGAGGCAAAGGGATAAGCCACAATTTGCTTAAATGCCCAGCAAATCACTGGGTGCCTCCAATGCATGTAATGAAGAACAATATTCAACTGATATAATGTCTTCTCACCTCAAAAGAAATCCTCTATTGTCATAAAGTCTCAATGCCCGAGAAAACAATTTATCACTGTCAGCATTAATTCCTTTCATCAGGCCATTGATAGAAGTTAAGAACCATTTAGCAATCATCACTGATATGGCAGTTGAATCATCCATTTACACATTTTCAGATAAAGGAAAATTGTTTGCTTTATCTTCCCCATCACCACTCAGCAAAGCTGTGGAATGCCTTGATGTCTCTACACGTGAGGCTGCTGTCTATAAAAGTCATGAAGCAAAACCAGTTATCACTGAATCAGTTTCCAGCCTGGATCTGCTCCTATTTCACATCTGCAAAATGTTCCATTTTGATACAAGTTCTGATAAGGAATTAGATTTTTCATGAACCCCCTATATGAGCAATGGTGCAAGTATGCATGGATTTATTTGCACATCATAACAAAGCTGTTTTCCCAAGCCCTCTGTGCATCTGGAAGGTGAGAGGTTGGTGTTAGATCTGTAGGTGCTGGCTATATTGTTCAGCAAGTGTGTTAGAGCCTTGAAATGGGAGTTCAGCATAGCAGGCAACTTAAAAATCTGCTAATTTTCCATTATCTTACCAGCTTGCAGTTTGGCTGTTAATCTAAAGGGCTAGGTTCCCAATTGCTAGAACAATGATGACTTGATAAATAGTGAAATAAATTGCTTGCCTCTAGCAATGCTGGGATCCAAACTTGTTCATTAAAAAAAAAAAAAATCAAAACAAAAGAAAAAGCCTCAAAATCTAGTGCCACTAGTGTCCTGAAGGATGTAAGAGGCCATCCCAATCTTACCTACCATGGTGTTACTCTAGAGACAGGAGGCACGTTTGAAAGTGCACAAACAGAATTGAGATCATCTGAATAAAGAGCAGTTCCATTTATGCTTTGACTTACCAAAACACCTCAGTCAGTCCCTCCATGTAATATCCCCAAAGCATTTATATTTCCATGCAATTTATCAAGTACCATTCTTCCCCTTTTGTACTCCAAAATCTTAATTTTCTGGTCCTTCCACACCATTGATGTGACCTGTGGCTGTTGTTTACTTGCTTTTCTGAACCACAGCAGCTGAAATGAGTCATCACTGATGGGAAATCTGGTTTAATAACTAGTAGGCATTATTGCAAAAACAACTGAGTGTCCTGTGTGTAGAAACATCCCTTTAGGATTGAAAGTCCTACTCAGGGACCTCAATCAAGTTTTTTAAATCTTCAAGGATCTGTCCCTGACCAGAGTGCCATTTCTTTGGGAGACTTCACACATTTATCAGTCCCATGTTGCTATGCTGCAATATTTGTGCTGCTGAAGATGTGGTGTGGTCCTGCTGTTGAGTGGCCTTCCAGAGCAGTGTGCAATAGCCTTAATTACCATTCCAGGTCTTGCTCATCAGAAAAACTCACACTGGTGCATAAAGCTGAATAAATAACCTTTCCTTCTACTGAGTTGTTCTGCATATTCTCAGTGAAACTTTATTAAAATAAATGACTGGTTTTTTTGGGTGGTTTTGGTATGGGTGAGAAGGTGAACAAGCTGCACTGCAGGACAGACAGAAAGGAATGGCATTGTGTGTGTCTGGAGCACTAGAACAGGATTAATAGTGTCAGCTGTGCTGTGTTCTTCACTTGTCTGGTATTTGGGTATTGCAACAGGGACTGATTTTGAAGTAACGGTCTGGAGGAGCCTATGATAACAGAGTGAAACTTTCTGTGCATTTTTCTGGTTGATACTTGTATTTTCGTGAAGATGGAGAACCTTGCCAACGTGAATAATAAGAAACTAGCATCCATTAATGTCTTCTAATTTATGATAGCTCACCTTCTTCACAGTCTGGCAAAGACAAATCATTTCTTTGTACTTTAAAGATAGTGCACATAGCATTTGTCTAATTGCCAGTTCTTCTACAGCTCTGCTGCAGCCTACTGTCTAGCTTGTCTTCCCTTTGTGGAGAGAATTAATATTTTGGATCAACACTTCCTTATTAGCCACAGTGATTTGCTGTTAATTTTCTTCTTTTTCATTACATCCACTCTCCCAAAAATACCAAATTTTATCAGTAGAGTGAGAAGTTTGTCTCTTTATGCATTATATATAGGATACAGTCCAATTATCATTCAAGTACTGAGAATCTGCTGGTCTCATTCAGGCTTAAAATGTCAATTAAACAGGATGGCCAGGTTCTGACACTCTGAAGTTAATGCTGCTGTGTTGATTTACAGTACTTTGCAGTCTGGCCCAATCTATATTCATTTTTGTCACTGAAATCAGGACTGTGCCTGATTATCCTACCTCTTACAGGATAGCACACACTGGTATTCTCTATAGCAGTGTGAGTCCTTCTGTTTGAACCATTTTACTTTACATGTTTTT
The DNA here is from genome assembly GCF_009819885.2 of Catharus ustulatus. NCBI lineage: Eukaryota > Metazoa > Chordata > Aves > Passeriformes > Turdidae > Catharus > Catharus ustulatus. The sequence goes on along the minus strand of NC_046227.1, from coordinate 32,228,807 downwards.
TTGCTCCTGGCAAGGACCATCTGTGGATGTATGTATGAAGTTTTAGTCATGCAGTTCCCATTAATTCATGCACCTGAAGTACAACTGAGGAAACTCAAAAGCATTTCTAGTGAGGATGTGTTATTTCAAACATGTTTCATCCATGCTCACAGGGACTTTTTGCTCCTTTTCTAAAATGAAATCTAGTATAACTTTTATGAAAAATACATTTTTACCTGAATTATCAGTTAAGTTTGAGCTGTATTGGCATATGCCTTTCCAGAGTGCCACTGTGAGGACAGAATGCCTATTCCTAATTTATTGCTGTTTTTAATTGAATTTGAGCTTTGATTTGTGTCTTCAGTCTGACACCTCAATTGTTGACATATGATTATGCAATTAGTCATCATTGGAGATCATAGAAAACAGACTCTGCAAAAAAATCACTCTAAGAGAGGAATAATAATACCTATACAATTAGTGCATAGTTTTTAATACTAGATTAACTCAATTTCTCAGTGTTTGGACAGTTCACTGTTAGGAAAAGAAAATTAAATAAACCAATATATTTACAATGAATAATTTCTTTACTTCCATTCTTTAACAAGCAGAGGTGCAGTATGTTGTTTCAAAGCTGTCATCCTAATGGTGTTTTTGTAGCACCATGTATCATGGCATGCATTTTTTGCAGAAAACAAAATTCCTGGAAAAAAAATCTCAGTTCATTCTTCTGGCTTCAAATCATGATGGTTTCTTACCAGCTCCTGCTTGCCTGCAGTTAGTTCCACACTGATTCAGCTGGTTTGGAGTAGCTGAACTTGGGTACCAGAATGGAAGGATTATAGTGCACCTAAAAGTTACTTAAAGCTTTGTGCACTTATTCTGTTAATAAGTTTTCATTAATTAAGAAGTGAAATCAGTTTTTTTCAGGTGTGCATGTATATTTTAAGTGATTGTTAGAAGTACCCTTAAGTAAAGCCATCTGCAGAGCAAAACTAAAAATAAATTATTTAAAGCTTCATTTAATATTCATGTGGCTTTAATTTCAGTATTTTTTTGTACTAACAAACAAAAAGCAGTGATGTTAAAGAATAAATATAGTATGTTCTCCAGTGCATTTGCAAAACCCAGAGCTTCCTATGCACTTAGAAACTGGTCCATGTTTACAGAGACAGCATTTTTGCTTAAAGCACTATCCCTAGTCTGATCTGTTGGGAATAGAAAATCAAAGTAAGTATCTCAATGTGAGTGAAACCAAACTCCAATTTATAAGAGAGTTGCTTAACAGCAAGTAAATAAGTGTTTCCACCCTGTTATCCTTAAATGCCTCCAGCCCAGTCATCAGTGAACAGAAGCCCTACATGGAGCAGCCAAATGCTCCCCTGGGCACCAAGGGCAGCCCACAGCTCTGAGATGCTAAGTGTGACCTCTTCACTTCTCTAACTGTGCTTTGATGCAGTTATTCTTAAAATAAACCAGCTGCTTCTAATAATACCAGCAAACCCCCAATCTTAATGCTTCTTGTTGCATTAATTGTGCAGCTTGCTGTTAATTCCTGAACCACATCCAGAAGAGCAGAGTGGTGGTATCTCTACACAGGCATTACTCATGGCAGGGATTGCACGTTGCTTTTGCACTGGCTGTCAAACATCTGTGTTCTTTATCCTCATGGCAGCCCTCCAGGGGTGGAGAAGGGGGATTAGTTCTGTGTTTTAATGTGAAGAACTGGGGCATAAAGCGAGAGAGACAAAGGCCAGGGTGGTTCCATGTGGTTCCATGGAAAAGGCAAGGCTGAGGCAGCCCTTAGCACTTGGGGAAATAACAAACCATCCTGTCCTGGCTTTGCATTTACAGACAGATTTCAGAGAGTTGAGATGTGTCTTTCCTGTTAGAAGGGGAGGATCCATCCTTACCTCACATGAGCCATCCCAAGGAAGGTTTTCCTGAGACTGTGCAATTGTTGGCTCCCAACCTTCACATTTCAGGGTTCTAAGGGAAACAGAAGGCTTTGCTGAGTGCAAAAGTCTGGGAAAGATGCATTCCTGCATTGCAGCAGACCTGTTGCTTACCTTGGATTCACACCTTGCTTGAAATGTGAGGACTTCTCCTTCTTCTCAGCTGTTACTCATCTCTAACTTTCTCAAAGATAGTTGTAAAGTTGTGAGGCTGATTGGCAACGTAAAGCCAAAGGGGGATATACAACCAGAAGAGAGGAATAATTCCCCAAAGAATTTCTAAGCTGGCCTTATTGACAGCCAGGCTTCACCCAGTCTTCCTTTAATTGCCTTTTACACAGAGCTTCAAGCTGCTCTTCAAATGAATTACAAGTCTCAATATATTTTTTCTAGTAGGACTAAAATAGTATCTATTCCTAATATCCTGTCTCCTGAGCACAGTGAGTAGAATTTTATAAAGAAAATGTAACAGCATAATACAAGAGAGATAATTCCAGGTGCCATTGGTTGTGGGACTTCCCCAGCTGGAAAACAGCACATACACCTTGGTGTTTAATAGACACTTAGACACTTGAATAGAAAATCCAAAAATTATCCAAGTTCTTTCCCCAGCTCATGTTTTCCTCTTTAACAACCCTGTTCCATAGCTTGCCACCATTACAAGCCTGCAGGGACCAGACCTAAATGCCTGGAGTAGGATAGCAAGCAATTGTTAAAAAAAAAGTCCACAGATAACTGCTAAATTGGAGTACAAGATCATTAGTATTCTCTAATAATTAAAACTAATCTTGACTTACTAGTAGAAATGTATTTTAAGATGGAACTAAAATGAGGCAGCTATTGTCTGTTTCAACTCAGAAAATACACTTCAGAAGGGATTGTGGTCATGGAAAACTGTGAAGACAGCTGACAATTTATTGGATAAATGACATATTGAAGTTTGTGGGTTTTGCAAAATAAGCGTGACTAGGAAGAAAATAGAACACTGGATAAGTTGGTAAAGTCTGTATTTATTTAGTTTATTGTTATTATGAATAAGCATAAATTGTAATCCCAGTTGCAAGTAGCCATGAATGAATTTCCATCATTTGAAAATACACAGCACAGTCCTCTTCCCATTTATCCTTCCTTAGTATATGTTGGAAATAATCCCATGCCATCAGTGCAGTACCCATGGGAGGGTAGGGCTGTGAAAACTTGGGTCTTTCCTAGTTTTACCTTGGATAGCCTTTGGGGTTTTTTATTTTGCACACTGGTTGTACCTCAGATCTAGAAAGAAAGCAATAATGCACTCCTCTTTGACCAACTGGATCAACTTATAGTGTAAACCCAGAAGGAATAATCTGCTTGAAATTGACATTGATTTGGCAGAAATACATTTTCTCTTTTTTTGTGGTTGCTTTAGCATTGCAGATGAAGAGAAGGATGTGCAAATAAAGAAATCTGTTTTGCCATCTGTAGTTTAACTTCTTCCTGCCAATGCCACATGTAGCTTAAAGATGTTTATTAACTTTTGAAAGAATTTTGCAGGGACCTATTAACATTTGAAATATTCTTCTGAAAAGAAAAAAAAGAAAAATCTATTAATTTTTAATTTGGCATCTTTCAAAATGCTAGGAAAAACTATACTCCCTTTTGTTCCAGAAGAAAGTCATTACATGTTATCTGGTTCCCCTTGACAGCTTAGTGGAAACTCTTGAACTTTCTAATGCAAATAAAGGTAATTTGTTCAAATTTGTGTATTCTGTTACTGATGGGAACTACATCCTTCCATTTTTAATGTCCTGGATGCTCCTTGAAGGAGGCCTGTTCAGTGTTATTTACCTCTCAAAACCTGTCAAGGCTTGAGTCTGTACTTCTGAAAACAGCTTGCTGGAAATTTGGAAATTTCCCACCAAAACTGTTCTTGATACAGAGCTATTTTTGGCTGATATTTTTTTCCTAAAAATGCCTGCTTTCTGTGGAGAATTCTGGTGGTTACTTAAAGATTTCAGCTGAAATTTCTGTCAATCATGTACAGTTTTGTAGGCCAAAACTTGAAAATTTATGTGAGGAATATCTCAAACCAGCTGTAGTGGTGAGCACAGGGGAGGATTCCACATTTTTCATGAGGTGGGATTCTTCTTTTAAAGAAAATATATCCCTGTGCTACTAGTATTATGCCTAGGTAAGCAGAACTACCTGTGATCTTTGTGACATAAAATACATTTGTCCTCTTTGTTGCTGTTTTTAATGTTAAGATAGATTGGCCATCAAAGTTAAGTAACACAAAGTCTTCTGTAACTTTGCCACCTCCAAACAGGAACTGTTTATGTGTCATTTGAATTAGAAATTGGGTTTGTTTGCAGTAATTGTGTCAGTAAAATCATGGTGGGGAATGGCTGAGGTTGCTGAGCTGCTCCTGGAAGTCTCAATCCCCTCAATCAGCACTGAGAGGGAGCTGCCTTCTGTCACTCGTGGCACAAGGGGGTAGAGATGCAAGGCTGCAGTTATAACACAGCAGGACCTGTAATTATTCCCTCTCCAGCCTGTAATCCTTCCCTCTGTGCCACCATCCAGAGATGTCTCCTCTCATTTTGCCTAATTTGAAGTAGGTGGATTGCCTGACTATTTTGAGTGGTACTGTGTATGCACATGTACCTGTTTCATAGAACTGCTGAGTGATGCCTTACTAAAACTTTGCATCTTGTAGTTTCTGTAAAGATTTTTATGGATTATTCAAGAATCACAGAAAAACTCACATATTGTTTTAAATAGGTGGTCAAAATAACCATGAGTTATTTTTTAGACTTCTCAGCAGTGTAACAGTCCCTATGTAAAGAAGGACTTGTATGTGATTTGTGAATAGACTAAGCATCTGTGAAACTCATTTAGAATACAACATAAAAAGACTTTATTGGAATGTGAATCTTTACCTGAGGAAACATTATGAAACGCTCCCCAGTTATTCAGTTAAAGGTTTGTTTGCAATAACAAATGTGGCATTTCATCCCCCTTAGCAAAAGCATGTTTTCACATTATTGAAGAAAAGTGTAATCAGAAGCTATGTTTAAAAGATGTCACCATCTTATGACTTCTCTTTTATGAAATTCATTAAACCTCTTCATTATGTGCTAGGAATCAACCACAGGCTCAATATTAGAAAGACTCACATGTCCCTAATCTAAAAGTGGGATGGATTTTGCTCCACTGCTTATTTTGAGTAATAATATTTAAAAAATAATATTTTGCAACCATCAGTGTAGAACTTAACCAGGGTTGGACCCACATTTCTTAGGTTGTGCTGGAAGCAACTCCCTTCACAGTAGCTGTTCTATTCTTGCTTTTATTTTTTTCCCCCAAATTGATTTTCCTTTCACATGCACTGTGTGAAAAGAGGAGCAGAGAAGGATGCTGTGGAACAGCATCAAGCAGCATGGTAGCAGCTCAGAGTGAGAGCTCCTCTCACCTCACAGTGACCCAGAGCAGTGCTTCTGAAGGAGCACAAAAGCAGGGTCAGCACTCAGCTTCCCTGGGTATTCTCTTCCAGTCTCCAATGAATTGTACCAAGGATGCTTTTTGAGATAGAGGTGATGTGTTTAGGATATCTTTGTGGCAAGTGCTTCAGAAGAAATTACAAAAAAATGTTGAAGAATAATTAGATTTAACGATTTGTTGCTGGTATTTAAGATGCATTTTTAGATTATCTATGCTCAGGAGAATGCCCTAAAATACTTCAATGAATTCTAAGCTGTCAGTTCTTATCAGTGGGGTATGTTTACTTCTAACTCTTTAATTTTTGCATTTTGGGGGAAAATGTGAAAAAAAAAAAAAAAAAGCCTTTAGAATGAGCTGCTAGAGTTGTTTTCCCCAGTGATGATCACATTTTTACAATTCCTGATACCTGCAGATCCTTTTTATTCCCTCTCTAATTTGGGTGCTGACTCTGTGTTGAAGAGACCTTGGTGATCTACTGATACCAGAAATGTTGGTAAAGCCCCAACAATGATGCAATATTGCAAAGCATTGTCCAGCTGTACGAATCACCATTACATTGGTGTCCAGCTGATGTAGGGACATGAACTGCAGGATGGTCTTGCATGTGAAAATACTAAACTTGAGAATTATTAAGAAGCAGTTCAGAAAAACTTTCAGAAAACTGTCTCTGCAGTGTTAGCTCCTTTTGTCCAGTGGTTACTCAAAGTTAAAGGTCTTCCTCAAGTTTTCCACTGAGCTCTTACAACACCCTGTCATCAAAGGATTCCCATGCAGTCAGGATTTTCTTCATCTCCAGGAAATATTTATAAATTCTTCCTTGTTTTTGTTTTCAGTTTAGAATTGTTCCTCTACGGTAGGGCTTCCAAGGACTTTGTTTTAGATCCAGACTCAAATCCCCATGATGAGAGGGAGGGAAAGGGTTATTTCAGTATTTCAGGCTTTTGATTCTAGTCTGATTATTCAGAGTCTCTCTGTGTCTACTATAAAGCCAATACCATTCTGTGAGCTTCTTTCTTCCCTGGCAAAGAAAGAAGAATTAAAAAAAATCAGAAACAGGCCAGGAATTTGGCTGGTATGCCAGGAAGAATTCTCAAGCAAAAGTAATTAAGCTCATATATAACTCTTCCAGACTTTAATGTTTCAGGGAGTCATTTTTCATCTACTGAGTGGTACTGTCACAGCACCAGAGATTTAACTTTTACATATTTTCATTATGTAGTCTTGTGCAGCACTTGCTGATAACAGTAATTTGAAGTGTCAGTGCAGCTGATGAAATCAGATGGGCCATGAAGCTGTTTGAAAGCTGTCACTTGGATGTATAAAGTATTTTTTTATTTTGCAGTTGCTTCATAAAAATTTAAAAGCAACGCGAGATAATGTGTATTTGTTCTTTCAGTAATACAAATTGTTCTGAAAGATACTTTTTTATTTGTATTATATAGCTTTAGGGGTGAATTAGTTACTTTCAGTAATGAAAAATTAAAATCCACAAGGAATTTTGTGGTTTCCTCTGGATTTAGGACTAGGTTTTTGAGGATTGTTCAACATAGCTGAGTCACAGAATTTTCCAAAAATCTGTCTTTAAGTGTCACAACAGGAGCTGCCAAGCATGGAGCACTTTGAAATCCGGACCCTTTTGTAGTTTTTCAGAACTAAAAATTGAACTGTGTGAGCTGTTTTAAAAATCTGTTTTGCACCTGGTATACCTCCTTTATCATGGATAAAGTCTCTATGAAGGAAGACTATAATTGATTAAAACTATTTTTCCTTTTAATTAAATGTGATACCACTGGCCTGCTCCTCCATCACACTCCCAATTATTTTGGAAACAGCAGAAGACTTTATATCCTTGGAAGTCTGGCCCTCAGTATTCATTTATTTTCATTCTCTGCCATTGTTTTCATGGTCCAGTCCTTGATGTACACAATATATAACAGTGAGCAAGAGAAATCCATGTTATTTTAAGAAATGCCCTCAGAAAATAAAAGTTTCCATCTTCCAGTTCTCCCTTAGCCAAGGCTTTAGCTTTCCTTTTTGATTTACATTTTGATCCTACTTAATTTTCCTGTAATAATTAGGAGGGAATGACTTTTTCATTTCTTAGAGAATGGTCAGAAAGGAAACAGCACTACAAGGTCCTTCAGAATCCCTGTGGAAATGGGTTCCAAATCAGGGCTCACATTGACCATACAGACAGGAGAGAGGAGACTGCTCAGACTTCTGTGTTCTTGTGTGTGCTGTTTTCAGTTTACTCCGTCTCTGCCTCTCCAACACAACCAGTGTTGCACAGATCTTTTTTGGTTAAGAGGCAGATAACACAAGTCCTTTTTTAGTCCATATTTCCCTTGATTTGCTAACTCTCTCACCAGCAGTCTTTAGTTGAAGAATTGCCTGTCCACAAGCTAGCATGCTGTTTCAGCTTGATTATCTTCAGAAAATGGCAAGGGCAATGCCTGGCATTTTAAATTGCTTTTCCACACTCCCACTTCTATCTAGGTGTTTTGCTATTCAAAATCAACAACTAAAAAAAAAAAAAAAAGTTAGAGGAAGTATAGCTGAGGGTTCAGTAGATGGGATGGGTGCTTTTGATGCAAAGGAACCAAATATAATTTGCTTTTTTTTTTCATGTCTCCTGGAAAACCTTCAGCAACTTCGAAAATCATTGTGCCACATGAGCTCAAAAATGTGATGGAAAATGTAGATGCTGGCTGGGCATGGCTTCCACACCTTACCTCCTTTTACCCAGGGAGAGAAATTTTTGGCATGCAGTAATTGTGTGAGGGAAATCAGAGTCACTTATTGCCCTTTTAAAAGACAATGCACAGAGCATTTGCTGCTGCAGCTCAGCCAGGCCCTGTGAGGTTCAGGTGCTCTGCAGGACTTTCAGTCCTTCTTTGATCCTGAGTGATGAGGAAAAGGCAGAGAGGACCACATAAACATAGGCTGCTTCTTCTTTTTCAAAAACCATTAAATAGAAATACATATTTAATTTATCTGTAAGTAGTTTCTTGCTTGTTATCAAGACAGGCCCATTGAGACCAAGATATTTAACAAGAATGACCATGGTAATGTTCTTAGTTCAAAAACAAATAGGCAAAACCCATAGGGGAGAAATATTTCCAAATTTTTGAGAGTATTAGAAACACTGCAGAGGAAAAAATAATGAAAATTACTGCTAACTACAACAGACTTAAATAACAAATGGACATTTCATAAAAAAAAAAAATCAATACTCAGAAACACGTAAAATAGAGATGAAGAAGATATATTGGATTATATTCTGCATTTCCTGCTAGGGCACAATTGTTCACTGCAGTATATCTTCACTGTAGTCTTAAATTGTTCAAAGCAAAGGAAATTCCTCTGCTTCCTTTGGGATTGTCTGCCACAGACTTAAGATCTTGCTGTCAAGGGATGTTTCCAGACATTTAACCTAAATTATGCTCATTTTCCAGCCATTAGTGCTGAAGTTCCTCCTTGGTGTTTATAGCTCTCAGAAGGACTTTGCCATCACAGTCTCTTCAACATTTTTTCCTCCTTATAGAAACAAAAGGAAAATCTCTGGAAACTGGTATAGAATGAGCAGGCAGGGGGGTTGCCTGTACATTTTGGCTCCTCAAATAACAGTGTGCACAGCTACCCTTGCACCTTTCCCTGTTCCATGGTTTGCACAGGAGCTTTCCAGTAGGATGAATAAATTGGAGGGCTGTGTGGGACCATACATGCTTCCAAAAAAAAAAAAAAAAAAATTGCTAAAGGTATCCCTGGCATAGCATAGTGGACACTTACCCAAACTGGGATGTGCAGATCCAGAGAGTGACAAGGTAAAACAGAGGCATGGCTGTTGCTGTCCAAGATTTTCAGGATGCTCTGAGAGATGGAAATCTAAATTTTGTGTAACAATATGTGATACATTTTGCTTAACACATTCTTGAACGAGAAGTAATCAGCAAAAGAGAGGTATGGAGAGGCCAAACCTTTGTGGAGTTTGGGTTTATGTAGGAAGAAATATATTACAGTGCTCCATCCCTCACACTGGTACTCTCCAGATATTCTGTGGGCCTTCAAATTAAATTATTTTAAAATTCCATCTGTAATTGCTTTCCAGAACCTGCCCCACTTAGCCATTATCAGAGTTACTCCAAAGCAGGCCAGTGTCAATGTTTTGACACTTGTTTAGTTTCACTGCACCTCAACAGGGTATTTCCTTGTATTCAGCTGGACAAAGTGCAAACAGCATCCCAGTGACAGGTTTGCACACTCACAAAGTGCAAAATGTTTCTCTTGCCTTGAAACCTTCCCTTTAAGAGGCCCTTTCCCCCCCTAGATCCTTTCCCTGACCTTAAACACCTTTAGCTCCATCCCATCACAGCGCTCTCCTGTGCCTTAGAGTCTTGCTGCCAGATGAGGACGCTGGACAGCGGGATCGGAACCTTCCCCCTCCCCGACTCGGGGAGCCGATCGACGGGGAGACACGTTCCTAAGCAAGAGCCAGCCTTGGAAACGGGAATCTTTGCAGCATCTGAGCAAGTTCCTCTTCCAGCTCCTTCAGTAAAAGCCAAAACTCTTGAGCGAGAAGTGCCTTCAACAGCTAAGAGCCAGGAGTCTGCGGAAAGCGTAATTAGTCACTCAACCTCCGATCCAGCCATGACTGCCAAAGCTATACGACCTTTTCAAAGTCGCCTTCCCAAACCAGCTTCCTCAGGTAAAATGTCAATTACACTGAAAATCGCATTATTTCTGCCTTGGCCTCTGTTTTGATTAGCAGAAATCCTGTAATAATGGCAATTGATAACAGAAATGTTAAATGCGGAGCAGAAGATACTTTTTTTATGAATGCGTAAGGTTAACAAGTTTGTCACCTGAGCCATATGGAAATTTTGTTGTACAAAATGCTTATCTGAGGGATAAAAATGGGTTTAGTACTTAAAGCCTTTTCTCAAGAAACAGTACTTGAAGAAAAAAAAAACATATGCCAGCCTTGGAAGTTGACTAGAAAAAGAATACGGATGTTCAGCAATATTCAGGATCAGACTGTACAAAGTACAAAACACAACCATATTGTGACATACAAAAGATAAATTCATAAAGACTTGCTTTTCATACTGGATTTGAACTAAAGGCTCATTTGGCCTCAATGCATAAATCCTGTCCCACTGAATATATGGCCTTGACCTCAAACAAGGCATTATTACTTTACTACATCATACAAACACATTTCTATATATGAACATAAAATACCTGACTTTCACTTATGAGCTACGTGTGTGTTTGAGCTATAAAACAAGAGCTGACAAAGGTATAACAGGCCTGGCAATCCATCAAAGCTGCAGAAAATAACTTTGCATTAGTAAATAGTTCCACCGAAGTCTGCATTTTTTATAAACAAGCATCGACTATTAATATAAGTTTTTGGAAGGCTTTGGAGTTATTAATATATATGTTAATAGCATTAAAATCATGTAGCATTAACAATCTGGAGATTTTCATAGCACAACAGATACAGCAGAAAGCACGGTAAAAGTGATTAGTTTAATGGAAAAGGGGATTGTTATATCTTGACCAAATACAATGTCACTCATTTATTGGGGTTATGGTGATTAGCACTTTGTCAGTCCATTTATTGCTCCTGAAAAAGTTGTGAGTAGTTAACTTTTATAAATCTGTATCACTCTATAAGTGAGATTCTGTGTAATTAGCATGTAAGGTTAAATATCAACTTTGAGCTTAGTTTAAGGACATCATCTATATGTTCTGCTAATGAGCTGACATATATTGAACCTAGGAGGAAAGAGACCTCTCTTACTTGTCTATAGGATGCATAACAGAAAACTTAAAACTCAGTTGATTTAGCAGCATTCCCAGTGCAGTATTGTAGTGGTGTAATAGACTGCAAACACACATTGTCTGCTTTACTGCAGACTCCCCTGCTTGTTTCAAATAAAAGCTAAATACAAGATATTTTAATACTTATTATTTTTAAAATAAGTATACTGTTAATTAATGGTACAGCTAAGAAGAATTCAGAAGAGAAATCTTAGTTATAGATTATGTGCTACATGCTTGAATGGCCACATGTGTGACCTCAATTCAGCAGTGTGTTATAGAGTAGAGCCCATGATTAAACACTGTCATTATAACAAATTGAACAGAAACTGCAAGCATTGAATTGCTTCATAAGAAGTCAGTAGCAGTAAGATTGTTCTGATCTTAATGCTAATATTCACTGCACCAACCTTGTAAGGTTTGTATCTTTAATTAAATTGTCATGAAGAGATGTTACAAAAAAGTAGTATACATCAGATGATGGGGTCAGCTCATTCTTTACTAGACTATCTTCATTCAATTCTTCTCTCCCTCACTTTCTCATCCAAATTACATTTATCAATTTATTTCATATGCACCATATATCTTCTTTGATGTTCTGATTTTGCATAGTGCAAATATAGCAAATAAAAAAGCTGGCTTTCTGCTAGAAAGGTACTTCCAATTATATTTACGTTAAAAGATTGTTCTCTAAGAACATAAAACACCAGAGCAGATCCTACAATGCCTGAAACTAGTTACTGAATGTTGTTTCTTTGTTGGAAGGGTATATGTTTCATAACTAATGAAGGGATTTAAATTCATGCCTTCTTCTTCTCTTGTTAACTGGGAAAGGATTTGGATGAATTTCTGCCACTTTAGTTAAAACTATTCCAGTAAATTAGCAAGTTGTTCCTTTGAGCAGTAAAATATTATTGGACATAATGAAAGTATCACAATTTGCCCCCAGTTTTTACTGAAATATAATTGACACACTATCATGATGATGCTGATGAAACCTAGAATTTAAATAATGTCTCACTTAATTCAGGAATAATTAACCTTGCAAAGCAAAGTGAACAAGAAGCAACTTCTGTGACCTCTGCCTCATTAGAACACACTGAAGAGACTTTAGAAAATAGAAAAGTTCTTCCAGAGTGGACCCCCAAGAAAACTACAAAAACAAAGGTATGAGTTAAGTATCATCTTAAATGAAATGGGTATTGTGGCCAACATAGAAGTATCAGTGTTTTAATGGCCAGTGTTTTAATATGGTGTGAAAAGTAACTAACAATCTGACAGCTGCATTTATTTCCTTGCCCTTCATTTGCTAGCTCATTATTTATCAGAAATAATAATACAGCACCTAAAGGTTCTTTGTCCTCCTGGTTATAAACATATTTTAATTAAAATCCTCTCAGGCACTTCTAGAAAAGGAAATGGAGACCTTTTACCCCATTCTTCTCTTCTAGAAAGTGAACTTGTTTGTTGCTTTTCATGAGATTCAGATTGGTTTTTTCCCCTGGACTGGGGTTCCTTCTCTGTATGGCTGTTAGTATGAGAGTTTGAGAGGTGCTATGGAGGTATTGTGAACAGGAAAATACTCTTCTAACATGTTTCTGTGGGGTTTGGGGATTACAGCTGACTTGCAATCTCTAGTGCTGGGCATTCCTGGCTGCATGCAGCTCTGGTTCCCTCTCCACAAGTGTGTGATTCCTAACAAAGGCATGTCCTCCTGCATCAGTTAAAAACTGCAACATGGATGGAAAGATGGGGAAATTATTATCCCTCTTAGAGAAACAATTAAAACCTCTCTGGAGCCACTGATAGGCAGTTGGAGTAGGTGATATTTGTACATGGCATTACCCCAACAGTATCAGGTTTAGCTTCCCCCTCCTGGTTTGGGGGTTTGTTGTACTGAGCTGCTCTCCTGAGTGGCTTGAGCCTTCAGGCCTTCCACGATTAGAAGCTGTCCAGAGCTGTCAGTGTTCCTTTTTATTCCCAGAAGAAAATCAATAATACTGCTTCCTGGAAGGAACTGAGAACTGGCAAAGGAATCACCTGGGAACTGAGGGCTCTCCAGTACTGTAATATAAGTACCTGGACAAGGAACATGGATTTAGGAAAAAGGATTTACTGGTGTAGAAATGGAGTATTGTCTACTGGCCATCCTAATTGTCTCTAGAATTGCTTGCAACAAACAATTTATGGTGTGATAATTTTGCATGTTACAAACAGACTGTATTAAACATACTTGAGAATGTCTAAAATTGAACTTGGTGGATAAAATTATCCAAAAATGTTTATAGACTCAAAACCAATGTTACAGTAGGGAGAAAAAATTAAAATATGGATTGTTTCTGCCAAACAGTCTCAGGGGACGTAGCAGGACAAAAATGGATTGTTTCTTCCATGTCAGACTGGTGATTGCTTACTTGAAGGAGACTGGCAATGCAGACTTTCCCAGTTGAACTACCAGTCTATCCTGCATGATGAATATAAAATGTGCTACTCCCAATACTATCTGCAGCATTATGTTGATATATTTGCATTATCTGACTCGCTGCCATACCCTTCTTTGTGTAGGACACAGCTCTAAGGGTGTGCACGTACTCAGCCAGCAGCACTGACAGTGAGCCAGAGCCAGAGTACAAAACCAGTTATTTCAGAACTGCAGAGGAGACTCTTGTGGAGTTAACAAAGAGCAGCAGACAAGGTAATTGAAAATTTGTACATAAAGATGTATGTCCCTCATCCCCACACTGACTCAGCAGCAGATGGTGTCCTTCATTGAACTTTCTGCCTAGATTTCACTTTCTAACCCCAAATCTTTCTTCAGTCTAATTTTCCATTAACTTTTTATTACCTTTTTACTATGTGTAAATGCTTTTCCCCCTCTTCCACAGTTTTTGCTAGTGGGGGCTTAAATTTAGGTTTTTATGCATAAATCTCTGCAGTGCAAATAAAAAATAATTACATTATTACAAAATTGCAAGGTGTCTATAAATATAGTTTTCTTTTTTTTTCTTTTTATTATACAGCCAATTGAAATAATGCAGTGATCAAGGCCACAGTTTCCCAACCTCTGTATCAAGGTGATGTTGGTTATGGTGCCACAGTGAACTCACTCTCATTTTCCTCTCTGTATATATTGCAGCTTTCAAGTAAGAAAGCTCTTAGTGAGAATTGATGGCAATCCAGAACTTACTGAATTCCAGTAGATAAAAATACATTAAACGAAGTTCCTGAGATAATAGTTTTCTGTGTGTTTAATAACCCAGGAAATTGCTGCCTTGTGTTGACCACCAGCCTGCTGTGCTTGGAGCCACCTTGCAGTGCAGATGTGTGCCCTGGGGGTGGCCAGGGCAGGCTGGCTCTGTCCTTGTCCTTGCAGCCCGTGGATCCCCTGCAGGTGGAAAATTCTGGCCAGTGCAAAGGCCAGGGCAAGGTCTTGGCAGCACCCTGGGAGCTGAAGCCTTGTGCAGCCTGGCAAAGATCAGCAGCATCACCATGGTGCTGGTGGCATGGGGAGCACCAGGGGTGGCTGAGTGCTGTGCTCTCCAGTGTCTCTAACACTTGACATTTTCAGAACCAATCCATGCCTTGTGATTCCATGGGAGAGAGCAGAATAGGAAGCTAGGGGCATTTATTTACATTACTGCTGTGGCTTTGTGGGTTTAATCTGCAGAAAATATTGCAAGTCATTTTAGTCAGTCCATAAACACTCCTTTTTACAGATTTTTTGCTTTTTACAAACCATATTTTAATGCGATAAATGTGCTTTTCTTAAAGAGGTAAATAAGCTTTTTTTCTTCCTGTATTCATCACAATTTGCAATTTTTATCATGTGTTAGCAGTTGCTTTAAGTGGCAGCAGGTTTCAGGTTTAATGATATCTAAGCATGACTTAGGGTGACCATTTCACACAGAGATTCATTAATTTTGTGTATATACCTCCCTTTTGAGCCAGTAAGGGAATAAAATACATAATTGTGATTGAGACAAATAGAAGATTATGACACATTATTGCAAAAGTATTTCTGCTGTGCTCATTCGTCATAGTCAGGGTTTCTGTTCTGTGCTCTCTAAATGCTGTTCTCACATGGTATTAACCATACTTTATCCCCTTCTGTGTTCAAAGGGCTCAGTGTCTTTATGCACACAAGTGATATAACCTCAAAACACCCACATGAGGCTGGGGCAGGGGCTCCAGCAAACCAATCCACAGAGAATATTTTTATATGAATTGATAATCACATTTATAAGCTGAGTTCCCAAACTCACTGGTTGCACAATTATAATGTTGGAGTGCTTTTCATTTTCCATTTATGAGCAGGGAACAGAAAGACTGAGTGCCCAATGCAAAGGCTATTAAAAGTCAATGATAAGACTTTTGTTGATTTAATGGGCTTAGCATGAGATTCCCAGTGCATTGCCCAATGTTACAGAGAAGGTCAGCAGAGTAACTGGGAATATACCAAATATTCCAGATCCTTCTCTTCCAGCCATGAAAGTGTTTTGATGAACTGGTTCTGTCCTGATGTGATTCTGTTAGAGGCATTGGGGGCAGACATGCTCCTAAGGCTGTAGGTTATAAGGCAGAGTTGAAGTTTGTGTAACAAGCAGTGTGAGGAAAGAGCTTAATGTTCACATAAACATCAGCCTCCTGTGTGCTTTCATGAAGCTGCAGAAAATTCCCCTGGTTTTGTTTTGTTCTTCTGAATGAGTTTTCAGGGCTTTGGAAACCAGGGCTTTGTTCCTAATGTTGTTGTGCTACAGCAGGATCTAAAGCAAGCACCACTTCCTTACCTTACTTGTGTGTTTTTTATGCTGTTGTATTCATCAACTGAAAATGTAGTGAAAGGGAAAGAACTCCCAAGTACAGCCAAAACTGAATGGTATTCTAAAGGAACTTAGCACATCTGCCATGTAAGTCTATTAAAGGAGAAAAACAAAACCTTGCTTCAAATAATTAAGTGGGAAGATCCCCCAAATTAACCACCTTGTCTATAATTTGAAAAGAATGGAAATTAATTCTGTCTGTCTTGTATCTCCTCCAGCTCCAACATTAAATGTGAACAGTCCCCTGTATATGCATTGGAGAGTTAGAAGATAACATTTTTAATGTTTCTATTGCATTGAATTTCAAATACCTTAAACATTTTAATACATTTAAAAATTGTAAAATTACATCAAAAGCTATGTAGACTGTCATAATTTGTTACATCTCTTGCAGCTGTGCCAGAAAAACAAAGTCAGAGAAGGTCGTTTTTGGGGAACCCAATGTCCATTTTGGATTTGTACCAACACAGTCTCTATGGCCATTTTGGAGAGGATGGACCTGAACAATTAGCACATTACAGTTTAATTGAGCAGCTGAGTGGAGCTTCCAGTAAAGACAGCAAGAGCAAGGGGAGCCCAAGTGTGAGTTACTGTCATTTTTATATTCTCATTTTGTTCATTAATATTTTACTTCCTTTTTGTTTTTTTCCTCAGTGTGTTGATTGATTATTAAAACCAGGCAGACTTGAAAAAAATGACATGACCTGCAGAAGAATAAAGATCTGAATATTTTTAGGAACAGAATGTTACATTTGAATGCTCACTTGTCACAGAATTAGACTTCCAAAATTGACAAGTAGAGACAGGCTAGTGCTTGTACTCCATCATTAGTGAGGAGTTCAAATTTAAAGCTAGCAAGTAAACTCAGAATTTATCTGTTAAGTTTCATCCTTCACATATAATTAGATAGTTTATATAGAACAACATATATTAAATGACTTAAAACTCTGGAGAAGTATTCCTGAAAATTCAAATGAAATTATGCTGTGGAAATCATCTATCTTCTGGTCTCTTTTGAAATCTTGGTGTTATCTCTGGAACTACAGATTTGATGGCTTTAAACATTATTTTGATGAAGATCCAGATCTGATGGGTTGACCTTGATGCTAAACAGAAATAAATTTGCTTTCTCCTCTTCATGTGAATTCACTTCTTTTTCTGTGTCTAAAAGTATTGAACTGACATCACCCAGTCTCAACAACCCTGAAGAGGAACTTTTCAACCTGTTGTTTTCCTCCTGTGTTCTGCTGCCATCTCCTCTCATCATCTCACTCCATTCCCTCTCTCCTTTGATCTAACAAGCCAATTTGTTTGAGAGTAGAGACACCCATGTGTGTGATGGAGTGTAATCATTTTGCCTCTGTGTTCAGGCTGTTTCCCCAGCTCTTCTCTTTAGGCACAAGCACTTTTGTTTCTGTGCCTTGCACTCAGCACATTTTGGGAGTATTGCACTATAAACAAAGGTGGTAGCAAAAAATAAGGAGTGAGCTGCTGGTTTATAATTTAGTGGTGTAGTGCATAAATGAAAAAAAGAATTTTTATCACTTCCCAGAGGTGATAAAACCCCAGTTTTCAGTTTCAGGAAATATCTGTGCCTTGCAACTTCGGAGATGGTTAACCAAAGTTAGAGTCAGAACTTTCAGGAATCTGGGCCAAGTATACAGAAGGAATATGAAGAACAAAATGGCAGTGGCCCTGTTTCTTCCAACTCTGTTGGCATCAAAGTCCTACTTAACTGAATATTAAATTGACCACAAACTTCAAAAGAAAAATCCTGAAATGTATGTGCCTCATTTCCAAATCAACCCAATTTAGTACCCAGAATGTGATTCAATTTAGTATATGTGGGTCATATGAGAAAGAACAATTTTAAATAATCTGGCTTCATAGCTGGGAAGGAAAAAAAAAAGGCAGCAGAAGGGTGTTAAAAAGGATAAATGCAGGAAAATAATTTGGGCATCCACTTAATTCCTCATCTTGAACATCCAGAAATTCATCGTTTAATTATGTGTAGGAGATGAATTATATATATGTGCATACATATATATATATATGTGTATATATATGAAAAAAAACCATAAAAATCAGTTCTGCCTTCTGAAGATGAAGATCTTTTGCTATTAACAGAGCAATTAGATTTGGTTCCAGTATAGGAAAGAGACTCAGAGTTGCATCTACTTTTAATTAATTCTTTTTATGTATTCCTTGTATATGACATCTCTGCAATGGGCCAAATCAGCCTCAAAACCCAAAGAAAGCCCATTGAACAGGCCCTAGGATCCTGTAAAACTCCATCATTAAACTAAAAGACATCAGGTGTAGCTCAGCCAGGACCAGCATTTTTCGTGCATTATGTTGTGGAGCTCTTGAGTTTACTTTTTAAGGATCTGAAATAGCTCTCCAAACAGCATTGCCTCTCCCAGAACAGCAAAAGCTCAATAAAGCACTTGAGATTTGCCTATTAGTATTAAACTTTTCCAAATGACAAATGAGAGGAAGTAACCATGAAAAGCAGGCTGCCCTGAACTCCCTGTTTGAACCAGCACAGCAAATTTTTCTGAGCTGCAGTTTGTCCAACCCAAGAAGATCCACAGTCTGTTTAAATCAGAGCTGTGTGATCTGCAACATTACCCACAAAAAGAGGGGGACAGCAGAGACAGAGGCACAGAGGCCAACAAATTAAAAAAAATATATATATATTATCTAAATGTTGAGGGGAGAATAATGCATCTTTCATGCAGAATATTTGGAATTTTGACAAAGGAAATCGTACAGGCTTTGAATTTAATTCCCAAGTGGCGTTTGTCAAGCCTTTAAAAAAATCAAAGAAAAGATTGTCAAAAAAGCATCATGATGGGCAAAATGAGTTTACAGTGCTTCTCTGAAGAGCAAGTGTGCTGAGACAGTCTCTGAGCCCAATTAAATTGGGCTGCACAGCTCCAGGATGGCAGTGGTTCAGACTGGGGGCTCTAATGAGGCAGTCAGGAAACTCTCTTAGCCCAGACTTGTCATTTGATTTGTCTCCTTCTCAGCCAATGCATTCACCAGCATTACCTCCAAAGTTTATACACAGCAAGTTTCATCAGCAAATTAGCACTGCACAGGAGCTTCAGAAGAGGAACAACTGATGGTCCCTTACTGTGATGAGGGGACACTGCAGGGACAGTTCAGGGGATCAAAAGGGCTTTTAGACATTGAAAAGAAAAATACTTCTTGTTACAGTCTTAAACAGAATCCTGGTTAAATTCTATGACCTGAAAAGCATATTCTGAAATTATGTCATCCTTTGGCACACTGCAGAATTTTGGATGAGAATAGCAAATCACAATTGCAAAGAAAGGAATAAAATGCGTTGACTTGTCAGCAGAAAACTTTCACTTAAAATAACAACCGTGGTGTATTTTCCTCATGTAGGATTTTCCAAACAAGAAACATTCATTTTTATCTATATCAAACGGATTCTTTTTATTTGAACAATAACTTCTCTGATTTAATACAATATATGCAGCACCTGATCCAAAGTCCACTGCAGCCAGCCCAGGGGAGACACCCTGTCAGTGAAACTTCACTGAGCCCTGCATTAAACATCTGCTCCTGTTCCTTGCACACTGGGAGTGCCCTCAGCACTTTGCCAACATCATGACTGCTACCATGTTTATGCAGTGAAAAAATTATTTCATTTCTCATCAGTTAATTTACTGTTTAGACTTTTAAAAGCTCAAGTGACTTTTTTTTTATACAAGAATTCAGAAAACAAGATGAATTTCCCTTCCCCAGGCCCATTGTTTATTAACATATTTTATAGTCAAACAGGAACCATTTGGAGAAGTTACTGAGTTGCTCAAAGATTTTATTATTTAGTCATCCTTATGGAGAATTATGAAAAATATGTTTACTTCTCTGTCCTTAGCCAACCATCACATACTTTTACTCTGTAATTCAGCCCTTCTTGCTCTCTTTTGTCCCTATTACTCAATTTAAGTCTCCATCAAGGCTTGCAGTGCAAGTGTGAAGTTATGGCCATATCCACCACGGCACTTTGGATGTGTGGAACAGATGATTCACGAGTGAGATCAAATCCCCGTGTCTGGAAATCCAAGTAGACATTAGAGAGAGCTGGCAAATACAGGCCAAGGAAAAATTAGAGATGTTGCTGCTGTTTAGGCTGCACTTACAAATAGGACTAGACCTGGCGGCATTCCCAGATAAACTCAAGGATTTTACAGCTGAGTAAGCTGATTGGGAGTTAATGCTGTATGATTGACTTGTTGTACTCACAAGCCTCCTATTAGCAGAGAGAATACCCACAAAAGGACTAGAAGCAAGGCTAAGTCTGGTAATTGCACAACACTTGCCATCCTCGAGGATCTCTGAGCATTAAGCTGATAGTAGAGAGGGTGTTCCAACCTTGCTGAGTTACAGCATCACTTAGAGCAGCCCAGACACCTCTGCAGGCTGCACTAAACAAGAGTGAGGGGCGAGTAAAGAAAGGCCTGAGCTGCTTCTCCTTGTGTCTCCTCTCCTACAGAGATCAGTGACTTGAGCTGGGGTATGAACTGGCAGCACAGTGGGTACTTTGCACCTCTTTAGGCAGATCTTGGAGAATGTGCCAGAAAAGTCTGTGTGCCTGATTTGGGCTCTCTGAGATCCTTTCTGAAGGTGTCTTGCTCTCTCTGAAAGAGAACAACTCTTCAGCTCTTGAATTAAGTCTCTTTTAAAAAAGACTCTTTTAAGTAACTAAAGTAATTCTGAGGAGGCCATGTGCACTCTGCTTTTGCAGAGAATTAATTTTTTTTTCCACATTATCAGATGTGATTAAGGAGGGATTCTGCTTATCACATGTGGAAAAGCCTAAGATAATGATTTCAGTCCAATTAGCACTTGGGAAGAGCTGTACCCTAAGACTTTAAATTGGAAAGGAGGTATTGCCCTGTGGAACTACTTTCTTCCTTTCCCCTGACCGGCAGCTGCCTTATCCTGAATACCAGACTTTCAACCCAAAGTTAAAAACATAAACATTGCCCCAAACTTTCCTCTGTGGCAGACTTAATAAAAATCAGCTATTGTAGTTGCCATCTGTATTTGGGAGAGAGAAACCACATCTCAGTGCACACTCCAGTGAGCACTGAATAATTGCTTTCCTTTTACTTTCATAATAACATTAATACCTGCAGCTGGGGCAGCAGGATCTGTTTTGCTGGCTGTAAATTGGTGACAGCAGCACCTATGTCGTGTTACAACCAGAAGGAAACAGCAAATGCTCCTGATGACCTTGGTCTTGGCTTGTTTTGTACAATGTGTGTGCTACTGCAGATATAGAGTTTGAAGCAGCTCTTACAAATTATTATACCAGAAGGTAATGGAAGGTAGGAGAGGTCCCTTGTCAATAAGAGAAAGCAGCTAATGGGCTGGACCAAATGCAGAAATTAGGTGATAGTAGGTATCTGTGTGCTAATTGCATAATTTAGTTTATTTCATATCAAGCTCAGAAATCTCACCTCCTCTTTGCTATTTTTCTAGCCAGGCTTAAGAGAGAGGAAGATGATGAGGTGGGCAGGGAATCAGCTTTATTTGATTTCCTAGCCCTGATGAACCTAGGATATTAAGGAAGGAGCTGCCATTGTACAATCTGTAGATGGGAAATAGTCTGCAGGCTCATTCATCCATCTTTGGTGTTTTAAGATCATTGCTTTTCTTTCAAGTAAAGAAAGAATATACCAAATCATTGCTTATATTTGGGGAGGTGATCTAATAATGTAAACATTTGGTGGTATTAATACTCAGCACCACCATGTGATCCCTGGGTGTGGCCTCATGGGGACCTTTGAGCTGCACATTTTTATTTGTCAAATTTGCCACAATAGGACTTTCCCAGTGACAGGCTTGGGGCTGCAAGATTTCCTTTCTGTGTAATCAAAGAGGTTTAATTCTCAGATGAGTGATACAACACTTGTGCCATCAAAGCAGGGACTGAGTAATTGCTGAGTTGATGTAAGACCCATTGTCAGGGGAATTATATAGGAGTATTTGACAACCTGAGTGACAAAAACCACAGGAGCATGGTCTGATAAGAAAGCAGATTTGACCATGCCACCCATGGGACTAATGCAGAATTAGACATATTTTTTCTAGCCTAAAGTCTGATTTGCTCATGTTAAATTAGAAATAGGCTAAGAGATCTGCAGACATCAACAAATCACTCGTATCTGCATGTTTTTTCCCCTCCATAGAACAAGTTCACATTCTAAGATCTTGTTCCAAGCCTTATATTCCCAATGAGGTCTTTATTGTTTCTAATACCTTGCCATCAAAGTTACCCCCAAAAAGTAAAGTGAAGAGACAGCAAAACAAGCAATTTGAAGCCCAGCTAGGGAGTCTTCTGGGACCAAAGCCTCACTTGACACACATCACTTAAGAGAAATGTTGTGTGGTGTGGAAGAACATCCTTACAGCCAGCCTGAGGAACTGGCTTGGCAACAGTAAAAAGCTGCAGTTAGAGGAGACTCATTTCTCTCCCTGTGCCTTCTAGGTGAAACTGCTGAGGTTTCTTATGCTACTGAGAGTTTTAGTAAAAAATTATGCAATGGAGAGTGGCTCAGCAAGGAAGTTGATAGCATTCTCCATAACTTTCTTAAGTTTTTTAAAGGCTTTGGCAAGACAAGACATTTGGAATGCAGCGTCCACCAGAGAAAATAACTTTTTAATGGTATGCAAGGGACATTTTTAGGGAAAACATAACCCTAAAAAAAGCCTGGAAGCAGTTATCTGCTGAAGCAGTTCTGCTTCTAGCATTAATGGCCTCAGTAGTTTTAGTAGGGTGCCACCAAAGCCCATTCTGACTAGCCCTCCAGCTGGCATAAAGGCTATTTTATGTTTGTTTAGTGTATTTATGGGGATGGGTAGGTGGCGACATTTTAACTCAGATATCTTTTAGCACATAGTTTAAAGAGTATCTGGGTATCAGCGAGGGACAGAAAGTGTTTGGCACAGGAGAGCAGGCTGTGTGGCATTTAGAACACATGGTGTGCAAGGCTAGCAGGAGAATGGTTGGGATGTGAGTCTGAGAGAAGGCGTGGAGGGAGTGGAAAGCAGGAAAACCAAGGACTCAAGGCATCACTGGCATGTAGGTTCATTTCCAGTGCTCCTGGCCCAGTGTCACTGAGTGCTAAATGCCCCAATCACTCCCAGCACCCACTGACCCGTGCCTCTGGGGCTTGTCAGCTGCCAGATGCACGTCTGGGCTTGTGATTTAAAGCAGCACGCCAAGATGTCCTGTGGCCACAGCTGGAGCCTTGTGCTCACTGAACCCCTTTGGCTCTGTGAGGAGGGGACAACTTTGCCCTTTCTGAGTGGGAAAACTTAGTCACTGGAGCAGAAACTCCATATCCCACCATCTCAGAAAGTAATTTCAGATTACAGAGAGAAGCCTGTCTTTTCAGCATATGGGAGCTGCATAACCACATTACACACTAGCCCAGATGTCCCAAAAAGCCCTGCAGTTCATTTGCTGGAGTCCCTGAGGGTGGACCCAAAGCTGCTCTTGTATGAGTGCCCAGAAAGCACAGAGCAGTGCAGAGCAGTGCAGAGCAGTGCAGAGCAGTGCAGAGCAGCACAGAGCAGTGCAGAGCAGCGCAGAGCAGTGCAGAGCAGCACAGAGCAGCACAGAGCAGTGCAGAGCAGTGCAGAGCAGTGCAGAGCAGCACAGAGCTGTGCAGAGCAGCACAGAGCAGTACAGAACAGCACAGAGCAGCACAGAGCAGTGCAGAACAGCACAGAGCAGTGCAGAGCAGCACAGAGCAGTGCAGAACAGCACAGAGCAGCACAGAACAGCACAGAGCAGTGCAGAGCAGCACAGAGCAGCGCAGAGCAGTGCAGAACAGCACAGAGCAGTGCAGAGCTGTGCAGAGCTGTGCAGAGCAGCACAGAGCAGCACAGAGCAGTGCAGAGCAGTGCAGAGCAGCGCAGAGCAGTGCAGAGCAGTGCAGAGCAGCGCAGAGCAGTGCAGAACAGCACAGAGCAGTGCAGAGCTGTGCAGAGCTGTGCAGAGCAGTGCAGAGCAGCACAGAGCAGCACAGAGCAGTGCAGAACAGCACAGAGCAGCACAGAGCAGTGCAGAGCTGTGCAGAGCTGTGCAGAGCAGTGCAGAGCAGCACAGAGCAGCGCAGAGCAGTGCAGAACTGCACAGAGCAGCACAGAGCAGTGCAGAGCAGTGCAGAGCAGCACAGAGCAGTGCAGAGCAGTGCAGAACTGCACAGAGCAGCACAGAGCAGCGCAGAGCAGTGCAGAGCAGCACAGAGCAGTGCAGAGCAGTGCAGAGCAGCACAGAGCAGTGCAGAGCAGGGCAGAACTGCACAGAGCTGTGCAGAGCAGTGCAGAGCAGCGCAGAGCAGTGCAGAGCAGCACAGAGCAGTGCAGAGCAGACAGAACAGTGCAGAGCAGTGCAGAACAGCACAGAGCAGTGCAGAGCAGTGCAGAACAGCACAGAGCAGTGCAGAGCAGTGCAGAGCAGCACAGAGCAGTGCAGAGCAGCACAGAACAGCACAGAGCAGTGCAGAACAGCACAGAGCAGTGCTGAGCTCATTTACAGGGACTCTGCCCTGTCCCAGCTCTGGTGGCTGGGTACCCCAGGTTCTTTCTCAGCAGGGCTGAGTAGCTGCAATAAGCAGAGTGTGGGTGAGACCCTGACATGATGTCCCTGCCCACCCCCCTTGCTTGCTGCAAACACGTCCCCAGCACTCCAATGTCCATTTGCCTTTATGACTGGAGATTCCATCTGGATTTAATAGGCACAGGGGCTCTTAGGTGTAAGTAGGAAGATCCTTTAGTCTAGTAAGAACCAAAAGTACATACAGAATAAAAGCATAATTTGCTAGTGATTTCCCCGAGTGGAAAATGTTCTGGGCTGTTTTTCAGAGGTTTGACAGATGGAGCTGATGTGATTTGCAGCATGGCCCAAAGTGCACTCATGTTTCTGCCATTTGTAACCAGGCAGTCCCCCATCTTTGGAAATAAAGCTGCAGGTTTCATTTCTCTCACTGTGGAATAGGAATATTATAATAATACTGTGAGCCAAAATGGAATTCAGGACACATTAACAGCAACAAATGATAAATATTAGCAAGCATGTGACATAGTGTAATTGTTGTAATGGTAGAAATTATATTAGTAATAAAAGAAAAAGCTGAAAAATAGATTGGATCCAATAAACATTGGATTGACTCAATCAAGATAAGAGCAGTCAGGCACAGAGGTGTATTCACTGAGCTGTTTGTTTTCTGAAGCTGGAAAGTATTCTGACTCCAAGAGGACCATGTGATTAGCAGAGTTAAATGAGATGAATAACGCTGTAATATTTTTGTGAATTGTTTTTCCAGCTGAAACTTGCCTTCCCCATCTATAACAGTGCTGTGTTTTGCATAAAGCACTCAAACATCACGCAGAGAAGGGTGGGAAATGACTGATGTTTCAGTGTGAGAGTTCTGTACTGAGGAGAATACACGAGGAGTAAGTTACACAGATGATGGTAGCAGGAATTGTGGCAATATACTGAGAATATGTTGGCAAATTATTTCTATTTTTAAGAGGATGCCTTTTCTTTCCATATGCACACGACAATAATATCCTAATCAACATGGTCTTTGAAAAGAAAGTAAATTTTATGTCGTATATTAACAAAAAACATATTGAAATAATTTTTTGGTGTTTATAGTTTGTTCCACTAGCTGTTTTCCTTTCCCAAAAGTGATTTGCCTTTTATTGAAATGAGAAGTTATACTAGATTTTGTGCGGTGTGACACATGGATTCTCTAAAACCTCAAGAAAAATATTGGTAAATATTTTTTTGCAAGTTCAAACACTCAAGCAGGGCCCAAAGTGTAATATTTTAACTATATTTTAGGCCCCAACACATGACTCTCAGGCCTTTGCAGCATTCATATTAATTTAATGAAAAGTCATGTTTATATTTGATGGGAGAAAAAACCATGTTATTTAGCAGATTTGGTAGCAATAAGTGACACAGGGAACTTTGGGAAGTTCACAAGATGTAGTTACATAATTTAATGACTAATTATCCTTCACAAAGGCTAAGAGTGTTATGAGTTTCCATAGCACATGTCAGAGTCCTGCCAGCCTGAGCTGCTCATCAATCCATCAGTGGCTGAGACACAACCTGATGGCTCTGCTCCCATTAGTGCCACCTTCTCTCAATTTCTCTGTCCTTTGCCTCCTCATTAATAGAGGGCACTAAAAATTTTACCTACTGCAAAAAATTGTAGCCTGAAGAACTTCCCTTAGCTACTCTAGTGTTATTCTCAGCAAATCAAACCCCGAGTGATGACTATCTGAAAAATTGCAGTCAAACACTTTAAAGTGATTTTTCTGACATCCTATTGCATATGCACATATCCTATGGGTTACTGAATGCTCTGAAAACAAACTGTAAAACAAGGCCTCAGATGGGTTTGGGAGGATGAAGAGTAAAGCAAAAGTGGGTTGAAAAGAAGAAATTAAATATGAATGGGGTATGTTGCTGTGAATGATAAAATTAAAATGTTAACTATGTAGTAATAGTCTATGATATTACTTCTAACAGCAACAAAAAAAAGTTACCAGATTGGGAATCTTGTTGGTAGCACACATAATAAGACAAAAAGCAGATTTGAAATGTAAAAGATTTTCAAACAATGCCTGAAACTGAGGAGCAGAAGTAGCCAAGCAGACAAGTAGCCAAGCTTCCTGGTTGCTCTTGCAAAAATTATTTTTCTCTGCATAGACTAAGAGGAGACTTGTTTATGGCCTCTAATCACTAAAACTAAAGGTCAGGGTTTTTTCATGCTTCTTTTCTTAATGGCTGTGCCTAAATGGAGATTTAGACACTTCAGCTTCCCAGTTTTCAAAGGTGCTACAAATCTGTAGCTTTTGCTGATGTCTCTGACTGATCCATGTTATTTGGATCCTGTGAAAATCATGGAGTTTATATAGGTGGTTGAAAATTGGTTTAGACATTCTCTGTCTAACTGGCAGAATTTTGGTCTGTAGCCTCCTGCTGCTGTGCATTGGCTCTGTGGGCAATGACATGGAACGGCAGCAGACATTTCCCCCAAGTTAAAAGGAAGGCCAAATACTGTGCATTTCTAATCTGGTCCTACTGTGTTCCCATTAAGATCATATCATAATGAAATTCTTCATATTTTTAAATCCATTTCCTGATTGCTTTTTCCATAACATTAGTGTATGGGCAACTGTAAAAAGCTAAAACTTTCATTTGTATCATTTTACAGAATATTTTTACTATCACTATTATGGGAACATCATCCTATCTTTTAATGTTTCCTAGAACCACTATGGCAAGTCAGGTTACAAAAGAGCTCAGCATTTCTAACACAGCATTTCTACAAATAAAATCCAATGTGAAAAAAACGGAAGCTGTGTTATGACATCATTAGTGGCATGGTGTTAAAGCAGAGGCAGCAGAGCAAGCCAAGGACAGCAGCCACCATTGAGGAGCTGTGTGATGTGAGGGTTGGTTGACTGCTAAAGACTAAATTGTCTTTGGAGCTTCTGTTTGTTTGTGGCAGTTTCATCACTTGTCGTGGTGATAGGAGAAGATGAAGTGCCTGGCTGGGCAGGAAATTTAGGTATGAAGGCATTTATCTTCTTGTCTGGTTGTACACGGCAAATCCTGCTGGGTTTCTCTCTCCCATTGCATAAAAGCTGCCTGGCTGCCCAATTAGTGTGCTTGGGAAGAGGAAAGGGGGCTAAGGCTGATGTCACCCACAGGCGTCACACGCTCTGCTTTTAGCTCAGCGCTGTCCTTCTGTTCCTGTGAAAGTGTTGGGGAGCCCACTCTCTCTCCTCCACAGCCAAAAACTTTCATACAAAGCAGGGACTCGGGATTGCAGCTATCTCGTGCCATTCCTGGGGGAGATATCTATGGGAAGTAGAACTTTTGCCTCCATATCCTGTTTCCCCTGTAGGCACAGAGATGTCAAAGGAGAGAAAAATCCAGATTTATGAATGCAGCATGATGAGGATAATTACCATTCAGATATACTCAGGGGGAGAAACCCCTCAGAGTCCAGGACACAGAGCATGAAGACAAACATCTCCATAGGTTCCATAGGCTCTGGACAGCACAAAACCCTGGGGGTTTACACAGGGCAGTCCAACAGGAGTGAAATCATCAACACCTCCAGCCTCTAGCCTGCCTTGCTGCTGCTGGTGGCACCAGATTTGCTAACCTGTGCTAAGCCAATTCTGAGAGACAGTTTGGAGTTTAACAAACGTATTTCAAATTGTATTTTGGAGGAATCTCAAGCAGGAGGGGAACTGGTCATGTTCTGTTCATTGCAGCAGATGGCATCCCATTTGGTGTTTGTTAGCTTTGTTTGCAGCTCAATATTTTGTTTCTAGGGGAACTCAGTAAGTTAAATAATTTATCTCTCTAATGCATCAAGAGTCTGATCCAAACTCTACTAAAGTCAGTGCAAAACATTTGATTAACTACCACGTTCAGTGGATTAAATGCCAGGTTCTGTGTGTTGAAGAGCATTTCAGATGATCCCTAGGGAGAACTAGGAGAATTGGCCTCTGCCTTTCCATGGAGAAATTTTTGCCTGCAAATAAAAAATACTCAAATACTGACAAAAAGCTTAACAGACAAGAGTGCAGGACTGTGGAGATAGGGATGATGTTCTGGTTGAATGTCCAAATTGCTAAGCCTCTCTTGCTATTAAATTCCCCATTTTTTAAATAAAGAATATAAATAATACCTTCCAGCTGCATTTAGAATTTAATCTAGTACTGTTAGCAGGCTGCTTGGAGAGCTTTGAAGGCCCCATAGCAGTGCTAAGCAAATAATCATTATCTCTTAATATTCTCATCAAGAATTCTTGTTCAGGATGGGATCTTGCATTACAAGGGATAACCATAAACACATTGCTCTTCTGATGAGGAATTTTCCAAATGTCAGAAGAAAATTCACACCCTGATCCTGCAGAGAGTTTTGCATGGGCAGAACTCTACCACCTTTGGCAGTCCTGGTGTCCATTCAGGGCTCCTAATCATGCCTGGGCATGGAAGAAAGTTTTACTCCATTGTTAGGAGTATTTGAATCCTGAATAGTCTAAGACATTGAAGAAATTAACACTTAAAAGTTTGGGGGTTTTGTATTCTAATAGATATTAAATGCCTGTTCATTTTCAGCAACATTTTTTCAAATTATTCATTCACTAATAGGGCCTGGCAACTGCTTTATTCTGTATTTTCATCCAGATTTTCTGTTTGTATCATCTTTGGACATTCAAAACGTGAGTGTATATTAGCTGTACAGTGTGTCTGCATGAATTCCAGTTGTATTTTAGTCCTCCTAGTGGCCTATTATATTAACAATATTACAATCTGTGGTTTAGGCACAGGAATGTTCTATATCACCAGTATCTCACTGCAGTTGCAGCATTGATACTGCAGTAACATTTCTGCATTGCTAAGGTCAATAAATGTCCTAAAGCATTTGTCCAACACATCCAGTCACGTGGCAGCTATCATTTCACACATTTCTCTTTTTATACAGAAATTGCAGCAAAATCAATGCAAAAACCCACTACATTATTATTTCCCTGCAGGAGCCTATGCTGCTTCTTCACACCAAATTTCTTCTTCAGTCATACCCAACAAAGGTTTTCTCACAGCCAGGCCAGGGGGGCAGAACCCATAAAACCAAGTTCCCAATATATCTTTTCACTGTGCCTTCTTTCTCTGCAAAATCCTCAAAAGCCTTGCCAAAATATCACCTCACAACCTAGAAAGGGCCTTTCACAGCCCAGGTAGGCTGAGCACAGCTCCCACCCTGCAATCCTGAGCTGTGCTGCTATCCAGGGAGCTGAAGGTGGAAAGGCAAAGGTCTGTCCAGCACTTGTCCTTGAGTTTTGTGTGTGGAGGCTGTGCCCCTCACAGAGGGTTTGGAAGCATTAGTGCCTCCTGCCAGATCCCAATGGGGCACATTCTGCATGCCTGGCTGAGCCACGAAGTAGGATAGAGCTTCTCATGACCAGAAACAGATGTACTCGTTCTTGAAAGATGAAGTAAACACATCAAAATCCATAAATTAACTCAAATTCCCCTCGGATCACAGCCAGATGATATGCATGTTAATCAAAATGGATATCACTGCTTTAATTCAGTCAGGAGGCAAGTTCAACATTTATCAACCTCCTGGCTGTAGGAGCTTCCATCTGCATCTGCAGTGGTCATCTTGGTGGCCAGCATTGCTCTGCTTCATTCTAAATTCTTATCTCTAATAATTCTTATCCTTAATTATCCCAATAATAGAGAAACAGTGTTTCTTTTTGAGCATCCTTTAGAGTTAAAAAAAGGACTTATCCCCTGCCCTTCCTCCTCCTCAGCTCCTCCAGCCACAGGCAGACACCTGCAGCTCCTCAAGTTCCCCAGGAGCTCCAACCTGGATTAGAAAACCTGTCCTCCAGCATATCTGAGACTCAGCCATGAATTTCTTAGTTTTTAAATTGCATTTTTTTTTTTACCTGATTATCTTCCAAAAAGGTTTTCTAAATTCTTGATTAATTTTTGGGTTGGCTATTTAATACTGTGTTTGGTTAACTAATTCATGTAGTTGTTTGTAATTATTGCCTTGCTATAAAATCATCTTAATAGAAGGTTGGGGGGTTTTTGTTTTCTTTCCAGTAGAATAACAAGTTATTTTATTATTCAAACAAGCCTTACTTCCTGCTGTTTTCAATAAGATTTTTAATAAATATGTAAATTTAAAAATTAATTTACTGCATACGTTTGGCAGCATGATTCTTGAACTGACAAAAGTTTGATGGATTGTAAAATTATCCTCCATAAAAATCATCAGTCACAGTAAACAGAATTTATCAGCCTCTGGTAATTCTACAGCTTTTTCTTCATCTTATCTCCTGTTAGAACTCACTTAAAATTGATTATAATATAGTATGTTTCTAGAAACGTAATTCATTCATATATTAATTAGATTTTAGGTTAATATCCCATCATGGAATAGGACATGAGCCAACAGTGTTTTCCAGTTGTTACAGAATTGCAGTAGAGAACCCTTGATTACTGTTCCCATGTGGTTTAACCGCCAGGACTAATCACTAATCAAATTCAAACAACATAAAATGGAACATCCTTCATAGCATTTATTTTCTAGCTGACTTATACTGTAGGCTTTTTATTGATACAACTTGCTGTACTGAAATGAACTAAAAATTGCAAGAGAGGATTTATCCTTCTACTTTAATTTGGTTCTGCAGCCCAAGCCTGAAACTCTGTCGTGGATTTTTGTGCGTGTTGTGCTGCTGTCCCTGAAATACTCTGCCCTACAGCAGAGATAAATTGTTTGCATAAATTTAGAAAGTCCATATAAATAACTGTACTGTTATGTAGGGTTTGATAGCAGATGAACTTAAAACATAGGTTTCCATCTGCAATTCATGCTTTGCTTGAATCTGTGCTGAAAACCGTGCAGCTCACAACTTCAGCTGGAGAGGTGGGAACACAATCATGTAACCAGCATCATTGTTTGCATCTATCCCGTCCCACTTTTCTCTGATACAAAGGAACTTCTCCAGTCTCATTGCACAGAGTCAGAAGACGTGCATGTGGCTCAGGCTGCTGCAGATTTACTGGGAAGGCAGCCTGGGCTCTACCCTCTGCCCCTGCTCCTCCGGGAGCATTTATCCCAGTGCAGGAGTGCCAGCTCAGCCCCTGACCCTCACTTAGGGAAGGTGCAGAGGAGGGCACACCTACTGGGTTTCATCAGTGCTTTCAGAAGCCAGGTGTCAAAAAGGGGAAGGAAAGGGCAGTGAGTTTTGTTAGAATCATTAGAGGTAAAAAATCTCTTTTATTTAGAGTTGATTACAATCTATAGTGGAAAGGGAAATGTCAGCTTCAGGCTCCTAAAATAAACTGTGTTGTTGGACTGGGGTTTAAGCAAGCTAATTCAGAATCTTTTAACAATGAATAAGACCCTGTTTCCAAATTCTAAGATTTTGACCTTTATATTCCTGGTGAGAGCTTGGAAGGGCTTCAGTTCTGATGTGTGTGACTGTGGATATGAAGGTTCCCTCTGCAGTCACACAGAGGGGAACTGATGGCTCTGGAAAGATTGCTTGTCTCTTCCCAAATTTCCTTCCTCCTCAGAGGCTAAAAATAAAAAGCCCTATTTACTGTGGGGCTCACTCTTTGGTTTAAACTACCTCCCTGAATCATTTTGAGAACTTGCCAGAAGGGACATTCCCTTTTCTCTCCTTTCCTTTTCCTTCCTCTGCAGGTTTTCCAGCAAAGATTCTCACTCATTGAACTCTTCCCCCAGACAGCACAGCTCTCCTAATGCCCATAACAAGCCAGTCTTCATAGCTGGGAGAATTATTTCTGTGTGGTTTTGTCATCCTGCTGATTTCCTCTTGATCCTGCCACATAATCTTGCTTCTTCAGTGGTTGGACTGAATGATCATAAAGATCTTTTCCAACCTAAACAACCCTGTTATTCCATGATTCTCTTTCTATTGCTTTTGTCTTTTCACCACAGGTCAGCTGGATGGTCACAGGTTATGAATCTAGTCCAGTACACAAAAGACAGGATTACTAGTTAAATCATTAAAAAATCATTACCCACTTGCAATTACCTTTTGCAGTACAGTCTTGGAGTGCAATTCCATTTTTCCAATTCCATGTGAATGACACACAGACATTACAGGGCAGGAGCTGAGGCATCACTAGGGAGAAGGGGGATAAGTGTCTTTGTAACTACCAAAATTCATTGTCTTATTCAAAAAAAGCCAAAGCTGGAAGATGAAGACAGGTAAGAACACAGATAATACTGAGGAACAGTAGTCTGAGAATAGTTCAGCCATACAGAAAAAATTACTCTGATTACTGAAAACGTCCATGAGATTATGTTATATGAGTACAATCCTGCATTTACCAAGTTTCTGAGGATTTTTTCTCATCACTCAAATGGGAGATAGAACCTATATCTTTAAGAACTGCATTTGGTACAGGATTTTTTTAAAAACCCACAGCTTCAAACTATACTTTTTTCACCTCCTGGATTCAGGTCTGTGTAAGTATTCCAATGAAAAAGAAAAAAAAAATCAACCAAACCTCTAGTCTAGGATAAATTTTTTGTTGAAGCCCCTTGAACAAAGCCCCTTTATTGGAGCAATCAGCCATACTTGCATCAAGAAAAGGATAACTACTTTCATTTACTAGGACAAACCTCTGTATATTTAAATTCTGTGAGGTGAAATACAGTCTGATGTATAGTTCCAGTTCCATTCGATTATCACTGGCAAAATAACCCTTCATATAATTCTGTCCAGCCAAGTTCAATAACTTTGTCACCAATCCTACCTTTCAGCATGACTTTTTTCACTGCCATTTTTTTCAATCACTAAAAAATTAGAAAAATTTTGCCATTTAACTCCCTCTACAAGTAAAGCTAAAAGGATCTCTGAGAAGTTAAGTGAATCTTATACATCTCTTGTTCATTTTCAGTCCATCAGGTTCTAAAAACTGAGTTAACAGCTTCCTCCCTCACCATGGATATTTCTTAATGCCTTGTGGTGAGCTTCTGATTGCACTAAGCATTGCTTTTAGTGGGTAGATTCCCTCTGTGAGAAACAAAATTGGTGATATTGCCAATGTGAACAGTGAGGCTGTGCTTTGCCTTCTGGAGAAAGGACTGGTGTTTAATTGCTTTTCTTCTTAATACATCACCTCAGCACACTTGGCTGAGCACCAGCACTGTTATCGTTTTCCAAGGTATTGCCACTTAGAATTGTATTTTCTTATTCCTTTTTAAACAAACTTTGTCCATGCAGAGTTGATGCAGTGGCCATTCTGGGCCACTATGAGAAAACAACATTTGTGCCATTCAGTTTGTACCTGAACAGAAGGCAAATAGCCTGGGAGCTCAGACCTTAACATCCTGGTTTATTAAATTATGCAGAAGTTCAAAGAGGATTGGTATAAACGTAATCAGGTCAAACAGTCTTGTCATGTCAAGGAAATACTCATGTATGAGGATGGTAATCTTGGCATTACAATGCTGAATGTACTGAGTCATCTCATCATTTTGTGAAAATTATGCTTTTGAAAGCATAAGGCCCAATTCACTAAACTAAATTCTTTTATCTCCTAAATCACACAAGAATTCAAGCTATAGACAACATAAGTCTCGGCTCCTCAGCCACCTGTTCACTAGGCAATAACTGTTTTGTCCAGATCTGCAGCCATGAATTGTACACAGTTTGTGCTAATCAGCTGGTTTTGCTCTAAAGTAATTCACTTACAGTTCAGGATCATGAGAAGGGCTTTCCTTGTGATACAAAATATATTTCTGGATTTTTATCATCTGAAATACAGTAGGTAAACTTTGATTATATTGTCATTCTTACATTGCCCATAATGCCATCAGGGGATGATACATACCAATGTATATCTGGCTTTCCTATCAACTGCTGAACGTTCAGACTAATTAACTTAAAAATGCTTCCTAGCAATGCATTTTTTCTCACAAAAGAAGCTGGCACTTGTTGTTTATCATGGAAATCTGATGGTGTGTCTCTGAGAATGCCATTATCTGCTACAGCAAAATAATTTTGGGATTTCTGCTCAAGTAGAAAAAAGAAAAATGATTCATTATTTCAGAAATTATTTTACTGTCAGTCCAGAAAATAGATGAAAGCTTCTGACAATGTACACTGAGAGCAAGGCTTATCTTATTATTTAAAGTTATGCTTTAAAGAGAAAGAGGTTCAAACACCCCATTTTTAGCTCAGCTGTAGTGCAGCAGAGGTCAGGCAGTTACAGCTTTCACCTTTGTAGTTTGCTGGATGTGGCTGTGTAACTATTTTCACTGCAGTGTTACCTGTTCACCTGATGTTCAGTGAGATCTGGAGATGATTCACTTTGCACAGAGAGCCTGCATGGCATTCTGTCCTGGTGGAGACACAGCCACTGCCCAGCCCTCTTCACGTGACACCTTCCACTGTGAATGGTTGTGTGACACCAGAGAATTCACTGAGAAGTTATTTCTGATTACACCAGTACATCTCTGCTCAGAAAGCTGCCCTGTACCTCCTTGCACTGCTCTACAAGAAGCTGTGAATGTATTAAAATTGTCCCACTGAGCAGGTTAAGTATGAGCAGCCTATGTGGTGCTGCAACAGCAAATCCCACTCAGACCCATTGTGCCGTAAATACAAAGCAGTGACAGGAGTTAGAGGATATCTAAATTGGAAGAACTGTGCATTTAAAATAAGAAATATTTGCTCCAGGGATCAAGTTTACCTTGAGCATATGCAGACAAAGTAACAAGCAATTTTTAAAAAGTGAGTCTAGAAAATCGTTTTTCCTCACAATAAAGTTATGAGCAATAACTAAAAATAACAAAAGGGAACATACTTTGTATCTTCTATTAGAGATCAGATCTGAAATGAAAGACCTTGAGTTATACAATTAAGTATTGATTTTGTTGATCTATATTTAATTCTCATAGCAATTTTGTTGTTTTTACCCAATAGTGTTTTGCAGTTATACTTCACTTGAAGCAATACCCTTCTTGCTTTTTTGTTAATCTAAAAACTAAATTGCCCAATGCATGAGAGACATAAATAAAGTTCATTTCATTCCTTTTTGTAACTGATTCTGAACTCTTTAAAGTGCTGGTTAACTAAACTTAGACAGCTGGAAAATACATTTATCCTGCAGAATGGTTCATTGCTATTTCTGGGCTCTGGAGGAACTTACAAGCATAGGCTGAGCTCCAGATAATCAGAGCTTCTGTGTGTTAGCACATTCAAGAAATGGCTTTGCTGCTGCTGCTTTCCTTCCTGAGTGTGGGGTCCTTTGTGCCTGTGATCCAGCCCATCCTTCCCTGCTCCTCCTTCCCACCACACCTGAGCAATCCTTGTGCCATTCAGGAGGGCTGCAGCTCTTCCTGGTCCTTGCTCACAGAGCTCTGAAAAGGCATTCTACCCACATGTAACCTCTCATTTTTACAGTTTGCAGAAAACCTAATTTGATGTATTAATGTAGGAATAACACCTATTTATAATGTATCAGTGTAACTGCAGGCTAGTTTTGTTTTCCTAATTTGCCGTGCTTGAAGTGACATGCCAGATTTTATTACATCACTAATGGGTTTTAGTTATTCCCTTTAGGATGTTGCCAGCAAGGAAACATTATTTTGATTCATGACTCATGGGTTTGTTTCAAAGTGATGTGGCTCGTGATGAATGTCTGTGCATGTCAGGAAGAGTTTCTGCTCTTCTGGCAGCTGGTTCTCAGGTGTGCAAGTCACCCCACACTGGGCAGGTGAGAAACTCCAGCCATGGGGAGCTCTCCACCTCTACAGTGGAGTAGAACAACAAATGCTCCCTGTACCCCAAGGCCAAAATGGAACAGATTTTCCGTACAAAAATACACTTGGGATAAGTAAAACAAGCTAGCCATTGATCTGCTTTAGGGTGATGGGCCAGAGATGTTATAGAGGCACTGTGGAAAACTTGTTCTTGTCTGCACTGAGCCTTTTTTTCTTTTTTTAATTATCTGTCTCTCATAGACCAAAATCTCTGGCTATATGTTTTTGTCTTTTCCCTTAATTAATACTTAGGGAAAAAAATAGCATCCACACCAAATGCAGCACTCAGCTTGTTCACAGAACAGATCAGAATAGTCAGCAGAAAAGTCAACACTGAAATGGTTTCAAGCATTACTGCTGAGAAGGATCCTTGGTGCTGTCTTAGCTCTTGTGGCAGCACTGAGAAAATCATGGAGCCTTTCTCTTTGCTGTGGTGACAAAACCACCTGGTCACTCTGCAGAAAGCCACTCCTGATGCAGGAGAGGTTTGACTGGAAAACATGGCTTAGAGGTTAAGTGCTCCCTACACTTCTTACCAAATCTCACCCAGTTCTCCTGGATGTGGAACACACCAGTCTCACGTTCCACTCTGCAGAAGTCACATTAGTGTGACTCTCAAATGCATTAACAAACTAATTACTTTGAATAAACAATGTTCATGTCTTTGGACTAACCCTTATTCTTTTCTATAGCTGTCACTCTGCTGCAGTCAATAGCAAATCTACATTAAAAACTGCATAACCACATACACAATTAATCAATCAAATCCTAACAATAGTTGTTTTGCTTTTGCCTTTTGATTCCTCTAGCAGCTTTTGAGACTACCATGAATAGTAAGAAACTTATTTAAGGATGAATCTAAATAAACACTCTTTGGTAAATTTTTATAAATTGTATCTCTAGTAACTAGAGAAAAAAAAATTTAACTTGGGTTAACATTTCTGTTCACACACACACCAAGGTTAAAGAATTGACCAGTGACTTTTCAACTCCAGGAATGTACACAATTGTGTTATTGTGAGAGAAAATGTTTTGTTGTTTGTGCAGAATCTTACATTAATATCTCTGCTTAAAGTTTTATTTTTGCTTATGAATTTTCTTTTATGTGTTGAAGAAAGGAAGTTTCAGGTTTTTTTACAGAAGGATGTAACTGGGTACTAGGACACCTAAAAAAGACAACTCTATGTCCAAAATATACCTGTAATTTATTTCTGAGTTGTTTCTTATTTTGGTAATAACTTTTGCTTCCACTATTTGAACTAGTTTCCCTTTAAGCCCTTATGTATTTTGGATGCACTGCTCACTACTCAGGATCTTTTGCCAACAGGTTTCTCTGATGGACTTCAATTTCACTTGATTCAATGTTTTTGCTTAATATATGTAGACTGCAGTTTCTCTGATGTACTTTATAAAATAAATGAGAATCTAGGGTGTGATTAAAGTAGGATTGTAGCCTAGGTTGTGCTTGAAGGGTAAAAAAGCTATTGATAGTGCATATATGCAGAATATACTAATGAATTCAGTCTGGTCTGTCCTGAGGTGTAAATCCATCCTTCAGCAGGATAGCCAAAATCCTCCTCTGACTGTGACACTTCACCCTGACTGCTCTGTCCTGCAGATTCTCCTGGTGTTTGTGCTCCTCCTGCTCAGGAGCTGAAATTGCCTCCATTTAAATCAATAAGAGTTTTATCACAGGCCTTACTAACTCCAGAATTGAGTCCTGCAGTCCCAAGTCTGTGCTAGCTAGTCACATTCCATTTATCTAAAGAAAAACTGTGAAGTGGGAAAATTAAAGACAAGGGAACATCATCTAGCCTGTCATATAATAAAGTGGTTTAGGCTTAGCACTCTGAAAAGCAAAAGTGCTAACATGGTATTGATGCCATGGCTGAGAATGTTCTCATCTGGCCTACAGAGAAGTAAAACAGCTTTTCCAGTATTTCAAATGAGGGCAAAGGGAAGAACATTTTAAGGGGAAATTATAAAAAATTTCTGTTGTAGGGCCCTAAATTTGTGCTCACTCCCATTACCAAGGGTTATATTCCTCTATCTCAGAAAACTTTTTAATTACAGATATTGAAGACCTTAGTTTTAACTGTCATCTAAAATTAAATACAACACAATGTTCCCTAAAACCTTTTAGACTCAAGATTAATTAATGCACCAAACAAAAAGTGTTCATTTGCTAAGACTTTGTGATCTCCTGTTGCTTTGCTTAAGTTTGTTTGAAACATTTTCTAAAACTAGTGATCTAATCCATGTATTGTCATCTTATGAAATGCGACAAGATCAGAGCAAAAATGGTCATTGGACTGGCATTTCAATTTTTATCTAGCTAGCCATCAAAACAACAATCAAACTACCTCACAATTTGTCTTTCTCTCACCCAAGATTTCCAAGGAGAAGCAGCACAGCATGCACAACATTTGACTGACTTGAAGCTTGAATTCTTCAGAAAATTCTAAGGACCCTTTACAGCTGCACATGTAATGACCCACAGCATCCACACACCTGCCCAAGCCATATCTTCAGTGTGCTTAAAATGTCATCTCATTTTCTAGCTAAACAAAAATATTGATGCCTTGCATTTACAGCAATTTACTGATTCTGTCCTTGCCATCTGATGGCAGTACCAAAAGTGAGGAATGGCTTTGCACTCTGATGGCATATCTCAGAATGCTTGAATCTTATCTGCCCAGGAGGTTATTGAATGTTGATTGTAAAATGTTGAATGCTATCCCATATTTCTCTGGTAGTATGATCTGTAAGAGAAGTTAGTTACCCAGATTTTGAAACACTCTGTGTATGAACAGCAGGTCATTTTTATTGAGCTGCTCCCTACACAGTTCCCTAATGATTCCTTGGTCAGAACTCTGATTGAAAATACCAGTAGCTAACAAAGGGATAAAATTACTCTGGTGCAATCCTACTGTGTGTTTTTAATATAATGTGCTAATATATTGTCCAGTGTTCCCACAGAATCACACCACTTCTCTGGGAAGGCCTGGCCAATATCTGATTGATTCTGGTCTGTGGGGATCGGCCCCGTTCAGTCTAATTTCCTGTCTTGTTGCTTTCTTGTCTATTAGAGAGGGTTTGGGTTTGTGGAAATCAATAGGCTTATACATGCAAAATGTGAGGCTATTCCCTAGCAAGTTTCATTTGCATCCTTAATTTATGGAAAATGCTGTTTTCTCCTCTGACTTTTTTTTTTTAAGCTGTACTTAAACAAATACCTATTTAAATCTACCCTCAAAGTATTCATGCAGGAGAAGTTCTAAATTACTGTGAGGATGCTGGAGATGTTTAACACATGCACAGCCAGGTCTGCTACTTAGGACATTAATAGCACTTGAGTGTTACATGAATGGAGTCCTATTTGGCTCAGCATAATCATTAAAGTTATGATTTATCCTAAAATGGACACTAATGTTCTATTTAATGGTAACAGTTATTTAAGCATCTAACAATCTATTTCCTCTCACCCTGTGAACTTTGGAAAGACAGTAATTAGTGGTGTGCAATAGGATAACTTTTTAAGAAATATTCTTCCAATATTTCCCTCCCTTTTACAGAAACTGAAGCAAACTGAAGAAACAAAAGAAGATTCCCAGAACAGAGTATCTAGAATTTCCCTGGAGTCTCTGAATAAATTTAACAGCAATAATGTACTTTTATTAGAAAAAGAGAAGAACTGTCTGAACAAGGTTGAAGGACAGAAGGAAGAAAATGGAAAGAAAGAAGCAGCTTCCTTGAACAGCTCGGGTCGGCAGGACGTGGACAATTTGGAATCCTTGAGTGATTCCCTGTACGACAGCTTCTCCTCCTGCACCAGCCAAGGCTCCAACGATGTTTAGGACACTTCCCAGTGGGCTGCAGCGTGGAAATGGAGCTGAAGGCGAGGTGGAGTGAGGAGGGAGAGGAGACTGTTTGAAAATTCCCCCTGGGGCTCCCTGTGCTGACATCAGGGTGTTCTGACCTCCCAGCACTCAGCAATAAGGCGGGGCAGCATCACGGCGGTGTGAGGGACTCAACACACCCAACACAACGAATACACAGAATAAAGTCTTAATTTTGCACTTTTGTGAATATTTGTACAGTTGTAAATACCTTGGGAAAATATATTTGTAGGGATACATGACAGCAATAAATATTAAATTGGTGCTATGCTCCTGCAATGGCAGATTACTAACTTAAAGAAATTGGTGTTAATATTAACAAGAAAAGTCAGTAGATTTTTTAAAAAAGAATTATAATTGTCCTAGTCTTAAAACTGTATGTAGAAACACTGCATTACCATAAACTTGAGCCTGCCAGATTATCTTTAACAAACTCTCATGGACTCCCTTTTAGAAAACACTTTATTTTTTCCTTTTAGTGCAATTCAATATACAGGTATTCTAGGGAAACATGCATTTCAGTTATTACAACTTCACAACAGGTGTCTTATTTCAAAAGGGTTTTGACTTTTGACATGGCAAGAAAATGAATAGATTAAAAGGCCTGATACTGCTGGCATTGGCTTCATCAATCATGCACATAACTGTTTGAGAGATCAGGGTCAAAGCAATTCTCTGCTGACACAAACAGGAGTCTTGTAGGAATGAGAACCACATAAACCACCCTGTACTTCTGTCTTTTCAACTTCCACCTCCCCTGTACTCATTTCCCATCAAATTATGAATGTACCATACCGTGTTATCTTTTCTAGTCTCTGTTTGGTCTCAAGTAAATTCTGAACACTAAAATTATTTTTTAAAAAACAAAACAGCTCCTGTTTGTGACACACTAAT
The DNA here is from genome assembly GCF_009819885.2 of Catharus ustulatus. NCBI lineage: Eukaryota > Metazoa > Chordata > Aves > Passeriformes > Turdidae > Catharus > Catharus ustulatus. Next base: position 32,187,547 of record NC_046227.1, on the reverse strand, counting down.
ATGTTGGTGCTAACCAGTACTAGTTCAAACATATCTTGGAGCAGGGGGACTGGCTTGTATTGGCTGTTTTTGGTTTTTTTCTACAAAGGTTGTTTATATGTAAGGGAGAGTCTATTTCAAAGGTTCTGTGTATTTTTTCTAGATGTGAAGTATTTATAACTGCTTTTTGTACAGCAATTGTAAACTAGATATATTTGGGGTATTTCTAGACTCTACAGTTTCTTTAGCACATGCTTGTTAATCTTTGAAATATTGTATGATCAGTGTTAATATTTTGTGCAATTTGTTATATTTTAAGTCATTTCTGCCGTAAACTTGCATCGTCTTTTTCAACTTTTAAGAAATTTTCATTGAAACACCTTTCGTAAATAAAACTTCTCTTGCCTACGAGTGCCTGCTGAGGGGTTTTGGGAAGGGGATGCTGTGACAGCCTGGGTGTGCAGGGCTGGGATCAGGGGGAACCCACCGAGCTGCCCCCTCTGGGCAGCGTTTGGAGAATTCCTGACACGGGGCTGCTAAACAGCGATTTTAGCTTAATTAACTCTTCCTTGGAGCAGAGCAGTGAAAGGATCACAGGGAAATAACGTGATTATCCGGAGAGGAGGGGACCAACCCAGACAGTCCCAGCTCCCCGGGCTGCTCCTGCCCTTCCCTCCCATCGGGCCGGCTCTGCCCAGCCCCGACAGCTCCTGGCCGCTCTCACTGCCCCATCCCAAACCCATCCCAATCCCATCCCATCCCATCCCATCCCATCCCCATCCCCATCCCCATCCCATCCCATCCCATCCCAATCCCATCCCATCCCATCCCATCCCATCCCATCCCATCCCATCCCATCCCATCCCATCCCATCCCATCCCATCCCATCCGGTCTGTCCACCTCTCCGGCACGTCCGCGGCCACCGCGCCCTTCTCCCCCGTTTGGTAGCGCTTGAATTCCCTCGCAGGGGGCTGGGAGGAGGGAATGGCGGGGCCGCGCCTCCCCTCGGTCCCTCCGGGGTCCGCGGGTGCCGCGGGGCGTTTGTGGCGGGCGAGCGACGCCTGGCAGCGGGCCCGGCGTGTCGGTCCCGCAGAGCGCTCCGGCTGCCACCTGTGGGCTCGGGGACACGGACGGGACCGGGGCTGTGCCCAGCGGAGCGGGAGGGCGGGGATGTGCCGGGCAGCCCCGGCGGGCAGAGCCGGAGCGGGATGCGGGCGCGGCGGTGCCGGGGCTCCCCTCGCTCGCTGAGCTGGCCCGGCGCGGTGCGGGGCGGCTGGCGGGGATCCCCGCCCCGCTCCGCCGGCATCACATGGTGCTGGGGGAGGAGGGGGGAGCCGCCCCCCAGCTCTCGCTTCTCCTACAGTTTCTTCCAGTCTCAGCGCTCAACTCCGGCGAGGCTGGAGCGCGGCGCGGGGCTGGGCAGGGCGGGCTCCGCCGCCGGCTCCCGGGGCGCCGCTCCGCAGCGGGGGCGGCGGGGAAGCGGCACAAGTGCGCTCCGCTGCATCTCTGCTTCTGATGCCCCTTCGCGACTGCACGCCAGCCCGGCGGCCGCGGCTCCGGGAGGATGCGGCTCTTCCTCCTCGCTGCAACTTTCTGGGGATTGTGCCTGGCGCCAGGTAAGGGCTGCGCGCCGCTCGCAGGCGCTCGGAGCCTCCGTCCCCTCGGAGCCCCTGGACGGAGCCGCGGCCGGGCGCTGGAATGGAGCGGGGCGGTGGAACCCCCGTCCTGCCCGCTGCCCGCAGAGCGCCCAGCGCTGTCCCCAGCGCTGCCTGCCCGCGGGGCCAGCACAGCACAGCGCAGCGCCCGGTGCCGCTCCGAGGATGCTGTCCCTGCCGGGGTCGGTGCCGCCCCAGCGCTCCCAGCCGAGGGAGCCGCCGCGGGACGAGGGGTGCGGGAAGCGCCAGCGGAGCGCATCGTTTGCATGATAAAAGCGGCTGGCGAGGGATGCTCCGCCGCTTTAATTGTGCATGGCAAAATAGTTATTAAATCATTTGTAATTCATTAGTAGCTGGGTAAACCCGTCGTCACAGATAAGAGCCGGAGCGTATCTACGAGCCGGGTTGCTCCATGCGGGGCGCGGGCGGGTTTCAGCTCGCTGTGCCGTGGGGCGGGCGATGGGCAGCGCCGGCGGGGCTGTGCCGGATTGGGTACCGGGATGGGTACCGGGGTGGGTACCGGGATGGGTACCGGGGTGGGAGCCAGTGTCGGTACTGGGGTGGATACCGGTGTTGGTACCGGTGTCGGTACTGGCGTGGGTACCAGTGTCGGTATCGGTGTTGGTACCGGTGTGGGTACCGGGATGGCTACCAGGATGGGCACCGGTGTGGGTACCGGTGTCGGTACCGGATTCAGTACCAGTGTCGGTACCAGTGTGGGTACCAGTGTCGGTACCGGATTCAGTACCAGTGTCGGTACCAGTGTATGTACTGGGGTTGGTACCGGATTCGGTCCCAGTGTCGGTACCGGTGCCCGTCGCCTCCTGGCGGCGGTGTTTCCAGCGCCGGAGCGGCCGCCCCGTGGAGAGGAGCATCAGCAGCGCTCGGCCTCCGCTGAGCGGGGGCACGCTTGTTTTACTTTCTGTTTGTCAAAGGGATGAGCTGGGAACAGCAAAATGCGAAGGGGGAGAGGTAAGGAGCGTTTCCGGCGCGTGTTGGTTGTTTGGTTTTCTTCGGTGTTCGGTTTTTGTTTGTCTTGGTTTTTTAACACTATTGCTATTATTTAAGGGCAGGTTAAATGGGGCTTTGAGCAACCCAGTTGGGCAGATGATGTCCCTGCCCATGGCAGGCGCTTGGAATCAAATTATCAATTAGGTCTTTTCCAAAAGAAAGCATTCTGTGATTTTGAACAAATCTCTGTCTGTTCCAGGTTCGGGTTTGCAAATACAGTGTTACCAATGTGAGGAGTTCCAGCTAAATAATGACTGCTCCTCTCCAGAGTTCATCGTGAATTGTACAGTGAATGTTCAAGATATGTGTCAGAAAGAAGTAATGGAAAAAAGTTTTGGTAAGAATTTAATGATTATTCTTCAGTTTATCTGGTTTAGGTAGCATTTGTTGCTTTTGGCTCCACCCATTCGTGGTGTTCAGCTACAGATGAATCCCGTGTCCCTGCCTGAAGGGACTGGATTCAATGTCTTACACCTCTCAGTGGCTTTGCAACTCGATGAAGTTAAACATTTTCCTTTAAAATTGGTGTAAAAACTGAAGGATGCAAGCCAAATGTTGATAAAGCTGGTTAATACTCAGCCTTATGGGTCTCTGATATAGTTTCCCAGCACTGGGAAATTAATAACAAGTTAGTTTAATCTCATTACAGTTAATTACATGGGCTTTTCCCCCAAGAGATAGAAGAGCATTAAATTAGTAATTCCCTCCTTTCTTTTATTTACTCAAGTAATTTATATACTCTGAAGGGAAAGATATACATCTTAAGGGAAGGAAAGTGTAGTGATCTTTGCTTTCATCCGTCAAGCAAAGAAACCATCAAGCAAAAGGGACAAAGGGAAAGGAGAAAGCACACTTTTTAAAAAAGGGGAGGGAATTTAGTGGGGAAGAGAAGGGCACAAATGGATTTGTCATACCAATTTTTAACATTTTTTTTCCCCTTACTGCAATTAATAATGAAGTTAATATATTAGTACAGCAACGTGTCCAAGAGGAAATCAGCTGTGATTCTGCACCTTGCCTCTGTTGTCTTTTGAGCTGTGTTATAAATGGCTGGGGTTTGTTCAGCATCATGGAAGGCATTTGAGATTCAGAGAGAGCTGTCAGGTCTCACACTGCTGTGTTGCTCTGTAGCTTTCTACAGAAGGCAGGAACTTCACTGGGGACTCTGGGGCAGGGTGGGATGGCAGCAGGGCAGTGGGAGCCCATGGAGCCTCCTGCTCCCATGCAGGCAGCTGAGAGGAGCTGGGCATTGGAAAAGGGCCAAGGAGCAGTCCTGGGGAGCCCCAGCCTGGATGTGCCCCTGTGAAAGCCTGGGGAGCAGAGGGCAGGTTCAGAACCCTGATTTAAGGGGATGCTGCTCTCTGGGACTGCCCATCTCAGCTTTGGTGTTTTGCTGTTAATGTAGATCAAGCCAAAGTCTGTCCCTCCCCAGCAAGTCCTCCAGGAGCAGCAGGATGCCTTTGTACCCAGCAAATGTGTGCAGTCATCCATCCTGAGCAGTAACAATGGTTCCTGGGCTTAGCAAACTCCTCTTGCAGGTGCTTGTCAGTCAGCTGGCCCCACCTGGGCTGGTAATTTCAGATCACTGTGTAATCAGTCCTGGATAAATAATAACAATTGTTGTTATGCACCAAAAGTGACACTCTCTCACCCTGGGTAACACCATCCACACCATCCACAGTGACTCCTGTTGTGAAATACTTAGTACCTGTCCAGTGCAGGGGGGAAAAAAGCTGGTTTCAAGCTATTTAAAGGAAGATTAGTCACTCTTCAGTTTTTTGTTTTTTTTTTTTTTTGCTGGAATATTTTATTTCAAGTTTACTTGACAAGGATGGTGGGGATATGAGACAGATACAGCTTGCAAGGTGCTTTTAAAATCTTGAGTATCTCTAAATGACTGCTTGAAGGCTTTGCTATCTCCACACCACTTCTGTGGTACTTTCATGAGCTGAGACAGGATGTTGAGGGGATTTGGAGGGCCCTAGATGTAGTAGTAGACACAGACAAAAAAGTCAGATTTGAACTGTTTTCATTGATGCATAACTTACCATTACTCCTGTGAAGAAGTGGTTTGCAATACAGTAAATAAGCAGCTCTTGAGCTTCTTGGTGAGTTTTTTTTCTGTACAAAATTATGTTTTCCCTGAGCAGATCCTTGGATTTTTCCTTTAGGAGGTTACTAGCATGCTGTGCATAGCAGGTGCCACTGTTCTATTACATTTGCTTCTGTAAATGCATTTCTTATTAATTTTAAGTTCAGAGATTGTAAATTTGAGCCAGTTAATAAATTAAAAATGTAACCTATTTCAAATTGAATGAAATTTACATTGCCAGCTTGGTTTCTGTTACCCTCAGTCAATTTTAGAGAGAGTTAGCTGTAAAACAGAGATGATTCAGTTCATCATCCTTTATTGGTTTTATTCCTAATTGATATTTAAATGTGTGCAATATAAATGCCTTACTCTCCCAAGTTTTATTTAATAATTCATTCTACTTCTACCAGTATATTTCATAACCTGATTCTTTTGGTTGTTGCTTATTACTGAAAGCTGAGATGTTTCAAGTATTGATTTTAATTTATACTAGACTTGAGTTTGAGCTTTTAACCCAGAATATGAAAGATGCGAATTTGCATTTATCTGACAGCACAATCTCATAATTAGAGTTTTTTCCTCTTGACTAAATACAGTCAAAGGAGTGCAATATTTGTAGATTAACTCATTTTTTGTCATTAATAAAACATAGTTGTGCCAGTGAGTGAAGTGCTGCAAGTTGTCTCAGGCCTTAAAAGTTCAGTGCAGTGTTTTGAGATAAAACTGGTGGTGTGAGTGGGTCACCACCCTGCTGAGGGAGTCCCCCTTCCCTGCAGGAGGCACCAATCTGTGTGTTTTGCTGTTGGGGGGGTTTCTGGCTCACATTCTGTGCTGTTTCTGCTGTGCAGTCCCAGCTTGTGGCCAGGGACTCTTTGCCATGGGTGTTTGTTTAGGGAGTTGTGGGGGCTCAGCTTCATTTCTGGGTTAAATTCCTTGCCATAGAAACAACACAGTGGCAAATTATAAACCTGGGCTGTTCTTCCCATTTGTGTTCTAAAAAGTTCCTGATGCCTGTTCATAGTTAAACAACTGCTCCTCAGTTTCTCTAAAATCAGGTGTCACTGGGTTGTCTCAGAGCATTCATTATCTCAGCTTCAGGTGAGAAATAACAGCACTCAGGCATGTCCCTAACCCAGACCTTAAAAGTTCCTGTAGCAGCCTCTGATGTGAGCAGCTAAGAAAGCAGGTGTTAGTAACTTTTATTTTGAATTAGATCATTAGATCAGGAGTCTGATCTCAGCTATTTGTTGTATCAGGCAGACATTTGCTCCTTTGGACGACTTAAAGTGAATTGAGAATTGAGCAGCAAATGGCAAAATATTTTTCCTCTCTTAAGGCTTAAAAATTTTGCCAGAAAAAGTGTAATGATTGTTAGCATTCTCTTCCAGTGGGACATCAGGACAAAGCAGTATTTTCCCTGTGATAAAGAATCTTGCACTCAAGACTGTACCAAGAAATTTTTTATCCCACAGTAATTAATGTAAAGGATAAGTTTCTAGTGCATTATTCAGCTGGATAAGCAGGTGTTTAAAAACTGTGTAAATTGAATGTTTGACAAAGGATCAAAGTTCTTACAATAATTCTACTTGTGGAAATAATTCTACCTTGTGGAAATACCCGTGGTGGATTCCCTGCTTCCACTTTCCTCTCTCTTTCCACTCTATGGACTTTTAAATTAGAAATGTCAGTGCTCCTTCATTTTTAGAATATATATAGCGACAAAGAAATCCCAGAGTATATTGGGATCAAGTGAAACATCTTGGTGATATATAGATGAGTGTATAATGTGTATATGCTTTTATATATTATATATATCACAGAAAACATACTGGTAATGATAGTCTTGCCTTTTACTGAGGGGAAGAGTTATCTGAGCATAAAGGCTGATCTAAAACCTACTTAAGGCAAAATGAAACTTGTAGTGTGAATACATCAGTGAGGGATAAAGCAGGAAGGGTGAGGCAGCCAGCCCAGACAGGTAGCCAGTCTCCCTTTCTTGGGACTCTCCTCAAGCAAACCTGCGCATGTTTTGAACAACACACTGTTTGCTGTAATGTAGTGGTGAACATGCTTTTACCAACTTTTGCAAGGAAAAAAAAATATCCACAGTGGCAATGCCAATACTTTAAAATATCAAGGATTTTTCCTTCTGCAAGCAAATTGGGAAGCAATCCAATTATTGTATTAATCTGCAATGAGAAACTTAGCTTATTTGTTTGGTTTACAATGGTCCTTTTATTGTATTTAATTAGTATATAACTCTGCAGTGTAGTTAAAGCAATTACTGTGATTGTGTGCTTTAAACTAGTGCATGGAAACACCATGAGCAAGATCAGCATCAGTGCTGAATTAGAACTTAATCTATTTCTTTGAACTCTTTCCAGTATTGGTTTTCCCATCATTTGTTGTATGATGAGCTGGGCTGTGCTGAATTCTTTACCTGTGATTATTACTTGGTTTTGCCATGATTAAGCTGTTCATGTGTGCCTGTGAAGGATTACAGAGCCACTTCCTTTTTTCTGTGCTCGTGTATAGAATACATTAGTACTAATATTAATTGCATATTTATATTACAGGAAAATTATGCTCTGGTGTACTTTTATTGACAAAGTGATTAAAACAGCAAACAAAGTTTAATGTTGCCAGAATTACTGTAGGCATTAAAGCTTTATAGAAAGTTGTTGCATCCCCAGTATCCATTTAGAAACAGTAAGAAATGTCCAGTAAATTGGATTTTCTTTTTCCCTCTACACTTTTTTGGTCAAAGGATATCAGCATAACTCAACAGAATTTGTTGGGGCTTGGGGTTTCCTTTGTTTGCTTGTTTGTTTTTTAATCAAGGCAAAGCACAATACAATAAATCTTTATTGATAATTTTAAAAGATAAATAAAAATTTTGCATGGGACAGTTGGCACCTATAATATCACATATTGTGCTACCAGGTGCCCAGGGAAACAAAGACAAAATATCAATATTGGAAACACAGTTCACTTTTGATATTGAATACAAGACTTGCATTGGATGTTGTTAATTTGCATTGTATGCTGAAAACTTGGATCTATGGATACATTACTATTCAGAAACACTTTTTTCTCAAATGTCAAAGCCATTTCCTTTTACTTGTAAATTTTTTTCCAATCTTTGGTTTTCTCAGAAAACTTCTTATGGAATGAACTGACCTGAGTGTGTCAGCTAAGGAGAAATTATGAGAGTGAGTGTGCAGCAGTTGCTGTTCTGACTGCCTTTCAATAAAGAAAAGCAGCAGTGGAGTGAACAGTTCAAGCAGTTTATGACTTGAAAGTCATGACAAAGATCTGAGTGCAGAAGTGATGAAGGCTGCATTATTTTAAGGAAGATGGGGTATCTGGTCCAGCGAATTTCATTTTTCACACGACATGGACAATAGCTTTTTATGTTATTTTATTTCTCAGGCTTGTATGAAAGATACACAAATGAATTTTGTGATGATACAGTGCCCACAGCCTGGTGCCTCTTAAACCTCTCCTAAGAGTTTCCCGTTGCATTTCACACACAAATGAGTTTGTGTTTCCAAATCTTCTTGCAGTCTGACCCTGTCACTTGCCTTAGCTCCCAGTGACCTTATCAAAACATTGGCAAGCAAGCAAGCTTTAATTAACCCAAACAGTTTTCATTCCCATTTTTCCTTCGTAGTCTGGGTGGTTTTCTTTGAAAACTTGACAAAACTGGATTTTGCTAACTTACCAATAAGTCTTTGACACTGGAAAAAGTAATATAAAACCCAGGAAAATCCTTCTGTTAAGTTGAACAGGCTGCAAAACCCTGAGCTTGAAAGTAGCTAAAGATTTAAGAGTGAAATGAATTTCCAAAGTTCTGGCATGCAAGTGGCAGCATCTGAACCATTCCACTGAAATTGGTAAGGACATTAATTAGGGATGCAGCAAGACTATTCAAGTATAAAATTATTTATGTGACTTTTTGCAAGGATGTAGCATTTTAACATTTGTAAAGGCAAAAGGGCTGTGGCTTCCCTTCATCTCAGCATGTAGGGATTGTCAAGAAAATGCTCATACAGGATTCTGAAAATTGAGCCCAAGTTCACCTTTGTCTCTACGAGATCAAGTGTATTTAGGTCTTGATAGCAAAGGACATTTAGATCTTGATATCTTTGCATCAGGTAAGAGGAGAGGCTGGAAGGCTGTGAGGCAGCTTTGTTGGGAATTTTGTGAGTGTTAGTGCTTGACTGTATGTCCACTTTAGTGAGCAGAGAAATGAATAAGAACAGTAGGAAACAAAAGACTTATTAGATGTACAGGTGAAAGCTGAGATTTGATCTCTTATTTGTAGTCTCTATGGCTTTAAAAAATACTGACAACACCACCATTAGCAGCTGTACTCCACTTTCCCAGCCTATGCATTTTTAAGCATTTTAATGCCATGCTTCAGCTTTGCAAGCAGTGACAAAGATTTTTGTGATGGTTTTTTTGTTAACAGCACCGTTTTGAGTCACATTTCCAGTACCAGAATTAGAAGGAACAACTTACAAAAAGATATCAGGGTAATCTAAACCCTTGTCCTCTGCCAGTCAACAATTGTCCAGTTTTCCCCTGAGCTGATTTAATTTCTGCAAGGTGTCACATCAGGGTCAGAAGGAGAGTGAGGAGGCCAGACCTTCATTGTCAAAAGCTTCCTGTTAGCTTCTGAAAAAATGTACAGCTTGTAAAAAGTGCCAAATGTATGGAGGATTTGTGATGATATTAGGTTTTCATACAAAATCATGATGGCAATATGCTAAGTAAACCAGATAGGATTTGGTGGAGGGTGTTTTCATATTGGGGAGGGTGGAGGACGCTGGGTTTGTTTTATATTTATATTTAATAGAATTGTATGCTCTGTAAGAACCTAAAGGCATGAATATGCTTTTATCTTGTCTATAGAATGCATCAAAGGGAGGACCAGGATGAAATAGCTGCAGTCCTAAAACACCAGATTAAAAATCGGGAAGTGTGTGCATAGCTTTGCAGTAGATTTCAAGTCACATACATTTAGTGCCTTGGGGTTTTTTTTTTTGGTTTTTTTTTGTCTGGAAAACAATGCTCATGGTAGCTGACAGTATTTCAGTAGCTGCTTACAAGGTGATTAGAAAATTTTGTGGCAGAATTTCTGGCAAGGTACAAATTATTTCAATGACTTATCTTGCCAGATTTCTCTCTGGAGTTCACAAGGATAAGCAGAGTTAGTGTGGAGGGAATCTTACAGGACATGGTTGGATATAATCATATTTTATGCTTCCTTAAATTGTTTGGGGTTTTTGGGAAGGTTTTTTGTAAGAGTTAATTTACAGCCATTGCTGAAAGGCTGTGTGTTGAGGAAGCTTAATTCATACTTTAAACCAATAAAAACATGATCTGACTAAAACTGCAATTGTTTGGGGAAGCTCAACGTCAGAAGTGATTGATTGCTCTTCAATATTCAGTCACCTTCTACGATATTTAGGACCTTATTAGATAAAATATTTATAATCACTTTCTCTAGAAAACAGCAAATCACAATAGGACCTCTGGAGTCTGTCACTGTTTGATGTATGTGAACAGGTACTAGTGAGGAACTGATAATTATAGAAAAACCACTGAACACATAAAAAGATGGGCATGAAACCTAATACAGAAATTAAAAAACATAATTTGAAAACCTATTTGTGTATAGTCTGAACTCAATTTTTGTCACATTACTGGTAAGTGCAGAAATAGTCACATATTTTATGTTCCTTAGAAAGTGATGTTTGCATATTTACATGTTATCCTTGCACTAGTATAAATTCTCATTTTATTTCTTGGCAGACATCAGAAAAGAGCTTTTGTAAATCCTGCTAGGTGGTGAATTTTGCTTGAGTGCAGGGTAAGCTAGTGACAGTTTAGGATAAAAAATACAGAATGAAATATATGAATACAATCACAAAGCAAGCATGGCTAGGCAGAGCACACATCAAGTCTATGCACAACGAGAGGGAAAACTTGCACATTAACCAAGTGAAAAAAACTGAAAGTTTTGGTGAAATAAGACATTTGGAACTAGGCAGGATATTAAAATAAAGGAGGATTGGTACATAAGCACAGTCCTCAACTTGTCTTTATGAGCAACAACATTAAGGGAATACCCAACCAAGATCCTGTGCAATTCATGCCAATGCAAGAGCTAGGACATGTTCTCCTGAGTTCTGTGTGCTACACTGTGAATTATCCACTCTTGGCCAATTCCCCACCTTTGGCTTAGAAGAGATGGGCAAGATTTAAACACCCAATCTAAAGGAGTTGAGTGAAGGTTCTGTCAAAATTGTAAGTGTACATCTCAAACTTGCCTTGATCCACCTGCTGGCTTTCTCAGCTACTTACTTTAAGATACAAAACTTTTCTACAGCTCTTTTTTTTTGCTTCCAGGACCTGGTGCAATCTTGAAAAGTCTCAGGGATGCCTCAGTGCAGGGCCCTAGATGGACACAGACCTCTTTCTAAGCTCCAGAAGATTGATGGGCAGGTTTGCTCCAAGCATGTGCAGGGGATTTTGCCTAAGCGCCGTTTGTGGAATGAGCTGCACAAGACTGGCATCACACTGTGAAATTGGTTATACACTAAATGGGGTAGAAAAATCTTTATTTTAAAAAGTGGAGTGTCAGCCCACAAGATCAGAGAACATCTGGCTTGGAAAGATCAGTGTTGGACAAAGTGACACTGTCCACTTGACTGAGAGAGGAGGGTTTTGTGGCCACGAGGTCCTGGGTGAAGGACAGGGCTGTGATTTCCTGCTGAGCTGTGCCATTGCAGGAAACAATTTCAGAGTAGCTGGGTCATAGGAGTGGGAAGGTGACTTATTTTGGAAATTAGGTCACTGATCTCAGAGGTGATACCCCAGTTGCCTGTTCTGGCTTCAGAGAGCTCTGTGCATTCTGCTGAAGGACACTCCTGAGAGTGCAGGTGCAAAGTTGCTCACTGCTTGGAGTGTGGTTGGCTCTTGAGAGCTGGAGAGTCATGCTTACACAGCATCTTTTTAGTCAGCACCTCCCAGAACAGAAGAATCAGAACTGTCTAATAAGGTCCTTTTCAATCAGTAAGAGAAAAACCTTGGATCTTTTGGTGCCTTCTGCAGAAGTACAGTGTCAGAAGTAGGTGTGATGTCACCTTTTGTGGTTGTCCTAGTAACAAGTTACGCTGTTATTCAAAAGAAATGCACTGGGCTGTGCAGACAAGGTACAGGAAAGAACACTCACTCTTGGATTTAAATAAATTATGGTTTGAATTGTTACAATCAAGACAGAATGCACCTGTGTGTAGCTAAAATAGTGTCAGGGTGAAGATGCACAGGACTAGGCTGGATCCAGCTGAGAAAATAAATATTGCAAGCAGGAACTATAGAAAAGCCTCAAGATTTACACCCATCCCTTTATTGCAAGGAATAAGGCAGAAATAGCAGTTTGGGTCTTAACAGTGTCTAAATATGTGATGACTTGTGAGGTAGAGAGAGGTGTAACCATGGGCAAGTTGCTTAGTCTAGAAATAAAATTTAAATGCCAAATTTAAGCCCAAATCTGGTTTAAAAAAAAAAAAAACCCAAACAAACCCTGAAAACAAACATGGCTGTCATAGATATACGTGAAAGGAAAGGGTGTGGAATATTAGTACATCTGTTCTAGTTCTGTGTACTCCCCTCTTGAAAGTTCTTGGTCTGCATCCCACAAACCTTGAAGCCAAAATAAAGGAAAATGTGCTGGTCAGTAGTAAGTGGTTCACAGTAAAACATCCTTATAGCACCTAAACTGTTGGGGTCTGCTGAATTCATGAAAAACGACAAATTACTCTGTATTCATCCATCGGGTAATTGGGCAATAAATATACTAATTGAGCAGTTGTAAATATGCTAATTGATCACTAGTGTCAATTGTGGAGGGTGGATAGCTGGAAGTGACCCCATCCCAGTAAAAGCAGAGTGTAAAAAGTGAAATCTCCTTGCTCAGTCAGTGACTCAGAACAATCTGAGGTAGAAGAAAAGCTTCCAGAAAGGTTTGCAATTATTTTTCTGGGTGATATGTTAATGAATGCATCAAGCTGATTGCTCAGGCAAGAATACCCAGTAATTAGCAGTTATGTCTGTGGTATGAGTCTTATGAGGCAGATAACCATTTTGAAGAACTGTCTGCAGTTCAGGCTGCTGGTGGCAAATGATTCAGGGAGATCTTGGGGATGGTTTTGGAACTGGCTCAGCAATGCTGCAAAGGAGGAGTTTGAGGAGAGATCTCTGGATATAACCCAGAGAAGAGGTTGCTGTCCTGGCTGAACTCAGGGTGAGCAGAAGTTCCTGGGGACCATTAACCTGCTTGCTGGAATGAGGAGATGAAGTTCTGCCATCAGATCATGAAAGTCAGTTGTACTAATGTATTTCCTACCAGAATTATGATAGGAAGTAAGTTTAAAAGTAAGTGAAGTAGCAGCACAAGTGTTTTAAAAATGTCACTCCTGCAGTGCTAACATTCCTTCTTTTCCCACCAACTTCTGTGCCTGTTGGCATTGTGTCTTCCTGTCAAGAGACTGCAGAACCAGAGAGAGCACAGCCTTTCTATGCTGATCAAGCTTGCTTCATACCTGATGCTTTGTAAAAAGCACTTAGAGTGATAGCAGCTGGTTTGTGAGATCAAGAGAATATAGCAGTACTTAAAGGAAAAAATCTTGGATGTGAAGAGCATGTTATTCGCAAAGGAGCTGCTAAAAACCTGAGGAAATGCTGAGTTTTTATTGTAAAAATATTTCTAAAATTTAGATTACTGGAACAAAGAATGGGAATAAATGATCATTTGGGTGTGAAATTTCCTTTGTAAAGCATTTACTGAAAAGCCACTGAGAAGCCTTACAAGGGGATTTTGCTGCTAGTCAGATTATTCTCCCTATTTATGTGTGAACATGGTCCATCTGTTCTTGAAACTTTGAGTAGTAAAATTTCGGTCTGTGCAGGAATACTGTGTTTTGACTTCACAAGGAGCTCAGGACTGTTCTGTGGGATTGATCCTGGGGAACAGATCTGTTGTAAACACGTGGAGTTAAGCTGCAGGACTTTGATTTTTTTTGCAGGAGAGGTTTCCTAGAGTTGCCTGCCTCAGAGGGCATCATCTAATTGTTCACAGCAGTGAACAATTCCAATCTCCTAATCTATGGGAGAAGTGCAAAGTGTGATATTTCAGGGACCCAAACTAATAAATCACTAGTTCAAATTGTGAACAGAGCTTTGCAGGAAACCTGTGAGAAGGAAACAGCAGGAAGAGAGTGATCTATGAAATGATGGGAATAAGAAATCTGCCAGGGTCAAAAGCTTTTTAGAGGCTTGGTCTTTGAGGAGAAAGTGAAATTTGCTGCTGTTCATATGGAAGACTGAGGAAGGGCTGAGTTTGGTGGGTGTTTGTTGCTCAGGGAGATAATCTGTGATGGGGAGATGCAGGATTAGGGAATGGAGAACTGGTTTGACTGAATACAGGAGTCCTTTCTCAAGAGGGAAGGAGAAGGAAGAACATTTTTGTAGCCACGGGAAGGGTCACATCTGCCTCTGCTCTGGGAAGACTGCAGGAGGAACAAGGACAAAGCCCCAGGTCTTTTTGGGGAACATCAGCTGGGATTTTGGTATTGCAAAGCCGATCAGTGGCTGCACCACTGAGGCTCCTTGACAGCAGTTGTTTGTCAGCAGAGACAGAACTCCCTTCTTGCAAACTGTAGTAATAAAGATTGTATTGCTTGATCTGTGTGCCTTTGCTGTTACAGGGAGAACAGCCCACAGCTCCTCTTCCTTCTTGAGAAAAGGCTCTACCTGCTGTGTTGATTGATTGAAGCTCACTGGAGACAGAGCAAGATTTAACACTCACTTGAGGGCTTCTCTTCATAAGTTAAACGAGAAATATAGCCTAAAAACATGTTTCAGAGTTGAGATTTATAGAGGGAGAGCACAAACCAGGAAACCCCTGCACCGTTGGGATGGCAGCAGTGTTGTGACAGTATAAAAGAATTGCTTTAATTAAAAGTCTCTGAAGACAGGAAATCCTTCTTCCTGAGCACAGCCCAAACAAAGGGTGTTCTGCTGCTCCTCACAGCACTCAGAGGTGCAGTGGCTGATGCCAAATTGCAGAGGTGTCTCCTGGACCATGGAGTGCTGTAGTTATTAAATCCCTGGGGAATGAGAAGTATCTGCAGGCACTGTACATCCAGTACAGTGGGTCATATTCCCACCTCACTCCCTCCAAAAAAAGTCTCAATCACTGTGAATTTAAAGACATTTTGGGACCATGCCACAGGATCCAAAGGCACCATTCTCCAAGGGAATCCTGTTCCCATGGTTTTCAGGAGGAAAAAAATACAAACTTTTTGAAAATACCATATTCAAAAGGAATAGGGATTTTATCATCCTTGGGAATATCCCTACCTCTTTTTGTAACTACATCAGGCAAGCATCCACTATCTATTTCTATTATGTGTGTGCTTTTCTAAGACACATTTCCTACCATATCACTTGCAGGAAAATTTTGGAGTAATGAGATAGGGAACTGCCATGATCATTTTCTACTGTGACAGAAGAAAACACAACTGTGTATTTGAAAGCCTTTATAAACCATGTTAAAATAAGAGATAAAAGTATATGCTTTTTTTTCAGTTAAAAACATTCTGAGAAATTATAAATTAGCTTATTAATTAAAATTACCTTAAATTACATTCAAAAAGGGAATACTTTCAACTCAAGAAAGACACTTCTATAGAAATGGAAATTTTTGTTATTGAGGGTATTAAACTTCAAAGACAAGCAAGAACTGAGATTACCTGGAAAAGTACTCTAGTTCTTCTTCAAAAAAAAATTAAAATGGGAGGGAAGAGGATGAAAGTTTTGCTGATAATCATCCTCTTTTTACTCTTGGTTACTTGTCTGTGTGTGGCAAAGGAACAAGAAAAGGAAAAAAAAATCTCAGAAGACAAATTAAGAGCATAGAAAGCTGTAATTACTTAGACACCTTAACTCAGACATGTTCAGCAATAGAAACAAAACTAATTTTCTCACTAATTGCATTTCAGCTATAGCTATTCAAACAGTTTATTCTGAAAGATGAAGAGTTCCAGTTATAAAATGCATCATTTGATCTACATTATGCAAATTAAGTCTGTAATATTTTTGGTCCCAACCAGAATCGAACTACAGAGAAATCCCAAGCAGAGCGACCGCGGCGCTCCAGCTGTTGGTCCTGTCACTGCTGAGTGTCTGCACCAGCAGTGCCTTGGGGATGTAAACTGTGTTTGCAGCTGCTTTTGAGAACAAATCCTGCTGTAAAGTGCTCCCCTCAAACGGAGTAACCCTTGTTCTGTGTCGCAGGAATCATGTACCGCAAGTCCTGCGCCTCCTCGGCCGCGTGCCTGATCGCCTCTGCCGGCTACCAGTCCTTCTGCTCCCCTGGCAAGGTGAACTCCGTCTGCATCAGCTGCTGCAACACTCCGCTCTGCAACGGACCCCGGCCCAAGAAGAGGGGCAGCTCTGCCGTGGCGCCGAGGGCACACATGATCACCACTCTTCTGCTGCTTAAATTTGCTCTGTTGGTTTTGTACTGCTAAACTTCAAGCAAGTTGTTTTGGGTTTGTTTGGTTTTATTTTGCCCTGACACGATTTGTCCTGCATCCTTCTTTCTTCAAGGACGCTGCAATTATTTTCTGTTTGTTTCCAAATCCCTGTCAACAGCAAGGGAAGTTCAGTGGTTGCATGGAGAAGAGGGGCTGATATTTTTGTCAGCTAATGAGTTCAGTTAGCAGATTGAATTTCCAGTGTGCACTTAAAAATCCCAGCAGGATACAGAACTCCTGTTCCTTTTGCATAACTGGAAACAAATCCATCTGTGTTATTCCTTTGGCGATGTTGTCACTTTCCTCGGTCATTTCAATTTCCATGTTTTTAAGCTCATTGCTAAGCATTAGCTTTGCCTTATGAAGTCATACTCGATGTTCACAAAGGCCGTTCTGTGCGCCCGGCCCGGGCTCTGAGCCAGTCTCCAGGGACACCTCTTCCAGGCTGGAATCTGCTGGGGCAGGACCCGGCTCCCCCGGGCTGCAGCCGGGCGTGGGCTCCTTCTGGAAGGTGCTCAGGAAAACTTTGGCGTTGCCCTTGGTGGAAGAGCCACGCCGGGAGGAGGTGAAGAGCAGCGGGCGCAGGGAGCGGCTGCTCCGCGCGGCAGAGCTCTGGTTGGCCCTGAGGAACCTCTCCTTGTTGGCGTGCTGGAGGCTGAGCCGGCAGCACAGCACCTGCAGGAACACGCTGCGGAACTGCTGCGACGAGATGTTGTACAGCAGCGGGTTCACCACCGAGCTGAGGTAGAAGAAGATGCTGGAGATGGGGTGGAGGGTGATGTAGGCTTCGAAGTAGGAGGTGGTCCAGTCCTGCTTTGGTTTAGCAGCAGCCATGATCTTTTTGACCTGGCTCGGCATCCAGCAAAGCGCCAGAGTGGCAACGATCAGTCCTGCGGGCACAGAGAGCAAGAAAGAGGTCTGCATACGTGGGGAAGGCACATAAAGTACTATCACTTCTACACTTGTTAGGAAATGGTACCAATTTCTCAGTGTTTTGCTTGACAGCTTTTTCTGCCAGTAGCATTTTTTTGTTGTTGTTGTTTTTAATAACTGTTACAAGGTCATTGCGGCACATGCTCAGACAAAACATTGCATAGTGCTTGGATGGTGTTTCTTTGTACCTGTTGTCATTTATTGGTTTTCAAAGTGTTCTTTCTCTGATCATCTGTGTCTTTGGAAAGAATGCGGTTTTATTTTGGTTTTTGCCCTTACATTTCTTCTGTCCTTCCCTTTACTTTGAAAAACAAACAAAATAAATAGAACTTATAGCCATATTAGATCAGGCAATACCCAGAAGAGATCAGATTCTTGTTTGTACTTTACAAAAAAGAAGAAAATGTATGCATAATAATATATTTCGTGTTATTTTTGGTAGATTTCCTCTTACAGAAGCTATTTTTAAGTAAAATGTGTATGGATCTTTTTATGGTAATTAAGATATGTTGGGCTTTCTTAAAAATCAAATTCCAGTGGAATTAAATGATGAATGTAAATGAGAAAAACCCAAGCCTAGTCATGAAAGCGTAACCAGTTTCAGATTGTAAATTACGCTTTAAAATGTGGTATCTGACCATTTTGTATTTATATGTAAATATAAATACATGTTGCTGCATCACTAATGGCATTAAAAAGGGGTGGCTGAAGTGTTGGATGTCTCAGAATTCTGCCTGCGTGGAGCGAGTTCCGCAGGGTGCAGCGGTGGTGACAGAGCAGGAGCGTGTCAGGGACTGGAGCTGTCTGTTCCCAGGCAGCAGATGGAGCAGGAGCAAGGCCTGGCTCCTCAGTGGCATCCTGTGCTGCTCCTGCTGAAATCCTGCTGTGACAGCCCAGGTAACAAAGTCACCCATCCTGCTGCTCCCCCCGCCACCGAGTGCTGGCTCCCAGTGCTGCCTCCAGTTCACTGTCCCCTCTCTGCTTCTCTCTTTGCAGGATCTGTGCCTTACAGGAACGCTTGGAGGGAGCAGAAGCTGCAGCCTGGCTGCTTCCCTGCAGCAGGGACTGTCCTGGTGGGGCAGCTCTCGCTCTGTGTCACCTTGTTAACCTCATGCAATGCCTGACCTCTGCTCCCTACAGCAGCACAGGAGGTGTTTAATCCTTACCCCTCTAGGCTGAGCCTGATTGCCCCCGCTGAACAGGTCACTGTAGCCATGCCATTTGGAAATAGGAGGTTTTTGAAGCCGGGAAATGTAAATGTAGCAGGGAAGGGAGGCAGAAAATAGAACGAAGATTTTTCATAACTTTGAAACTGCCGGAGCTTCATCAGGCTATGTCCAATTCTCACCACCAGTACCCCCAAGCAAAGAAAAGGCATGAAATGCCTTTTTTAAAGAATATATATTTTTTTTTTTCACAAAAGGGATAATTACTTTAACGAATATATTATCTCCCTGAATGAGTTACCAAATAAAAGCTGTCCTTTGGATCCCTTGCTTCTGTAATCACTTACTGTTGCAGAAACTTTACTGGGATGGGGAAGCAGCAGGATCTTAAACCTACAGCACTGGCTTAAGAGCCCTGGAGAGCTGTTGTAGGCAATAAATCCATTGCCCAAACCTTTGCCATTTTCAGTTCTTTGCCTACCAGAACTCTCCTCAGCCACTGTTTCTTTGCTCTCATTCCCTCCCTGCCCCTCTGCTTGCTGCCCTGCTTTTCCCTGGCCACCTTGCCTCACTATTCAGTACCTGCTGTGCCTCTGTTAAAAGTTGATCTGAATTTTGTATTAATCCTGCAAATGTTTATGGCCCTCTGGGCTCTTTTCCTTCTGTCAGCATAACAACTGTAGGGTATCAGTCCTGGTATGGGCTACAAGAAAATAAGGCCTGCTGAGCAGGGATTGTAATGAGCCTTATAAAAGGGCAGGGGAAGGATTCTGTTGCTTGGTTGGGACTTTTTCTCTGGTGCAACTTAAACACAAGGTTCACAAGCCCAAATCTGTGGAATTCTCATCAAATTTTTCCAGAAGATCTCTCTCAAGTGAGAAGAGAATAAGCTGTATTGTACAAATATATGTTGTTGTTCTTGGTTGGAAATGGGGTGCTTCATCATGCTGATTAATAGTTTCCTAAATTATGAATGCTGCCACAAAAAGCTGTGAGCAAACAATGCACGCATTCATTTTTAATTTAATTAATGTTGTAATTCCCAACAGCATTTCTCTGAGATGTCTGGGATTTTTTTGATTCTATCTGAATTCCTTGGCATTGACCTTTCTTTTTAATTCAAACTGCCAAGTGCTTAAGATACCCCCTTATATTCTTCAGACCCTTTTGTTCTGGAGAACTGAATATTTGTGGTGTGTACAGCAGTGACAAATGAGCTGCTTGTGCCCTGGTGCAGCGCACAGAGGTTTGTCTTTTGGGGGGCGGGAGGGGATGTCTGCAAAACCCTTGTTTTCCAGAAATGACTAATTGTTCATTTCTGCACTTTGAAAAGATGCTTGTTGACTCAAAGGAGATGCACCATGGAAATAAACGTGCTGGCAGGCTCACAATATTTTCCCAGGTTTCGCACTTGGCACGGCACGGAGGGAGCGGAGGAGCACCCGGGGAAGCCTCTGTGCTTGCCCTGCTGCTGTCAGCTGGACCTGGACACTCCTGGAGCTGCTCTTGTGCTGCAATGGGCCAAAGGAGCTTAAACAGCCTTAACCAGTTTGAATGTAAACCACTCTGAATCCTACACCAGCAATGATGTGTTTTTCCCGTGAGCTTGCTGCCTGACACAAATAATTCTTCATATTTCAGCTCATGTCCAACTTTGCCTTCCACTCCTTCTTATTAAAGAGAAAAAGATCAGTAGCTCTGCTTTTTCTTCCCCCATTTTCCTTACCACTGCACAGAAGTGATACAGAGCAGAGCTTTATCTTCCGTGGAATTACAAAGTTTGTAAACAAAGTAATGCTGTGGTTCTGCCACCTCCATCACTGGTGCTTCAAATTTCCAACTCACATTTGAATCACTCCAGTTTAATCATCAGATGGGCATTAGAAAAATGGCAGCAGAAGCCAGGAGCCCTTGTGTCACCTTCTGTAAGTGAGAACATCTCAACCTTCAAGTAAGGGCAGGAGTTTAGAATCCATTTAACATTGATTTAGATATTCCAAGGTAACAAACAAAACAAAACAAAAGATATGAAAAGATCCTTGACAAAAACTACATTATAAAGCTAAACCATAAACAAGCCACAAAACAGTTTACCTCAAAACAGAAATTACCACATCCTACTATTATTTCAATCTGAAAAAAACCCAGCCCAAGCCTCTCTACAAACAAATTAACAACACTTTAAATTTAGGAATCATTATTGCAACTTCCCAAAAATCAATCTCACAATATTAATTCTTAATATGTGACAAAGGATCATTTATGTAGTAAAATAAACCTAGCATTTAAGTTCCAGTGGTATAAATATTCATTGCTGGCTGAGAGTAGGAGTTTGGCAGTCATCTATCCCTTAGCAATACTTTTTTATTACCCAGAACATTCCTCTGGGCCATAGGGGACTGAATTAAATTCATTATGAACTTTATTGGGAAGGATTTTAAATATGTGCAGATGTCTGGTAGAGAGGGCTTCCTTTTCCACCCTTCCCCTTGCTCTTCTGTTGAATAGATTTTGTCCCTTTTTTCTTCACCTGAGCACTTAAATCTCTCCTTTTATAACCCAGTGTTTTACCTGTATCCTGGCCACTGCCAGCCATCCCAAAAAGCCTGAATTTGTCAACAAGATCATAATTGCCACCAGACAGTGCCAATTGGTTTCCTTTGGAGGCTTTTGGTGACCTCAGGCACACAGTCCTTTGGCTGTGCCCTTAACCCTGACCATCCTGGTGGGTCAAGACTCTGCTGCTGCTGCTCTTTCCCAGCCAGCCCAAACTTTGCCTCCCTGGGATTTAATTAATAACACCAAGGCGGGATCTCAGCATCTGCTTGTAAACTGACATTTAAATGGCAATTGTCAGTGGAATATAAACATATGGTTACTGAGCTGTGAGTCAAGTGCAGGCAGAAATGCAGTTGGTTCAGAGGAAGGGCTTTTTTAAGTGTTCATTTCACTTTTGTGTGCTTGGCCTGGCTATACTCAAAGGCACAACATGACACCAATGCTTAGTCACAAAGTCTTCAAACAGTGCATCAGAAGTGCCAAGAAGTCCCAACAGAGGAAGAAACACCACCTTTAATTATTAAGTTTGCCATCATAAAGCAATGCCAATCATGAGGAAAGCACTTGGTCCCTACTGGATTCTGCTACAAACGGCTTTGAAAATATGTGCAAAGATACCTGCCCACTAATCAGGGTCTCAATGCTCTCAGTATCAGCCACTAATAACTCAGGAGAAGGCAAAAAAAAGCAAAGGCAGAAGTACTAATTAAGAATGCTGCTTTCAAGAGGTGGAGTTTTGGCGTGTATTTGTGCTACATTTATTATTTTAACCAGAACAAAAATCTTGCTTTTTGTTAGAAATAACGACATAAGGCACTAATTTATTTTCTTCTAGTTTCCAAGAAGAGTCAAGGCATGAAATGCAGTCTTCAATCACCAAGATGCCCTCCCCAACTGCAGATCAATGCAGCTCTGTCTTCCAGCATCTGCAGCTGCTCCGTGCTCCTGCTCTGCACCTCCCTGCAAGTGAGGAGTCAGCTGCCGTATGCTTGCTGTCTCCTGACAATTGTCATTGAAATGTCAGTTTACAAACAGCTGTTACTGGCATTGCTGCAAGCCTGGCTTGTAAGTGCAGTGAGGAAAGGAGGCAGTGATGCCTGAGTGGCAGCTGCCCCTCAGCACTGCAGGTGCTCTACCTCGGTGTGGGAAACTGAGGCAGGCTGGAGCAGCTCCATGCTCTCCAGTCTCAAGGATATCCTACTGGTTTTGGAGCAGTTTCTCTAGTCCTTGAATGTCCTAGTTTGGAGGACAGGTGTCTGCTGAGAAAGGCAGGAGCCTCTCTTTGAAATGGAGAATGTAAACCCCCTTCCTCCAAATTATTATGATTTTGAAATCAAGGGGATTTCAGGCAAAGATATGGGAATTACGAATAGCATTTCTTTACTAGGGAAATTAAAATAAAAATACAGTACTACAAAGAAACAAACCCCAAACCCTGACAAAGTCAGAGTACAGCCTGACACCCCGTCAGGCAGGGTGTTGGCAGGAGCCTGCAGCTTTTAACAGCTTCCTGTGAGTATCTGGTGTCAGCCACAGTCCAAAAAGTGACTGACCCCCTCTCTGACCAACTGCAATGAGCTGTTGATGAGCAGAAATGTGTGCAGAAGGGTGGGAAAGAGGAACACACATTCTATTTCTGCTCTCAGTCCCATCATTGCCTCCCCCATCATCTCCCTTGGGTCAGAAAGTTTAAATGCAAGATCCACAGAGGAAATGCAGTCTCTTCAAGACTTCTGTGGAAATTGCAGTGTTTATGCCAGAGCTGGTATCTCCACATAAAAGGGTCTGTATAGCACAAAGTATGTGCTAAAAAGCCTTTGTGTATCCTAAATTAGTCTTGTGATATTCAGTGCTGTCATGCCTGCATCCTTTTTGTACAGCCTGTCTCTCTAGGAAACCTCTGCCTTGCTCTCTAACATCTAGAATAAGGCAAAAAGGCAAAGATCCGAGGGATAATCCTCCAGACACAGAGAAGTGGCCACGCTCCTCTTGCTCACACACAATTGCAGAAGGCTCAAGCAGGCTGCTGGCTTCTCTGTGCACCAGAGTGCCCACAGCTGCAGCTCCAGCTGGCCACAGACACATCACACGTCAGGCAGAGACAAGCCTGCCACAGGGCTCCTGTCAGATCTGTCTGTGTGCCCCTGCCCAGCTCTTGCAGCATCTTTTGTGGGCAGTGATTCACAGCTGGGTCTCAGATCAAAGCCTTGGTCCTGTGCTGTGTGTCCCTGTCAGTGTGGGCAGAGAGGCACAGAGTCACTGCAGGGAGCACCACCGAGTCTATAAAACAGAAGGGGTGGTTTCACTGCCCTGACGAGTGTACTCACGACCATTAATCTCCCATCTCCCAAAACCCCACCACCCAATCTGTATTCAGAGCACAAAGTCACAACCAGCAGTAAGGGTTTTGTTTGAATGAGGGCTGCACTGTGCTCCATGGGCAGGATAAACTTCTGACAAAGATTAAAAACAGGAGAAGAATACTAATGCAAACTTCTCCCTTGCCCCTCTCAACCACATGCAAGTTTCTTCTGCTGAAGGACAAACATTATAGTAATAATAAGCACATATTGATGTACATTGAGGCGAATATAAAATGTATTAACCTGAGAGATAAATATTGATATTGTTTTGTCCATGTCAATATTTAGTTCAAGGGACAATAAATGTTGATATTTACTGAAACAAGTCAATACATGCATTGCTACATGCATTTTCTATGAGCTCAAGTTATTCAGCAATTCTCTTATTTTTATCCTCAACTTTCAGAATCACAGATTTGCATCTCAGAAATTCTTCTCTGTAAGAGAAGGAGGCAATAAGTAAACTATTTCTACTTGGGCAGTAACTACAGGGAGGAAAAATGAGAAGGTATGGCCAGTGTCTATCTCCCAGGAATTTCCCTTTCAGTTTTTCCAACCACCAGTGAGAGCCTCAGGCTCCCTGTGGGCTCTGACATTGGATCTGGAATGGCAGCTGTGTGCAGCCTCCTCAGAGAACAGGAGTTTCCTCATGGCTGCACATCAGCAACTTGCTGCCTTTGCTGTGGAGCCACCACACACAGGTTACAGACCACATTCACCTGTGCCACCAGCAAAACAAAACTGAGTTCAACCCCCCTCCCCTGCCTCTGCTGGTTCTGCAGGGAAACCAAGGGCAAAGGAAAGAGTGAGACAACACCTTTGTCACCAGCACAGGCAGGAAAATCTCTAAGTGTTCACAGAGAGGGCCTGGCAAATACCCCACAGCCCTTCTCACAATGGGTTTGAACTGAACAGAAGCCAGCAACAAACTGGTGATCATTGTAAATACTGCTGGAAGGACTAAGCATATGGCCTGGGACAAACCAGCTCCATGTACATCCCATCAACAGCTTCCAGCAAAAAACCAATGGGCCAGCAAGTCCCACAGCCTTCAGAGCATCTGGGTCCCTCTCATGCTCGTTGTGCTCCTCCCAGCTCCAGCAGTGCTGTGCAGTGAGGCCACGTCTCATTAGCGAGCACGCTTGGGTGACAGGACAGTGCTGTCCCATCAACTGCTGCCACAAATTAAAGGCACTGAGGAAAAACAAGGTGCCTCTTGGGGCAATCAATGAACCAGACCTGCAAGATTTTAATAAATATATTGCTGTTCTGTTGCACATAAAGTTGCGTCTCTTACAACTGAAGCCACCATTAAGAGTCTCACTAAATCCCAGATGCTAAAGTGATACAGGAATTCCTCCTGTAAGTGGCCATTCTCTGCTCAGAACAGCAATGTGTTCAAGTGTGGGGCAGTGACAACACAGGGAGTCTATTTTTTGTTTTATTTAAAGCTTCTGTAGCAACTGGAGTTGTCAGGTGTATGAAGAATTTCACACAAGTATTTGCCCCATGGCATCAGAAAATCACCTGCTGCTGCTTTTGACACTTCACAGGTGACTACATAAATCATCACTGAGGCCCAGCAGAGCTGCAGGATCCTAAATGTACATCTCACTTGGACTAACTCTCCTGCCTTAAATCCCATTAAGGGTGCCATGAGGCCACTGAGACCAAGCCGGCTTCTCAGAGCTTCTGGCCAAGTGTGGTGTCATTAAACCAAACCAGGGATACAAAAGCATGGCCACAATCCCTCTCTCTGGCTGGAACCCCAGCATCACCCAACAGTTGGCTCCATTCAGGTCCTCCCTGCCCTGCCACTCACACATTTGTTCTCTTGACTGGCAACAGAGCTGCTCTGGGCTGGCTGGAGCACAGCAATATCCCATCAGCGACTCCCTGGCAAAGAGTGAGGCCAATTCTGTGTGACCTGACATTTAATAGAAGGCAGTGCTGAAGGAACCATCCCAGAAGAACACTTGTAAAGAGATGGAGCTTCAGAATCCATTGAACTTCAGTTCTCTGCAGCTGATAACAGCACACTGGGTTGAGAAACACGAACACCGTCATTAAACAGGAAGATTATGAGAGATTTACATAGAGCTGAAACAAATTTTCAGGTCTGTGCATAGTTGATCCACACATCTGGGTTTTCAGGGCAAGATCTTTTCTGCAGCACTGAAAAATAACTTAGGGTGATCCCATCACACGCTCTCCACAAGCAATGGCAAGCATTGCTCGTCAGAAGAATAAGCAATTTCTACTTTGCACCATCATCTAACAGCCCACAGCCCCCAGTTAGAGCGGAACCAGAGGCACCAGAAGTTGCCAGGGGAACACAGATATGCAGAACATAATTAGTGAGGACACAAGTGTTAACAGTTTCACTTAGCAATTTAAAATGTCTGACAATTATCTTCAGTTCCTAGCAGGGTCAAGTTTTGCTTCTCAAATATTTTAAAATACTGTCATTTCACAGTACAAACACTGGAAAAAACCAAAAAGCACTCGGAAAGGTTTCATGACAGGAGTATCGTTACTGAACGTCAGCAGACGTTTTGTGAAATAGTGATTAAAGTCGGGATATGCTTTTAAAAACCAGACATGCTCATAGACTACCAGAAGGAATTGTGTCAGTGTTAATACTCTGTTGGGTTTGCATGTCAAGGGTTTGGCAGAGGGTGGCTGCAGAGGTGGTTTCTGTGAGGAGCTGCCAGAATCTTCCCCCATGTCCAGCGGAGCCAATGCCGGCGGCTCCAGGATGGACCCAGCACTGGAGATTTATTTTGTTCTTCAGCATTATTCTTACACTATCAAACTCCATCTTAGCACTCTCATCAGCTGTAATTCAGTCCTAAAGTGCACAACTGAGCACAGAGATGATGTTTTAGTCTATGATAACTGGATAACTCAGTGCTGAGGCTGCACCCCATGACGTGGGGAGCCCCCAGGTGTGGGTTTGTCTTTTGGGTCACTCACCAACACCCCACAGCTCTTTGCCTGGGACCCCAACTCTCTGGGCAGCCAAGGCTGCCCCCAGACATAAAAGCCAGCAGAATTTCCTGTGCTCCCTTGTCCTCTTGGGTGCCTTCCCTCACAGAGGTGGGTGAACAGTCATGAACACACAATAAATACCAACTTGGCTTTTGAGTTTTTATTCAGGTTCCCATCTCGTGCAGTTTGACAATAAAAGACAAAATCCAGCATCTGGTTTTGAGCCATTCATTGCCATTCACAAGTACAATTCACCAGTAAAACATAAAAGCCCCTTTAAAATCAGGGCTACTTTGGTGAAAAGATCAAGAATATTGTGGAAATTTACATAGACTCAGCAGCAGAAGACATAACAGGGTAAAATAAATAGAAAGTGCTCACTTTTAGAGATTTTAACATTCCAAGTGTCAGAAAAGAGACGCTTATTGGAAATTCTTATTTCTGAATTGAGAAAGAATTTTTAAAAATCACTAGTATGGACTGAAATGTGCAGAAGGGAAGATGTTTAGTTTTATTGATGCTTCTTCCTTGCAAAACAAATTCTTACCATGGTTGCTTTGATTTTCTTTTAGAAAGACTGAAGACCTGTTTTCCTTCTGCATTGGCGAAACAATGGGAAAAATATATCTTCCATATAAATCTCGTTTAAATTCTGCATTCTAACTAGCAAACACAATTTGGAATTGAGAGGTTTTTTTTTGTTTTTACATTACAAAATGAGCCGTTGCAACATTAAACAGCTCATCTATTGCAATTCAGCAGGAGAAATCATTGAACGATCAACTGCAGAATACAAATACAGAACAATGCTCTATTAGCTCTGCAGATACATCAGATACTTGTGAGCTCTGCCAGAAAGACAAGCTTTAAATATATGTTATATGGAACTGATGATCATGAGGGGATCAGCAAAGCTCTCCCTAAATGAGAGATGTATTAGCAATACACAAGTCAGATTTTTGTACTAAAACCAGCAAACGAGCAAAACTTGCTCTATTTTAGCAAGTGAGATGAAAATGGAATTATTGATGCACAAATGGTAGCACGATCATGCTTGCCAGCTGCTTTAAAAAACAAATGCAATTGGAGTTTACGTTCAGCAGCCTAAGTGAGAAGAGAAACCAAAGCAAATTGCCATCAAAATCATGTGTAGTTATCCAAATTCCACCAACCAAAATCTGCAAGGGGAAGCAGGAGCCAGGGAACGGGAGAGCAGAAATTCTCAAGGCAGCTGTGGCACCACTGGCATGAGGCTGACAGCTCAGGGGCTCAGCCTTCAGACTGGAGGGCACTTCTTTGTCCTCCTCTGTCCCTGAGAACAGGGATTATCACACCCTGCAGGAGGGTGAGGAACGAGCTGCTGGGTGGTGGCAGACAGGAATCTTTTGGAAAGGCTGGGGAGAGGAGGAATCTCTGATTCAGCCAGGAATGGCAACCCCAGCCCTGCAGGTGAAGGAAGGCTGAATTCCAGTCTGACTCTTGGATGTCAATGGGGGAAACATAAAGTAAATGCTAAGCAACAAGGCAGCTTTATTTTCTAAATTAGGCCTAACCTTTGATTATTTGGCTCAAACCCCTGGATAGTGGTGGAGCTCCTTGAAATCACTCTAAGAAAAATGTCTCAGGCAAACAGTTCTTGTTTGCAGCTTCCCTCCAGAAGGCTACTCAGGGAGCTGTAGTATTTTGATTGCAGAGAAGCTTCTTCTCTGCTAACACCTGAATCTCCTTTTATTTACATTTTGGAGCTGTCCAGAGAATTGTAAAGAGTGCAAACCTGTCAAAACCTTCTTTCCCAAGCCTTTTCAAGGAATATATATACAAGGTGCAGCTTAATTCAGAGCTTTCCTTACCAGGTTAGAAGGCAAATGTGCTCTGCAAATGGCATTCAGGTAAACACAGGGCATGGATTTGCCCAACACACGACACCACTTGGTTTGAGAGCTGCTGTCTGTGCTGTGCTATTTGCACTTTGCTTCCAGAAGCTGCTGGGGACTCCAAAGTGTCTCAGGTGGGCAGCTCACAGCAGGTGTCAGCCAGGGCTTCTTCCCCTGCTCCACAAGCACAGCCTCAGCCTCGTAACTCAGCTATAGCAGAAGAAGTCAGCTCATTTTGGTGCCTATAATTTATTCAAAATCATCTCCCTTATAATGATTTAAAGTTTGGGGGCAAAAAAATCCACTGCATGCTCCTTTCTTTTATCCAAGCTGTCCAGGGTACATTTTGCTGGCCTTTTAACTCTCTTTTATTTCCTTGAGGTGAATCCACAGTTAACCAGAGTATTCCAGGTGGAATTGGAGCATGCAGCTCTCCCTATCTTTTGTAGCACCTTTCCAAGAAGCACTAAGAACCATAAGATATTACTGCAGACCTGAGAAAACTAATTAAGGTTGAGCTCCAAGTACCCAACAGCTTGCTTTATCCCTCTCTTCCAGAAAATGAAGGAACAAAGTGGTGGTTTTGAAGGAAACTCTATAAACAAGGAGCAAGAATCAAGATGTAGAAATGTATTCCATTATGCCATTTTTAACATAAGTTCTGGTGATAAATATGGTGTTTTCTGTAACACAGTGAGGATGTAGAGGATTTTAGCAAGGACTGAATCTACCCTGCTGTAAATTACAAAATATATTTCTTCCTTCAGCCTCATGCAGCTGGTTCCAACTGTGGACACACAGGATCTGTGTGAGGAGAAAAGACTTCTACAATAACCCTTTCACATACAATAAAAATATGACTGTGAAAGAGAGAAAGAAGATCATTAAATATCAGAATTCACAGCAACTGAGAAGGTGATTATAAGCATTTGGGAACTTTCCTATGCATTTATATAGCACTTTAAGTTCAACTGCAGGTCTTCAATTTGACCCAGACCATGACAGAAATAGATAATCCTACTGCTTCTGACATTGCTACATAATTAAATAGCTGTTCTGCCCCTGTTAACACAGCTATATCCACTGGACTTTCATTTCTGATCCTCTTTCCAGAATGGTCTCTTCCTTTGAAATAAGTTTTTCTACTCAGACCTAAGACATCTTGGGAAGAGATTTTAAAATACCTTCTTTTGAACTTTGTGAGGTTTCTACCTACTAATGAGTGAAACCCTAACTCCCAAGAGGTAATAAAGCTAATTTTTCTCAAAACATTCAAAAGATTAACCCAAGAAGTATAAATCATCTTCCCATACAGCAAGAAACTTCTTTGACCAGTAAGTCAGAGAGCAAAGGACAAGCAGATCCTTCCTATGATATCAGAGCAAAAATGGGATTTTCTCCTCGAAGGCAGAGCCAAGAGCCAGGACTTGGTGCTCCAGTGACCCGTGGGTAGCTGTGAGGGGGTGGCAGGATGCCCTTCCAAACCCTGCCTCCCACCTCTGAAGGCAGGGAAAACCCTTCTGGAGGCTGCTCCTTTAAAACCTTTTAGAGCAAAAGGAGCAGAGCTCTGCCTTGGGCACTGAAGGGCTCCTCCATCCCTTTACTGAGACAGCTGGAACACACAAGGGCCTCCAATTTACCCCAAGCATCAAGTAAACAGTGTCACCTGATTTGCTGCAAGAATATTCCATCTACAGCATCTCCCTAAATCCAGAGGCAGCATCTTCAAAACCCAGGCACTTCTTCCCTACTGCTTTCCATATACCCAAGTTAATTTACTGGACAGAAAATCCTGCAGAGATGGAAACTAATTCCAGGTAGGTAAAAGCAATCATGTACACTGGTAAACAACAAGAAACAACACAGAGGAAAACCATATTTTAAAAGGCTGGTGCATAACACTGGGATTGCACTTGCTCTGCTACCCTGAGCCACCTCATTACCTCAGTGATTGCAGAAATCCTGCCACACTCACTGGAACTTCGCAACAGGATCAGGGGCTGTACGCAGCTGAAATCCTCTTTAATTAGCAGCTGATCACAAAAACCAAAATGTACTTACTTGCATCTCCAGTTATTAGGAAAAGTGCTTCAATTCTTATTGCTGTAGCCACATTCCTACATTAAACTGTGTTATTTTTAAAATCTTGTTTGCAGTCAATCGTATTACCATGCCCTATAGGAGTTTTTTGCTAAGTACTTAAAAAACACCCAATGGACGCAGTGTGGAAAAGCCTCTCAGCATAGTATGAAGACCTGTGCTTAATTTTACATTCTTTATTTGGCAAAAATAGTAGTTGTTCTGCACTGAAATTCATATTTATAATAAAAGCCGCACTCAGCTGCTCATATACTAAAGAAACAATTCATGGCTGAATAATGTACCAATTCAAAAGCAATCTCTCTAAGCTACAGGAAACCTCTTGAGTTGCTAGTCTGAACAAAATGAAGCCTCAACAAAATGAACCACTTTGAAACTAAATGAAAATTTAGCAAATTGATCTGAACGAGAAAAACCTATGTACAATGCAGGTTATTTTAGCCACACTAGAAAGTCCTGCTAGAAACCATGTTTGGGAAAAAAAATCACACTAATAAATCAAAAGATGGTATTATTGTTTGTTTGTTTGTTTGTCTAAAGGATATTTCTTTTTATAATGGGATAGTGGCTTTATAAGTTTGTGTTTAAATAGCAACTGGCTAGTGCTGAAAGAAAAGAAACACTGGATGGTGTCTTAAGAGGGATGTTCTCTCTTCCAGCTTTAATTTTTAATCTGCCTTTTGGTGCACCTGGCTCCTCACAAAGCTCTCAGCTCCAGAGTTACTTTGAGATCAGCACACCAGGAGCCAGCCCTGGCTGAAAAGAAAGGGAGGGTTTGGTTTGTGCACTGCCGTGAGCTACTGGGGCAAAATGATTGCAGATCAAAATTATGAGGTTGCTGGAGCAATTTAGGCTGGCAAGATGAAGAGCAGAGGGAGGGACACGATGCAAATGCTGGATGTGCAGCCATCCAGCAGTGCAGCAGGAGTGTAAAGGCTAATGGAAGAAGGGAAGAGGGGATGGTAAGAGAGGAGGGCTGGAGGCAGTGATCGTATCAAGAATCTTTTTTTTTTTTTTTTGAAAGCCTCATGCCACAAGAAAATGTTATTCCCACTGATCCAGTAAATGAGTCTGTGTTTCATGGAGGTGGCTTAAGGAAATCAGGGTGAGGAGAGGAGAAGGTCTAGTCATGCAAAAGCACAATTTGCAGTTGGAAGCAGGTTTTGAACAAGAGTCAAACGAGAGCACCTTTAGGGAAGACACAGCTCAACCTCATCTAGGACTGCTGGGACATAAAAGGGCAGTTACATAATTAGCAAATTACAAAAGGCCTTTCTTAATTAAATAAGTAATAATAAATAAGTATGGTCAGCAGGCTCAAAGCTGGGTTAGGAGGTGTCAGTGCTGGTGTATGTGCCTGCAGCAGGCAGGGATTCTTTCCCAGACTGAGACACATGCTGGGTTAGGCTTTAAAAAACTCCTTCCCAATCTGGTCCCAGGGACAAAATTAAAAGTCTGTTGTAACAAGATGAGCAGCAGCGTCAGACATGTGAGACTCAAAAGAACATTTTACCCATCTGAAGCACTAAGAGAAAGGATTTGCATTGTAGATTTGTACAGAACAAGGGATTTTTTTTCCTAATGAAGTGGTATTGAAATATGCAAACAGTGCACTGCTCACTCACTCTGGTTGAATTAGTGATTTACAGTGACAGTTTACCTTTAGTTCCACACCTGGAAATAGGAGATAAATCAAGTGATAAGCTGCCAACAATGGTCTCAAAATGGAGAGTGCTTTACCCAAGAGCTCCTTGGAGCTTGCTGAGCTGGCACTGCATTACAGCACATCCAGCAATATTATCCATTAATGACAGCAGCTGAGGCAGACACAGCACCATGACAAACTCCACTGGTGCACACTCTGCCTCCATGCTTGAAAGGGAGAAGGAGCAAAAAACTGCTGCCTTCAGGAGGTGTTTGAGGAACAAAAGGGATGAGGAGGAGCTGCTGGCACTCCAGGGCCTGTTCCCAAAGTCAGTGTGATGTGAGGACAGGAGCACACCTGGCTCCCTTTGGTATCTCAGCCCCCATGGGCACCCAGCACTGGCTGGAACCCTGCTGCACCCACCCACCACCCTGCCTGGGAATAGGGACTGGGACTGCAAAACCTCTGCCCCAAAAAGAACCCTTCTGAAATGTCTGCAGCTGTCCATTCAGAGGAGCAGCTTCCTGCACTGCTGGCAAAGCTCAGCAAGGATCCTCTCTCCCACATCTCCTGGGCAGTTCCTGTCCCCCAGCCAGGACAAGGCTCTGGGGGTCTCTCTACACACTTACACCATATTAACATGCTGGAGAAACAAGGGGACATCAGAGCTGGGAGAAAACTAAAGCACAATAAAACCCCAGAAAACAAAACCCCAGCACAAAGAAACCTCTCAGTGCTGACAATCAACTTCTGTCTCGTAGAAACAGTTTTCAGAAAATGCCACCTCTCATTTGTGCCAGGCTTCACTTGCCTCCACCAGCCAACTTGGCCTCCCCCCTGACAGAGTGCCATGTGTCTGGGAAATCTAATTGTTTCTCAAGAAGCACTTCCTAGCTGGTGAAGTTCTTTAGAGCTGCCATGCTCCGTGGCAATCAAAGCCTCTAAATAAATATGCAAAAGTGTGCTCAAGCCAGAAAGCCTTCCAAGGAACCAAGAGAGTTTTTTCTCCCCTTTCAGCAGGCTTGGAGTCATTCACAGTCTGTTTTTGTCAATAGCAGCCAGGCAGCAGAGCACAGGCACTGCTCAGGAGGTGCCAGGTCTTACAGAGCTGCAGGGTGCCAATCCCACGGTGACACCAGGGACAGGCACCCAGGATGACAGCAGCCAGGAGACACACACACACTCACACACACACGATTCAAGCTGCTGCAGCTCATGGAAAAACCCCTCCCAGCACTGTGTGTAGAAATGGCTGATAGCTGTAAATAACTTTTTCTGTGTTTAATTCATGTATAATGAAACAGCAGTGAGCAAATGCGGTTCAGCACTCAAAAGAAGAGCAAATGCATCTTTGAGCCTGAATGGCAGAGCCCTCTTGCTGTGCCACAGGCTAATGGATTCCAGTGGCAAAACATGAGTGTTGCACATTTAACTATTAGATTTGTTACACAGCTTTAAAAGCAAAGCAGCTGTTCCCACTTCCAAGCAGGAAGATCCTATAATCGAATGAAAATACAAACTTTAAGCTCACTTTTTATTAGAAAAACAGTGGTAACACACGGTGATAGCTGCACCTTTTGGTTACTCTTTTTTAAATGGATTTGAAATAGGAAGATACTAGAGGTGTTAAGAAATTTCCTCAGAATCACAGAGAAAGCACTGTCCTGTGGAAGAGCATCACACAAAAGTGGATGTCCTTGTGGAATCTTTTCTTCTCATCTCTGCTGTCATCCTGGACAAATTTACCAGCCAGAACGATGGCAGAGCATTACTTCAGCCCTTTCCCATGATTAACACGTTCAGACTATGCTGAAAACCTTCATTTCAAACTTTTTTAAAAAAATAAAATCAAAATCTTACTGCTTAAAAGAAAGAACCCCAAAAATCCATAGTTTGCAGAAGAATGTATCCACATTTGTTAAATGTTAATGCTTTACCACGGCAATTAAAAGACTGGAAAACAAACTCAAGTGACAGGTATATTTTTCAAGATCACTGATCTTTCAACTAGGGGGAAAAAATCCCAGCTTTAATTGCACAAAGCTGCATATCATACTTCTCTCTCTTGAGATTTCATTATAGGCCTGAAACCAGAGAATTGCGTTGCCAGCTCTTGCCTGCTCTTCCAGCTATTTCTGGTTTTTAATAATTATTCATTAATTGCACACTATGATAAGATCCTTGCTGTTTTGAAACATTTTCCCTCTGGCCCCCATACTATTAAAGACCCTGATTGCCTGCCAACAGCGTAAAATTAAAAATCAAAGCACTACCTCTGAAAGGTTTAATATGTGCCACATTGAAAGAGTTTCTACAGCTTACAGCCATGTAATTGCATCACCGGCTAACTGCACCATCTCTCCCAGCGTTTGAAATGCTTTCCTTTGAAACATCAGCCAGCTGAGGTTTTGTTTAACACCCGGGTTTGCTCTGTGTGCATGCCAGAGTGTTTTTGAGTCTCCTGTGTCCTTCTGCTTTGCCCTGGGCAGGTAAAGGCGCAGCCACCCGGACACCACCCTGCTCCCACTGGGGAGCGGGATTAAAAAGGGAAATGAAGAGCCAGCAGGTCAAGGAGGAGATTAAAACCGAGCTGAACCTCTTCTCTACCCCCCTCTAAAAGCAGGTGGGGTTTCATGCCTGCAGAATCCACCTCTTGCCCTCAACTCTCTTTCCTGGTGCTGCTCCCAAAAAACAGCAGCCCCCAAAACCTCCCCTCCTGCCTGGCTGGTCCCAGCCTGCTCAGCCCATAATCACAGATAGGGCTTCCATCAGTCCTTTCTTTATGGCTCACCTCTCCAAAAGGGATGGAATTCCCACATTTTGCCAGTGGCTACCTGAAGGAGCAGCCTGAATAAAGCCAGCAGCTCCAGTGACAGGCAGCAATTCCCAACCATGTCCTTTTGCTGATGCACTGCCATCTGAGTGCCATTTCTTCATCTAAAAGTCTCATTTCTAAATCTAATTTCTTCATCATAAAGGTCATGTGGATAAGGACAGGTCGCCAGCATCCAGCCTAGTGCACACATCCTCACCACTGAGGAGCCTGGAGAAATTTGTGCAATTGAGTTGATCAAAGCTGGTTTAGACAAAGAAAACCATGGAGATGGAGCTTGTATTGATCGAAGTGAAGTCATGATGTGCCAAAGGGGAATAAAGATGCCCTTCACACAGTTTGGCTACTTTAATGATTTCAATATTAACAGTGCTCTTTCCCAGAAAAAGGCAATTTTCTACCTTCATTTTTTTGGACCTTGTGATTATTGCAAGTGCCAAAAAAGTGTTTAATGCTTATAAGAGCATACCTTAGAAAGATATTATTCCTCTGCAAACCCTCAAATGAAGAGGCTTTGGTTATTTTTATCTGTTTGTGCACCAATACACACTTTTAATTCAAAATCTTGGTCCTGCCTGTGCTGTAATCTGGTTGTCCTTCCAGTTCATCAGGTTTCACTTTCACAGTGAAACTTCTAAATCTAAATCACTTCTAAAATCAGGCTCCTGCAGGCTCTGTGGAGCCTCTCTGGCAAGCTGGGTGGCTCTGCCCTGCTTAGTCCCTAACCTATAGACTGGAATCCTTCTTTGTTAATCCCACACTATCATTGCAATTGAAAACACGAACACTGTAGATAACAGTAGATGGCTTGGTAAGACAGAGTGTATCTCTCTTCACAGTGGCTTTAGGGAGCCAGAAAAGCAGCTGTTTGTTTTCCAAATTGCAATTTAGAGGTTATATAATAAAATGTGCACTTTGTTTTGCAGAGATTTTCTGTTTTTGAGGCTGTTCTCTGAAGAGGAGGAATGCTGCTGGTGCCAAGGCATTTTTAATGCTGTGTGTGGGGCAGGACAGGGCATGGGGGAAGTTTGGAGGGGTAAATGTGTAAATGTGGATTTAGGCTCACTACATCAGGCACTGAGACCTGAAAGATTTGGGCAGACTCCATCCTTATTCTTGGGCCTTAGAGTCTAATTTAAAACAAAATTTATCTGTCATGGTAATAATTTTTTTACTGCAATTGTACAGATTGATGCTTGAAGGAAGTTTCTGGTCTAGAAATTTGAACTGCAGACACAAAGTGCACTTCCCCCCAGATTTGTAAGAATTTCCATGTAAATTCCTGCTCTGTAGGGCATGTTCATTTGAAATCCAGAGATCATGAATAGAGATGAACAGCACCATGCTAAGGACAAAATTATTAAATGATAACTCCTCCAATATATATGAAATAACAAAGTGCTTTCATCCAGGATCAGTCTGTGTCCCCAGAGGGAAGCCTGTGTGGTGATGGAGCACAGGACAGGCTCTGTGCCATTGCACAGGGACATCCCCACTGCATCCTGTCCCTGCCCCATGGGTAAGGGCCATCCCTGCAAGGGTGAAAGGAGAGGATCAGGGGTCCTGAGAGCCCACAGAGCCAACCACCAATCATCCTGGGAGTGCTCCAGCTTCTGCTCATGCCCCTCTGGCCCTGCATGCTGCTCCAGGAGTGTGGGACAGTCCCTGCTGCACCAACTCCCTGCGTTCAGGCAGGGGGAATTTGCATCTCTTCCCTTCTGAACCCCTCTCTGATTTAGTGTCTCTCCTTTCTGGGCACACCTGGTGTTGTTTAGACACCTGTTTAGACTCTCCTGGTTTGGCTCTGCACAAGCAGTGCCAGAAGGAACCTGCTGTGTGCCAATCTGCTTTGCACCTCCCCACACTTTCCTGCACCCCTGTGCCTGCTCCCCAAATTCCTGCTCTTCCCATATCTCCCTCTGCCCAGAGGAACAGCAGAGATGACAAAACCCCACACTCCTGAGATGGTGCAGACATAAAATCCATTGTGCACGGACTGTCAGGCACAGAGATATTTTTTTCTGTCTAAAAGGACAGCACATTGACTTTTATCCTGCCTGTGCAGCTGAGAGGCACTGAGAGGAGCCAGCTGCCTGTTCCTGGGCCTGGGGCAGCAAGGAGCAGTGCCCTGAGTGCTCTTTAGGGGAGAAGAGCCCTCGTGGAGCTGAGGGAACCCAGGATGACAGACAGGGAGCAGAGCAGGGGCTCTGAGACCACAGCAGGATGGATGATTTTAGCAGTTACAGCCATGATGCCCAGGCAGGCACTGTGCAGCAGCCTGCTGCCCCAAATTCACACAGACACTTCATGTTGCCACCAATTAACTCATTAAGGAAAGCGCTGATTAGGAAGAGGATGAACATGATCTACACATGTTGGCTACTCCAGATGTTAAAATGTTCTCATAAGCATTATACAGAGGATTTTTTTTTCTCTTTCTCTATTTTTTCTTTCCTTCTCTCTTTTTTTTTTAAATTTTTTTATTTTTTTTTATTTTTTACAAATACAGAAGGATTGGACTGTTCATGTGCTGGGTTTGGGGCACACTGAACAGGTAATACACACCTGGAAACACTGCATCTGCCTTGTCCCACTGCTCATGTGTTCAGTCCTCTGCCACTTTGCTTAACAGCAAGGAACAGAAGCCTGAGCCCATAGCAAAGTATTTGGGCTGAATTACATTCCCTTGTTTCTCCTGATCCCAGCATCTTATATAAATTAATGACTGGAATAAAAATGTGCAATGAAAGCAGGGAGAAAGTGCTCAAAGTTACACTGAGGTTGCTGTGGGCACTAAACAACAGATCTGGCCCTCAGCTCACAGCTGATGTCATGTCAAAGGCAGCTCATCCTCCACTATCTCCTAGTGGCACCATGCTCATCTGCCTAGTTCTGCATTTGGGATATGGTAATCATTAACTCAGGGGCAGTGCTGGAGCCAAAGGTGATAACCTTATCTCTAAGAAGCAAGCCCCTTGTGTTGCACAGGGAAGAAGGTTTTATTCTGAGTTGTAATGTCAACTTTTCTTTACTGCAATCTGGCATTGCTCACACAGACAAGCTGGAGATACAGCAACAAAGCCAAGGAGAGAAAGCAGGGTGCCCAGCAGGATTCACAGAGCAGGTTAAACTTTAAAAGGCACATTTGTACCTGCAGGACAGGCTTAAGAAGTACCTAGGAATCCTGCACTTCCCACAAGAAGAGTAATTGCTTTCTGGGGCCATTTTAAACTAAGAATATCATCCTTTCTTACACCCTCCTGTACTGGAGTGCCTTTTTTCTTCCCCTTTTCAAAAATCAACAGTGAAGTCTCCAACTTTCCAGCTGTAGTGCTGCAAAGGCCTCTCCTGTCCCTCTTAGCTAGTCACATCAGAAAGACTTCTTTATTATTAATATTATTTTTATTCTTTTTGAAGTCCACCTAGAAAAGGACAAAGCTTGGGTTCTAAAGCCCAGACTTCCCTGGGCAGACCTGCTGTGAGCAGGCAGTGCCTTGGGCTGCTCTGCCTGTTTGCATGCCAGCACCACCAGTGCACAGAGGTGTGTGTGTGAGCTCTCATCACTGCTGGCCACGTTACCTGAGCTCCTACACCCAAAGTGCTGGGGCTGGAGAGAGCAATCCCTCCTGTTTGTGTCTCTGCCAGCTCTTGCCTCCATGCTCACAGCCCTGCAATATCCAAACCACCAAGGGGAAGGTGTCACGAGTGGACACCCCTGCCAACACAAGATTGGAAAGATCAGATTCCAGCACCTGCAATTATCCTGCATGATTTGTCACTGGCGACACACAGGGATCTGCATTCAGTCCACAAACCATTAAACTGCTCAGTTTCTCATGCAGAAGGGGTCTGGGGGTTGTAGTCACTACAAATAATCTCATTCACAAGCAGGTTAATGTCATCTAGTTCCAGGTTGCAATAAAGGCAAGTCTTACCCACAGAGCCTGCAACTGAAGCTAATGGAAGGGCTCATCTGTTAAAAATATGTTAAATACCCTTTTTTTTGCAAAATTATTGCATAAGATGATGATACAGATATAAGTGAGGAAAGACAGCACTGTATTTTGTCTTTACTAGTCACATGGGAACAATAAGCTTAATCACCTGAATAAAACCTGGATTGCATGCTGCCCAAACAACGATTTGTACAAGCCCTTCTGCCACACTGAAAAATTCCTTACAACTTAAAGATATAAAATTTCATCAAAAAATATATTTCTGGCTCATGCAAATATTTCTGTTCAATTCTGAAACCCAAGGAACTATATTGCTCTCTGGTCACATTTCTGATTAATGCCAATTAAATTTCAATAAACCCAGAAAAATACCAATGGTTGTAACATCACAGATAATAGCATCTTCTTTTCTTTTCTTTTCTTTTCTTTTCTTTTCTTTTCTTTTCTTTTCTTTTCTTTTCTTTTCTTTTCTTTTCTTTTCTTTTCTTTTCTTTTCTTTTCTTTTCTTTTCTTTTCTTTTCTTTTCTTTTCTTTTCTTTTCTTTCCTTTTCTTTTCCTTTCCTTTCCTTTTCTTTTCTTTTCTTTTCTTTTCTTTTCTTTTCTTTTCTTTTCTTTTCTTTTCTTTTCTTTTCTTTTCTTTTCTTTTCTTTTCTTTTCTTTTCTTTTCTTTTCTTTTCTTTTCTTTTCTTTTCTTTTCTTTTTTTTA
Source organism: Catharus ustulatus (assembly GCF_009819885.2). NCBI lineage: Eukaryota > Metazoa > Chordata > Aves > Passeriformes > Turdidae > Catharus > Catharus ustulatus. The sequence continues at coordinate 32,148,074 of NC_046227.1, read as the reverse complement.
AACATGCTTGGAAATTAACTTGAAAGATGTCACTATCTTAGCAGAACCCATCTAATGGGATGTGTACGCTCAGGGAACCAAGCAGCACAGTTATAATTAAAGTTTCATTATCATTTCCATTAGAAAATGGTTTCCAAGGGATTTGATTCCACAATAAAAATCAGCTCCATGATGATGCTTTGGATGCAGGGTCCCCGGTGCCAGAAGCAGCAGGTAATTCCTGACATCCACAGTCACAGTGGTGTTTTTGGCAGAGCTGTGTGTGTAGGGTGGGGCAGGGAACCCAACCCAGCCCCTCTTTGCCACCCCAACCCCTGGACAGGTCCCCTCAAGAGCAGAGCTCAGCACACACAAGGTGCACCTTGGTGAATATGCCCAGTGCTCCAGGGGCACAGGAAGGGTCCTGCCTGGCCCTTGTTTCAATTTGGCAATTGCAGAGGACAGAAAAGAAAATTTTCAATATACGGTAATTTCACGATTATAAGCCGCACCTGATCATAAGCCGCACGTTACAATACAGAGTGTGATAAAAGGTATCTATTCCATCACCATCTGTTGAGGGTGGGGACAGTGATCCTTATCTCCACGGCAGATATTCTGCTAATGGGCCATCCATTGAAACCAGGCAGGGCATTGTTCTTTATCTTTTCACAACCCATCCTTCCTCCAGCCAGTCATTTTCTGCTCATGGCCATTGAGTCCCACTGTGGCACTGATAAAATTACTGCATCCCATTGGAAGTTGCTCCAGCCAGGGGGAAGAGCCCAGCATTTCTTACCAAGATAAAAACAGAGGTTTTGGGACACTAAGGGAGCCCCTTTCTCCACTGGACTCCAGAGGAAAACCGGATTTCTCCACATCACCACTGGAGCTCCAGAGGGAAACTGCACCTTGTACAGGAGCACTGCTCCAACTGAGCCACATCTGTCACTGCAGGAGGATGCAGCCACCATGGAATGGGACTGCTGCCAACACCCTGCCTGACGGGTGTCAGGTTGTACTCTGACTGTGTCAGGGTTTGGAGTTTGTTTCTTTGTAGTACTGTATTTCTATTTTAATTTCCCTAGAAAAGAACTGTTATTCCTAATTCCCTTATCTTTGCCTGAAAGCCCCTTGATTTCAAAATTATAATAATTTGGAGGGAGGGGCTTTACATTCTCCATTTCAAAGAGAAGCTCCTGCCTTTCTCAGCAGACACCTGTCCTCCAAACTAAAACAGCAACTTTTTGTTCTTTATCCATATATAAGCCGCACCTGATTATAAGCCGCATTTTGGGTTCAGACCAAAATTTTAGTCAAAATGGTGCAGCTTATTATCGTGAAATTACTGTAATTTCTTTGTAAGAGAGAGATCCCACCCATGTGGTGAACACAAACTGGGCGTGCAGCTGTGGCACGAGGTGAGCTGTCCATGCAAGACTGATGAGGGAGATCAGAGCACTTTACTTTGTTAAATAAGTAGGAGAGCCCCCGTGATTTTCATTAAACAAACTCATTCACCCAGTGCCAGTAAGAGCACATCCATGCCACTGGGGAATTTGCTGTTGGCTCAGTTAGGGCTGCCTCTGGCCAAGCTCTCTCCTGACAGGTTGTAAGTAAAGTGATGCTCAGACCAGGAGTGAATTTATTAAAGGAAGGAGCTGAGGCTTTGCCCACCCCTCTCACTCCAGTCCTCCTCACACACTGCAGAGAACTTTGTATTTTGTCACCACGCCACAGCCTCCAGGGTATCTCTCAGTTACAGCAATAAAAGACTGTGGGTACAAAGTAATACTGTGATATCAACACAGAACAATGATACATTCAAATGTGAAATGTAAAGATGTGGAGGGGGGGAAAATTGCCCAGTGCTGGACCAAACACTTTTCAAGTTTACAATCCTGGAGTCACTCAGCTGTGCTGCACATCATCTTGGTGTGCAAAGCCTCAGCGGGTGAGCAGAAAGCAGCATTTGCAATGGAGATTGGCATGCCAGATAAAAGATCTGAAAACACACTTTTGAGGGGTGAATTGCTTATTAGCTCAAATAAAATTAGCTGAAAGCTTTATCAGATTAAAAAAATAATTGAAAATGTATCAGTATTTAACAGAGACCAAGAGCAGGAGAACAACCCCACAGTAAATAGCATGAAAAATTCACAAGTTCAGCCATACACTGAAGGGCAGAAGTGAAGATTTCTCTCATGTGAATAAGAGGAGCCAGGTGGTAATACTGCAATGAGGCAAAGAGACTGAAAACCTATTTTAGCTTTAAGCAGTTCATGCAAAATTTATATATCACTTATTTATGTGTGGAGAGGTGCCCTTTACAGAGTACCTGAGTATGAGTGTCCAGAGGCACTGAGACCACCTTTCACACCAGAATTCAGTTACATTTACAAGGCACCACATACAAAACCTTTTTATTAAAAGTCAGCACTCCTTTTTAAACTACTCAGCATGATTAGTCCTGTCCCCTTCACAATCACTTACTGTGGGCAGAGCTGTCCCATGGTGTCCAAATTTGCTAATGTCACATTGATGGGATTTTACTGAGTGGAAAACATGAGCAGACAAACTCTTCTGACACCAGGTACCAGCCAGTCACCCACGTGTGGATCTCCTGAACCCATAGGAAAAGGACACAAGCAAAGCAACCTCACAGGTGAAAATTTAAAAAAACCCTATCACCTCAGGTCCCAGCTTCACCTTTCATGGCAGAAATGTGGAAATTCACAGCAAGCTGGATTCAAATGGGCCAACACACATCCCCAAACCTGGAAAGCCTCCAGCACTGCTGAAATATGAACAGGCTGCTTTTCCTGCTGACTTTGGTCATTTCTTTCAGTGCAGCAAATCCACCAAATGCTTTCCACACCTACACCTTTGGAGCCACTGCATGTGTTTTGGAGCAGGGCAGCCAGGCTCATCCACCCCCTGGCTGATGGAGAAGTTGCCAATTTGTCTGACTGTCCCCAGGATTTCCAGCCCAGCCCCAAGGTGCACATGGAAAACAGAATTCACTCAGCCAGGGCTATGGATGGTGCCGTCAGAGGGGCAGACTCAGCTCAACTCGCTGAAACATTGCTTTCCTTGTCAGTGGAGCACTTTACAATAGAACTTCCTGAATAATTCATTGATGGGTCTTCATGTGTGCATAGCAGTGTTTGATTTTCCAACTTACTGCGCTAATCTATAAACACTGACTATAAACATCCCGAGCTGATAGCTTTATTTTATGTTGCGCTGGTATTTTTTTTCTGTTTTTTTTTTTCTTTTTAAGTGTAGCAAGAGACGGCACAGATATTTTATTGTCTCCCTCCTTGAGCAGCACCAAATGCTCGACATTAATGTTATTAACATCTGCCTGAGCCCGGCTGCTGCGCTCCCGCAGCTGCTCCCCGGGAGAGGCTGCGGCAGTGAATCAGATAGCGCTAATGAGCGCCTTAATGAACTTCCCGCAGCTCAGCGCCGAGCTCCGACAGGGGCATTAAAAGCATATCCTGGAGTCTTGAAAACCCAAATGGTTTGTGGCAGTTTGGTTTATTTATTTATATTTTTTTTTTTGTTTTGAATTATTTATTTGCACGCTCGCCCATTCCGCGCGAAAACTCTGCTCGGGATTCCTTGGGCAAGAGGAATGCACATGGCAGAGAAATGTCCTGTCGCCACCCAGACTGGATTTGAAACTGGAAAATTAAGGTTAATTAGGGAACATACTCCAGCTGGACTTTTGCCAGCTCCACTCTGCCCTGTAGAGGGCTGCCAAACCCTTACTTGCCGTTCATTACCTATCTTCCTGCTCTCTCTTCCCTCTATTTTGTCATCAATAAATTGTTTCTTTCACTTTTATTAGTTTAATAATATAGTTTGTTAGTACTGTATAAGATATTGTTTCTGCAGTTTAATTAAAACTACATTCCATAAGTCAATTGCTGCTACTTTCTATAAAAATTTCTCCTACACTGCAAAATATTTAAAAATAAAAATAACTGAGGTCCCAGGAGAAAGTTATTTAAAAATAAAATAAAATAAAAGTCCTCCAATTGAACCAGGAATTGTTTCCATGGCAGTCTGCAACTGAATATTGGAAATACAAAAGGTAGTCCCTGAGCTACTACTGCTTATGTGTCTTTATAAAAGAGAACATAACAGGAGGTATAAAAAAATTAAGATACTGTAAATAAAGACAGCAGTTGGCATTGTTATAGAAAAAAAACCTGCAATCTTCCAGCCATGCAGCCATTAGGTTAATAATGAAAGTTTCATTCATTTTCTGCACGTACCACAGTTCTCACCACTGCTCAAGTGACTGCTTTACACAGGTTTTCCTCCTCTCCCTCCCCTGCAAACCAAATGATCACAAGGTAATTTTGGCAACATTTTTTCTGCACTTCTGTTTAATTATATGGCAACCTTGCTGGGTTTTGTGGCAAGGGAAACCTGAGCACTCTGCAGCCCTTACAAACAATTACACCAGCACAGGAAAATAGGGTCGGAAGGAAAAATGCTAAACAATGTGTTATTTGCTGTTGATTTCCTGGGACAGACTGGTTTGCTTGCAAACATTTGGGTTTCTGTGTTCTAAGAAATAGTATTGAGAAGATAATCATGCTCTAAAGACAGAAGATTTGACCTAAAACTCATTTGCTGCCTCTGGCTAATCTTGGTCTCTGTTGTCCCACCTTTGATGGCATTTTCCATCAAAATGGAAATGGATGTTACAGCTCAGCCAGCAATCCTGCCACAGCCCTGCTAGCCCAGGGTGCCTGGCCACCCATCTGCCCTGCTTGTCCAGGAATGCTGGCAGGACTTTGCAGAGACACTGGAGCATCCCTCTCCTCACTGTGTGCTCTCATCCATCTCTGCAGTGCCCGAGCCTGGCAGCTGCTGAGCGAGTGAAGCACAGGGTTCAGTACCCAGGCACTCCACACAGAAACTCCAGCTCCCCACCATCATTCCACCTGCCAAACACAGCAGGGATCTCAGGGTACAGGCAAGACAAGGCATGGGAGTTTGGAGGGCTGCAAGCACAACACACCACTGCTGAAAGCCCTGTGACTTTTAGCAGTGACAAATATACCTCCTGTCATTGCAGGAGCATTTCTCTCATTTCTGCATTACAGCTTTGAGAGGAGCAGCCTCCTGCTTGCATGCAGCTGCTGTTTGGTCTGGCAGAACTCTGTGATTTCTGCCTCCCTGTAAATGCATGCACAGGCTTTGATGTCTGACTGCAGCCCTTGCAGTAGAGCAATGGTTGGGAGTTTCACCAGCCACACTATTTTCCTTCTCCACTTTTCCAGATCTCACTATATGAAATGAAAATCCCCATAGGGTATAAACAGCCTGCCAAGCTTGCTGCAGGCACCCTGGCACGAGTGAGCTGAAGATAAACAATGACAGGAGCTGGTGTCAACAAAACAGCTGAAAACATTTGTTCTGCAGTTGTGTTTTGAAGTTCTGTCCACAGCCCTTCTATCAGTGCCATATTGTTGTTGCTGGTGATGGCAAAGGGCTCTTTGATGGCAGGGTGTACTTTCAGGCCAGCACACTCCTCTAGGATTCTGTGTCCTTCTATCAAGTGTGAAGCTGTTGCATATCTGAAGTACGCAAAATTGCAAAATTAATATTTTCAATACTTCAGAGTTTTGTGAAATGGAAAATACTCCCCACCCCCAATTAGGTCAGCCTCTTGGATTTTTTTCTGCTTCATTTAATCACCAGAACAATTTCTCACTCTCCTTCCTGTAGGACCATAAAGATTGGTGCATAGATTGGTGCTTGGTTCCCCCTCTTCTGCCAGCACAAATTTAGCTGCCATTTCCATGCTGACAACTCAGATCTGCCTCTCCAATACCAACCTGTCTCAGTAAGTCCCAGTGAGAGGCTCATCCTGTCTCCCTGATCCCTACCTGGATGTCCAGCTGACAGCTTGTGAGCAGTTTGGATGGAGCAAAAATTGAAATCCTCCTCTCACCACCACTTCTTTTCCTGGTCTTTTCCAGAGCTGCTGCCTCACTGCCCATCTCCCTGGCCCATATTTCAGCCTCCTGTCCTGCCTGCAGCTGGGCTGGCCAGCCTGGGCTTCACCCTCACTGACTGCCTGTGACTGACCCCAGCTCTCATTATGCAGCACATGCTGAGCTCTTTTCTTCTTCAGCCTCAGCAAATGTGCTCTGCTATGTGTGCATCCACCCCAAGAGCTCAACAGACCTTTTTACCAGAGTGCTGAGATGGAACAACTTGCCCCTCTCCCCTCTGCCTCTCCCTTCCACCAGGTAAGAGATGCTAAGCTGGCACATGGTCTGCACTCTGGTTTTACTCAACACTGATTTTTCAGCAGCAAATGAGACCTTGGAGCCCACATGTCCTCTGCCCATAGCATCAGGCTTCCTTAAAAGTCTTTTTGGCTTTAATTAACTATTCCTGCTCTGTCCAAGGCATCTCCTCACACTTACCATCTGCAAAACCAAACTCAGCTTACTCCAGAAATCTTTCAAATCCCTCCAGAAATTCCTGCAGTATTCAGTGGCTTACATTCCTTTTTAAAATTCATCATTATACCTACAATATGGCACCTGGTTATACATCCTGGGGTGCTGTGAGCTTCAGTGCTGCACATTTGTAATACTGCCACTTTTTACCATTGAAATGAAAACAGAATTCATGTACTTCAAGGAAATGGGGTTTAACTAGAGCAGCAGCAACCCAGAGGACAGTGGCTCCAAGGACAGATGCTTTACAGCATTTGCTGACCATCCTTGAGCATTTATTTCCAGGGGCCTGTGCCCAAGTGAGATCTCAGCCCCTCTCTGCACACTCTCCCTCTGAAAATCAAAACCCCAATGCAGTTTTCCAGGATGGACTCCTTACTTGGGAATTTACAGATGTGGGGCAGAGCAGGGCTGTGGTCCCTCTCCCTACCCCATCCTGCAGCAGCACCTCTGCCCATAGCATCCTCAAAGCAAGGCTTTGAAACCCTCTCACTCCTTTTCCTAACAAGCCTCTGCCAAGGGACAAGGAAAATTCATTGCAGCAGGAGACTGCTCCATGGTAGATTAGTTCAACATCATGTTTTTCAGAAATAACTTCTTGTGTCAAAATCCCTCAGCTGGGCTCTTACACAAGCTCAGTTTACTGTTGCTGGAGCATGAGGCTGCAAAGGGCACAGAGTAAATACTGAAGGACTCAAGAGTAGTAACAGCATCACCAAACAGAGCTGCTCAAACACATTAATTTGGTCTGGCAGGTAATGAAATGAGACGTGCCTACATTAAAAGATATGTTTATGGTTTGAGAGATTACTTTCCATTTTGAGTCCTAAGCATGCATCAGTCTGCACTTCCCTTTTTCTGCTGGAAAAAAGAGACTTAAAAAAAATTTGCATATTATGCTCAACAAACAACATTTAATGAAGTTATCCATACAGTTCAGAGAACAAGAGCTTCAGATGGAAATGCACTCCAAATGTCAACTCCTGCAAAACACCATTTAGCTCGGGTTTTCCCTCCTAACACTTTCCAATGGCTAGAAAGAAAACAACTACAACATCAGAAAACAGGGATTTGGTTAAAGGGACTAGAGCATATAGAAAATATAGACATCTGGGGCTAATCCCAGTCATTGCAGGACATGTAGTGATTCAATGTACTTGGACAGTAGATTACTGCTCCTTCCTGCTAATGAAAATGTTAATTCAGAGTGCTCTGAGCGAGCATCCACTGCCAACACAGCCCCAACCCAGCAGCCTCCCCACCTGAGCAGAGCAATTGCACAGGCAACTGGCAGACATGCCACAAACCTGATGTATCACAGCCCTGTCAAAATGTGAGGCAATTATCAACTGGAGACACAAAATAGATCTGACTGGAATGAAGGTTTTCCCTGCACTTTCACACCTGCCAGCACGAGCAGCTCTTTGCCACGCCGTGCTTCCCACCACACCGGGGTGCAAAGCAGAATTCAATGATCAAATGCAAAATGCTCTGTTACACACAGAAGTCAATAAGCTGCACAGAATCCTTTAAAACCTACATAAACAAATTGCATTTCATAACTGCAAATCCTCCATGCAGAGGATATTTTCTGAACCTGTGTGTGGTTCTGTGTAGATTTCTTTCTTCTCTCACATTCTTTGATCTGCTTATTACACCTTTTTTAAAATAAAAATGAGGTTTGGGATCAGTATTGGACTCTGCTGACAGTCACAACCAGAGCACTCTGTCCAATGAAAAACAAATTACTCCCTCAGACTAGTTGTTTATAATGTTTACACAGTAATCATTGCTGGAATTTCAGCATTACGGTATATTCATCATGGCTTGCCTTAAATTCTGAGACCTCTTAGCCTGGGAAGAACCAGGCTGTTGATTTGCTTTTTGGCATTTCAGAAAGCAAGCTCTGAATACAGAATTTGTTTCCTGTTATTTAGCTATTGTTGAGAAGTCTGAGAGATGATGAATAAGGGGAAAGAATAGCTTTGTGCAAGGTGTCAGTTTTCTCCCCGTCGGGAATGGAGGTCGTTCCTCTCCTCACTGTACCAGTGGCAGATGCCAATCACATTCAATCAGTCTCACAGGATTCATTTTAAAACTCACATTCCCAGGTACAAAACTAGGGAGAGGGGTCTGGGACTTTTCTTAGCAGCCAACTCCTTTTCCCATTGCAGTTGTCAATCAGCCCCTCAGAAGGGAAGGATCCAAGAGTGGTGGTTCCAGACGCTCGAAGGAAAACCAGTAAACCAATTTTTAAGTTAGAAATTGCTCTCTCTATTGCTAGAAGTGTCTACCACCATGGGAAGTAGAAGAGTAATGATTAGTGCCTGGTCTTTTTGTGGACAAGGCTGTGCTAACACCTAGAGTATGTGATGGCAGCTTGCTGTCCTTAATCATGGAGTAACCTTGAATATTATATATCCTCTACCACTTCCAGTCCTAAGCAGCCAATATTTTTCAGAAGCACAAGTTTCAGGAATTAAATTAGTAATGGAGTGTGGAGAGATATGGCCAATATCCTCTGAGTGACTAAAGCCGTTTAGCACCCCGGTTTCATTTCAACATAGGTTAAATAAAAAGGTACCCAGCACTGTCCTCATCCCTGTGCTTTTACAGTCTGATAGGCTCTTTGAAAAACAGCATTGCATCACAAGAATACAGCATTTCTCTGTGCTCAGGGCACGTTGGCAATTCAGAGGGAATTACTAAATATAACATGTAGGAACACAGCACTAAAGGGATGTATAGGTCAAGGAGCCCAGTCCCTTGATATTAGAGACAACCACATCACACAATCACATTAATAAATTGATTAAGATCCACCTGCAAAATTGGTAGGGTTTTGCCCCCAAAATCCCAGTGAAAGGCTTTTCCAGAACCTCACCTTTTTACTGATTAGAAAGCTGCTTCTAATTTCCATCTCAAATTTATTCACGGCCAGCTTATTACCAATTTGTTCTCATGCCAGCACTGTCCTCTAGCTGAACTAGCTCCTTTCCTTTGTCTCCCTGGTGTTTACTTGTCCACTGTATTTATAGACAGCAATTCACATCCCCTCTCCACTTTTGTTATGCTGGGGTAAATATGGAGGTAGTCTTGATGCTCTAATGGAACCAAATTGCACCATCCCTGTGTCACCCTGACATCATTTCCATGGCTCTCTTTATTGCTTCCAAAGTCACCACCATACTCCAGAGGAAACCTCTCTGCTACAAAAAATGACCATTTTCCAGTTTCTTGGGAACACTCATCTTGGATCACATTTGTTTCATCACTCAGAAGCCTGAAGAAAACCCCTGAGGCTGTAGGAAACTGATATATTTGTCTTGGACCCCTCTATTTTCTCAATATAAGAACCAGGTTCTCGATTTAAATCCAAAATTTTAATTCCCAAATATTTTGGTTGTCAGACTTTTATCCAAAAAGTCCTGGGAGAGCTGCAAGTAAAGGCCTCTCAAGCCTCTAACACTCCTTGCTGGTGCCACACAGGAGCTGCAAAGCTCAGGTGCCCATCCCTGGTGAGGTGAGACACCAAGGGACATCACAGGCACTTGGGGCACTGTGGGTTCACCTTGACTCTCCAATCTGAAATGCACTGGGCTCATATCCAGTCTCTTCCTTTCCCCCAAAATCCTCTAAGGAGCTGAATACCAGAGAACACCTAACCCCTGGTGCCTCAGAAAACACAGTGCCAGATTTTTCTGGGTCTCACTGAAGGGAACTTGGAAAAATCGAGAGCTTCAGTGAGACTTGGAAAAATCTGGCACTATATTTTTTGAGGCATTTCTGCTGTGCCTGGTGGTGCAGTGGATCTGGGGCTGGCTGGGACACAGCCTTCCCTCAGTTAAATGTGGGGTTTCCAGCTCACAGTGCTGCCATGGGGAATCCAGACCCACTCACAAACCTTTCCAAGCTGATGAGTTCCTACACAAGCCAAGCCTCAGGCAGATGAGATTCAGCAGGGCAGGAGAGCTGCAGGAGGAGGAGGAGGAGGGTGGGCTTAGCCCTGTGACTTGCCTTTACCAGGATTCAATCTCAGCTTGTGGCTGATGCTTCTACATTATTAGATATAAAAGGGTGTTGATTGTTATCAGACATCAAAGCATGCAGCACAAATCATCCCATCAAAGCATCCAATCTGAGCATTACCATCTGCACTGCCACTGCTTGCAAATCAAACAGGCTCCTCTCAGCCCTGTCATGACTACCACCTATATTCATTTCTTATTTCTCTCCCATCTTCACGTGATGGTGCCCTTAGGTCAGAGCTCAGATTCCTGTAATTCTACACATTCTGCTTTTTACTCAATGGAGAATCACTGTAAAACTTCAAGAAGCCCACCTAACTTATCTCTTATTGTTCATTTTCCTGCTGGGAAAATTAAAAAAAAAAAGGAAAAAGAAAGGAGGAAAGTGGCTTTCTGGTATTTACAGCTCCTAGATGAAGCCCTTTGTGTCCTGTCACTTCCCCCTTTTCTCCAAACCTTTAATATTTATAGCCTCTACCATTGCAGTCTTTTACAAAAATAAAGCAAAGCTCAATCAAATGAAGTCAGTAACCAAGACAAAAGGGTCATGCACAGTTTAAATGAACTCCTACACTCCTTGTAACTGAAGAGGCCTTCAGGACAAATTTATACTATAACCTCCAGGCCAACAGATAAACAGGAAAAAAATGAGCTGAAAGATTTAATGGGTTGGGGACACATCCTCACACACTGGCAAATAGTTGCTGTGCTGCACTTAAGGGGACTGCAGCCTCTCGTGGAGGCTGTGGAGGTGAAAGATTAGACAGTGGAAATTGGTACAGTGACAGCAGAGCCAGAATCCTGTGAAGATTCCCTCCACTCCCTCTGACTCCTGTTTTTAGCAATAATGCAGCCCCATAAATGTGAAGGGCAGGAGAGCTCACCTGCACACAAATGCTACAATTCGTGGGTGACACCTTTAAAATCACCACTCTCTGAAATTATATCTGTTATCCACAATTTAGTTGTCTGAGGTGGTTTGGGTTTGTTCTTTTGGGTTTTTTTTCCCCATTTCTCAGTGGTATTTCAGATTCATAACTAGCTGAGTAAGCAACAAAATAAGTATTTTAAAGTATAATAATAAAAATCACATTAAACAGGTCCACATTCTCTGAAAATAACCTAGGCCCCACTGGGACCAGAGCTCCAGAGGATTCTCTATCTGAGGTTTGTTTTCTCCTCTGCTGACCTTGGAAAAAGCATGCATTAAATGTAAGTTTTTATAGAAATACATGTATAGTTTTAAATGAAACTTTCTCCAGGAAAAATTGTCCAGTCACAGGGGAAATTTCTGATGTAGCCAGAGAGACTCAACCTCAAAATAGCCAATAATGTAGAAGTTCAGACTAGGTCACAGCCTCTGCTGTTTATCTTCTCCAATACCTCCATCATCAAATTATTCATAGAGGAGATTTTCTTTTGGAGTAGTAAGGGGGGGAAGGTGGAGAGAGCTCATCCCAGTGCAGAAGAAGAGAAAAACACTGATATTTTGAAGTGGAAGGTAGAAGGGGAAAAGGTAATTAATCTTGCTACACCTCTTGTTGCTGCCTGCTTTACAACTGAGTTCAGTTTCTAAGCTTCAATGAAAGCACCCAGGTCTGGAAAGGAATGTTCACATAAAAACATGTGTAATTTGATCTTACCTGTCCCCATTCAATGTCTGTCACAGAGTGCTACTGGCACTCAAACATCCCAAAACGTCACAAGTTGCACCAGAGCTGTCTGCTGAAGTCTCTGTGTTCACTTTCTTCTCAAGCACAGACACTACTGCTGCATATTAATAACCCCAAATATGTAAAATTCTCTTTTCTTTTGAATAAATTACTTTTCAAGCCTTGTTTTTCTACTCCCCTCAATTTACTTCCTCTAGATAAAGATGAGACAACTACAACTCCTAATTCATATCCCTTCCTACTTTGAATAAAAGCATTCAGAAGTAGAATTTCAGCCTTAGCAGCTTGCTCTAAGAAGTTCAGCACAGCAGGAATTTTGTGGCCACAGCAGCTGACCCTGCATGCAGTTGGTGACACTCCACAGTGCCTTCAGGAAATTCTACCTGTGAAGGAGGCCAAACAGCAAAATTTCAGGGAAAACATTAAAATATTCAACTTGCAGCTATTAACATCAAAGGCATTTCGGTGTCAGAGGCTGAGGCTTCTCAATAATGAGGAAAAAAATCAGAAAGGATTCCTGTTGGGAGATGGACACCAGCAGCAGCTGTTTGAGGGAATGTGCCAGCTGGGCTGAATTCAAGTCTCAGCAATGTATTCAAAAGAAAAGTAAGGTTTTAAAAGTAATGTGGTTTTTTGCATTTCTATGCATAAAAAAAACCCAACAAAAAACAAAACAAAACAAAAACCACAACAATACAAGTTGAAAGACAACTGAGGTTTCATTGTTTGCTTCTTTAGAGCTGTCTCCACTAGGCAGAGCCCAGCAGCCTTCTGAAACCACATCTCCTAATGGACTGGAGGAACCTTCTTCTAGATCTGTACAAATAAATAAAGATAAGGGATTTGGTACTTTCCAGCAATGTCCCCTAAGAACATGTTTTCCAAAACCTGTGATATGCATTTCTGGATTAAACAGATGTCCCTCACCAACCAGGATGTGGGAATGGAAACTGGAACATCCTTCCATCAGGTCTGAAGGAAAGCCACAAAGAAGATTATGATTATTGAACTTCACAAATTGGCATGAAAATTCCAGAGAGTGACTCCAAATTCTGGATGAGGACTTTGATACAGAGAGGCTACTCTTAGTCAAAAGAGATATTATGAGATTCCAAACACCTTTTGTAAGCACTAAAATAGTGCTTAAAATCAATGCTTAACATGCATGGGGAGGAGTCTGCCTGGGAAAACTTCCAGTTGAGGCTTGGGGTTTTTCTTCTTAGCTAGAATCACTTTAAGTAACTTTGATGCTTCAACAATGCATTTTCTAAACAATTTGCTTGATCTAAATTGGAGGCATTATGTTACAAACGAAGCCCCTGATTCTGATGTAACTGATACAGTTTTCAGGCATTCAGCTTTGTTAAAGCCCATCTCCCTCCATGAAGCAATTAAGGTCATTTGTAAATCTGAAAAGCTAATTTAGAAATTATAAAATTAAGGCTAATGGACTCAATTATAATAAATGCATGGGTCAGCGATTGCAGCAATTTCTCAACCCTTTCTTTATGTCTAGGTTCAGCTTAATAACACACTCCATCTCACAGTGCTGATGGCGTGGCAGAATCTGATCTGCAGAGTGGCTGAGAGGGCTGGAGCTGGGGGAGACTGGATGAGTCCCTGTGCCTCTGGAGATCACCTACAAACCTCAGCCCAGGGAGGGTCCAGGGCCCAGCAGCATCCACATCCCCAGCTGCAGGACTGCTCCTGTGGGAGACACTCTTTGGGGCACACACACACCTCCTCTCCCTCCCCTCCTGCTAATATTAGAGCATTACATTCACCAGGCTTGGTTTTTTTCATTTCTTCTCCTTCTCTTGCCTGGAGTTTCTTTGTAGTTCCAAAGACCTCGGTGATTTCATTCTCCTAAACACATCTTCTATTTCCCAGACTGAAGTCCTCAAAATCCTTTTTGCAATGTCACACTTGGTTACTGAGAGTGTTTTGAAGTGAATAGAGAGGTTTAGCTTCAGAGACTGAACAGCAGGAGATGATTAACACTTAGGGAGCAAAGCTGTTTATTGTGTTTTAAATAGTGCAGAAGAGTTTGGTTTTCAAATTGGCTCTAATTAGTATAATGTACTTGTGCATGTGCACACCTGATCTCTACTTCACCAGCACCGAGGTCTTTACCAGGCTACAGAACAAAAGCACCGAAATCTGCAGCACGAAAGAACAGCTGCTTTTTTTCTTCTACAAATTCATGCTCAGGTGGTTTGCACGGGTGAGGAGGACACAGGCACTGAGCCTGCCTCACCAGCTCTCAGCACTCCTGTTCAAAGGCAAATGCAGGCAGCAGGTTAAATCTCCAGTGGGTGCTGGCAATAGCACAAAACATTGATTGAGTCTGGCTCTCCCATCCTGCTCCTCACACTTGCTCCTGAGGTGCTTTCCTCCTGGGATTTTGAAGCATTATTTGCCTCTTGCTGCTTTTACTAACAAGGGATGCAGCAAAAGAAAAGAAAAGCTGGGGGTTTCAATGTTCCCCTCATCTCCATCTGACTGCAAGAAAGACATTTCAGGATGCAGTTTGCTTGCTAAAGGTGCCCTGGCTGAGACAGGCAGGTGAGAGCAGGCAGATGGGACACCTGATGGTCACACTCAGTTCCTACCTCATTTCTGTGGCTCAAGAAGGGATTCTCTGTCTGCAATTCACAGTTAAGGCTACACACCACAAATGCCCCCAGAATCCCCCATGTGAAGGTGGCTGAGGTAACCTTGGTGCAAATCAACAGGCACTTGCTCAAGTTGTTGTTCATCAAATCCTTTCCTTATATTTCAGAGAAGTTTCTGGAAGAAGATTCAGAAACAAAACCCTTACCCAAAACAGCTTCAGGGTGTTTGTTAGCAGCATCTCTAACCTACACTACCACAGCCATAATGAGAGGAATATTGCAATATCTCACCAACAATAATCCATGTAGCTTAAATGAGATCTGTCTGTAAGCAGCACATCATCAACTGTATCTATTAGCCCTACAGGTACCTGATAAGAAGCAAATTAAAATAGTGGAGATCAAAGAAATGGGAAATTATATTTAGCCGGCTCATATTAAATAAAGTTTTTTACTCAGGCTCACTGGAGACTGATGCTTAAATTGCTACAAATGGAACTGCCATAAAGACAAAAGAGATTATTAAATCTCTGTGCCAATCACATGGATATAGGGCCAGAGCTCTGCATTTTGAAAGCATCTTTCAATCCAGAGAGAGAATGAGTAGAAGACATGAACTAAATCTAACATTAAGGCTTAAAATACCTTTTGGTATCCATTCAAATCATCTGGAAATCTATTTCAGAGATGCTGTCTAAAGTGACAACAACCTTAAAATATACCTTTGAGAGGAGGCAAAATCCACACAGTGCAATCTAAAATTATGTATTGTAACCTGACAAAGCAGCCATGATTCTCTTAAAAAAATAACAACAAAAAATGCATTGAAGGGGTTGAATAAAATCACCAGCACCTAGATTTATCCAGAATTATCAGAGGTCACACTGGTATAACTCTCATTCAAAATGTGACCATGTGGTGGGGACAGTTGTCCCAGCCTGGACAAGGGTGGGTGTACAAGGTCAGTTCTGGTGTCACAACCATCACACATGGGAACAGCTGCACAGAGCCATCCTTTCCATTTATTGGAGTAAAATATGACAGGTTAGACAGGTTTGTGTAATTCAGGACTGATGACCACAAGCTGAATAAATGTAAGAGACAAAAAGGCAAGTTGGAATTTAGTGAGAAATAACAACTGGCAAGAGCTCGTGGTTTTATACCTCTGAGTCCAAATACTGGGAGGGGGTAATGGAGTGAGAGAAACATTACAAATGTTTTAGAAGAGAACACTTTTTTTTTACTGGAAAACAGGGAAGAAAAAAATATTCTGAGTCTAGCTTGACAAATCCCTCCAAGCTTCCTATATGCTATAGGAATAAAGTAGACATTACTGACGATACTTGACATATGTTAAATTTCCTCCTTTGACAGAGACCTGAAGTATACAGAACATCTGCACAGCTTTACAGTGATGTTATCCTATACTCCTAATGGCTGCTAATTATCCTAATGATCCAGTCCTCTCTGTAGATTGGAGTTGCACTACGAGATTAAGGTATGGCTGAAAAAGCCATCCTAAATTGAAATTAAGAGCCCAAAATAATGCAGCGTATCTCATTTCACCATCAGCACTGCCCAGCACAAATGCAAAAAAGCAGCTTTTAAACCTGAGCATTTTTACTGAGGAAATCTGGGACCTGGACACTCATTCTGGTACCAAAGGGGAAAGATTTTGGAGGTGACTTCTTTTAAAAAAAAAAAAAAAAAAAACCTGCTTAAAATCCTGATTGAGCCTATTCTGTCGGTCTGATGGAGCTGATACCGGGTGTTCCTTGGTGTCTTCTCCCCACCCTGCTGGAAACCTCTCAGTCTTTCATGCCTCAGCATCTCCCCATGGTTGGAGCACACCCATAATTTTGGAAAATAAAATCCCACCATCACACACAGTGCCTGCCCAACACGCAGCTTCTGGGATGGTGAGCACAGCAATTATTTATCCTGTGGGCCCTAAATGATGTACAGAGCAGCACAGAGTGCGTCATGCAGTGCAGTGCTAATCATAAATCAGACTAAAATAAATTAGAGCTATCTTTTCAGCTGTATCAAATGTGTAGTTATTCCTTTCAGATACATCGTAGGTCTTTTAGCCAGGGTAGCATCAAGGTTAAAATGATTAAGTAAGTAATTTCATTAGCAATGATAAATGTTAACGATGATGGAGAGCGATTTTGGATGCATTTCATAGAATCACAGGGTGGTTTGGGTTGGAAAGGACCTTAAAGATCATCTTGTTCCAAGTCCCCTGCCACGGGCACCTTTCTCTAGACCTGGGTGCTCCAAGTCACATCCAGCCTGGCCTTGGAGCCAGGGATGGGACACCACAGCTTCCCTGTGCCAGAGCCTCATCAGTGAAGAATTTCTGCCTCATATCTAATCTAAACCTGCCCTTTGTCACTTTGCACAGAAGCAGGCAATGCTGACGTGCTACCAAACACTGCTGTTATGTACATCCATCAAATACACCCACCACAACTTGAGGGAACATCTTTCCAAGCCAAAGTTCAACTCTCAGATTTCACATTAGAGATGCAGCACATTAACACAGCACAAAATTGGATTGCTTTCCTGGACATGCAAATGCAGCCACTTGAGTTACACACATAAAGGTGTTTCCCCAGGGATTGGGAGCAGGTGCTGAAGTGTGCACAGACAGGGACATGCTGAGCATCCAACAACCACTGCATGCCCTCTGTGCCCCCAAATCCTGACCCCATCCTCCCTGGGATGTGTCTTTGCTCTTGCAGGGGTTTTCAGCAGGTGCCTCAAGCCTGGCATTTCCTTTCCTCTGCCAGCAGTGATCCTTCCCTCTTTCCTCTCCTGTCCTGGGTGATGGTGGGGAGGAAAGGGGCAGGGTCAGGCATCAGGGCTTCCACTCAATGGCTGGCACAGAGCAGGGAGGTGAGGAAGAGACAGAGAGCCTTCAACTCCTGTGCTGGCCACCTCTCTGGTGAAAACAGCTCTGAATTGTTTTGTGCCAACAGGGGTCCCTGTCAAAGCTTGCACCACCTCCTGTTTGCACTGGAAGACAGACAGGGATCAGCTTAAACAGAGGAGGGAGGAAATAATGTGTGCAGACATAAATAAGATGCTAACACTCAGAAGGTTGCTGTCCTGAAGCCCAAGCATCCCTCTGGAAGGGGCAGTGCTGGCTGGGAGGGGCAGGGCACGGCCACAGGAGGAACCAGACCTTCAACCCAGCAAAGCTCTTTGAAAGCAAGTACACCAGGAGCTGCTAAAAACCTGCATGGGGGATTTATTAGGTTAATTTGCTTGTTATCAGTAACCTCCCAAAGTTAATACAGCCAGTACTTGTCCAAAGCAGGATCTGGACCAGCAGTGAGTGTAAATCCTGGAGCAAAGCAGGACCTGAGCTGCTGCAGGGGTAAACTCAGCCCCAGGATGGGCATGGGGCTGGTACCCACAGGGCTTCCCCAAAAACATGCAGGTACAACAGGGCAGAGCCTTCCAGGGCAGGCAGGCACAACAGGGCAGAACACATCTCTGCATTTAAAGCACTTACAGGTTCCTGTGCACCTGTCTGATGCTGTGTGCTACAGAGCATAACAACATTTAGCAGCTGCTGCAAACTGTGGTAGAGGTCTTTGAAACAAGTCCAAATCATTCTGAAAACTCACCATTTGCCATGGTTAACATTGCATTAGAAACACTAGGGCTTGCATTATTCAAGATCCCCCACTGCATTTTGGTTCTTACACACGTTTATTTAGAAGGAAGAAGAGTGTGCTGCTCTCTGCACCCATGTGTGACCAAAGTGCTTTAGCACTTCAGCAGAATGTAAGAGTCTGCTAGCAATGCATGCTTAAAGGCTCAGAGCTGATTCAGGTTAAAAGCATCAGGGGAAGGAAAAAAAAATCAAACAAGCCCCACCTAATGTGTGTACATGAAAACGCTGACTTTCAGAGCATTCAGAACTCAAAAACACGGAACCAATTTTCTCCAAAAACCTGGAACTCCCCAGTGAGAGCTATAAACAAGCTAATTTGACATTGCTAGCTCCAGCCAGCTTAGACTTATGAGTGTGCACATATTTTATTCTGAAGTTATGGGAAAAACATATTTTCCCCATGCTTGCATAAATCAAAAACAGCTGAACCAATTTAGCTTAAATTAGAAAGAGGGGGGGAAGGAAGGAGAGGTGAAGAAGGAAGAAAGAAAAGGAGAGGAAAGAAGGGAAAGACTAAATACAAAACCTTCAACCTATGGGGAAGTGTGAAAAAAGAAATCCCTAATAATCAGGAAACATTGAAGATGCACTCAACAACTCTGTCTGAAGTCCCACAGAGCTGGCAAGTGAATGGCACTGCACAGTACCTGGGGGTGGGGAGCTTTGATGCTCATTTAAACAAAAGATCCAATTAGTGCTGTAACTCCAAAGCTAGCTGGAAAACAACAGCAGGGAGAGGCTGAACATCCCAGAGGGGTGTGTCTGCTGGCCTCAAACCACACACTGCTGCCTGCAGGGACCTTGGACCATCAGGGACAATGTCCTCTCAGGAATTTTAATTTTCCTTCCCCTGTTTTTGGTGTTCTGTTCCCACTCCCACCTCAAGTTCACCCCTCAGGAAAGCCCTCTCAGCTCACCCACCCCACCCTCCTTCCCCCACCAGAGGACTGCAAACTGCAAAGGAGTAAACACTGACAATGCAGGGAAATGCAGAGCTCAGTGAGAACCAAAATAAAATTTGAACATTACCGAGGCACTGCCCTGTCCCAGCACAGCCACCACCCCAGGCATTACAGCCAGTTTTGAGTTTCTGAGATGCTCCCTGTGTTGCTGTGCCCTCTTCACTCACGGTACAGCTTTCCCATAAAGTCTGCAGTGCTGCTTCAAATTCTGACTCCTGACCTTCCCTGAACCCTGCCCAACCCCCTGAAGCATGTGGGGATGCCACTTGCTGTGGTCTGTGTGCAGCACTGAGTGCCCTGGTGCCCTGCAGCAGCTCTTGCTCTGCACAGGAACAGCTCCTGGCATGTCAGCCCAACAGTTATGGTCATTTATAGTTTATGTCTGCAGCATCTGTTTAGCTAGTTTGCTTACAAATAAATTTGGAATATCCACATTGCAATAATCCGCCCAGATTTGAAGGAATTTAATATACAAAATGCAAATCAGAGAGTAAATGAAAAATTAAGTGACCGTGAGAATCGGTTTTTACCATGCAGAGCCTGCTTCAAAATAAAAATGAGAATCATAATCCTACTTTACATATAATTTTCTGCAGGGCTGTGTAATTTACAACTTACACAAAGCAACAGGAAGATTAAAGACATCTTTTGAATTAAAACTAAAGCACTGGGTAGACTCCCTGCAGTAACAGTTTATTACACCCCATGCAGCTCAGAGGAAGCTAAAGTGTGTTTGTCCAGGTAGCCAAGGGTGGCATTTGCAATACATTTCCATAAGGAAGCAGCAGCAGCAGGTATAAACCCTTCCCACTGCATCCCTCTTCAGCCCTGGATGCATTCCAGGCTGCTGGGCAGGAGCCTCACCCTTCACAGGGTCTGTGCTTTCTCAGCTTTCTCTGCTCCTCACCCCTCTGCCTTTAGCAAACCTGGGAATCAGGGAGACCTGCAGCACCCTGCAGGATGGAAATGCCCCCATCCCAGCTGAATAGTGCTGGGAATGCCCTGAAGCACCTGGTCTGCAGAGAGCTCTTCTCCCACTCACAATTCCCACTGCATGCTTACACAGCTTTCAAGAGCAGAGGCGCTTTTCAAAAATTCCAAAACAATTATTAATGTTTGGGAAAAAGGTATGACTGTGTCAGATCACATAGGAGAGAACAGATTTCCATCAGGGCTTGGGTAATTTCTCTTGGATAATGTTTTTTTTTTAATTTTCATAAACAGATGTTTAGAACAAAACCATAAGAAAAATGGGCCATTGAGATGGCAAACTCCTCTTACTTATGAGTTAGGGGATGCTCCAATTCTTTCCCCACCAACACCTTCAAAAAGCTCATAGGTTAAAAAGAAATCCAAATCTGGCATAAAATACACACACCTCTATTTTTAGCAATATTGTGACTACTCATTGTCAAAGAAAGCAAAGCATTACACAATTAGTTAGGAATACAAGTCCTTACAATGAGCATATAGGGTCCAAGATATACATCACTGATCTCCAGTGATCTAAGAGAAGTTGTCCAGGATGAAGTTTTAATTCTATTGAATAACTTGGTTCCCATTCTCTGTAACCCTTTTATTTCTTTATTACCAACCTTATGAATCATCATAGAAATGCCTGGGTCTGGACATGTATGTAAGAACTTTTTTCCAGTCTAATTCCTACCCTTGCTGAATTGCTCCAAGTGCTCCTGCAAGTCCCTCTGTGAGGACACAACAGAAATTGTTTCTGCTGCACTGCTGGGGCTGCTCCCTGTGCTCACACAGGCACACACAGCCCCCACTGGGGGAAGCTGTGCACTCCTGAAAGGGCCCCTAAACTTTCCAGGTTTCATGGCAACTGCAAAGCTTTCTGCTGGAGCAGAGCTTTGGAAATAAGGAGTCTTCCCACTGCTTTTGAGGGCACAGGAAGCACAGCACTGGTACAGGATCACTGAGGTGCTCTGTGCAAACATTCTGTGCGTTCATTTTCTCTCCCCATGTTCTGCACCAGCTTCTCACAGCAGCAAGTTTATCAGCCTGTGCCACATGAACTCAATTGCTGTTATTTCTCTGGGTTCAGAGTCCTTAAACTATACTTTAAACCTACTGTCAATGATTTCACTGTATTGCTATTCCATGAGCCATTAATCACTGGGAATGACAGTCTGTTCAATGCAATGGAATGCCTGCAGACAATTCTCTGTGCACCTTGCACCTCTGCTTTTCCAGGCAGGAGGTGGTGCCTCTGCAGGGCAGGACAGGACAGGAAAGAGCAGGGCAGGACAGGACAGGAAAGAGCAGGACAGGGTGGCCCCAGCTCCTGCTGCTCAGCCCCAGTTCCAACCAGCAGACCTGGCATTTCTCTGCCTCCCTTTACAGCCCACGAGTGGTGGGAGCACAGCACAGAAATACACACATATTAGGATGCTTTTCTGTTCTGGAGGAGGAAACCAAACCATTTACCAGCAGTTCAGTTCCAGCACAAATCATAGTCCAGTAAAAAAGTTTTACTGGACACAGCAATTTAAAAACATTGCTTGGATACAGAGAGTGAAGGTACTGTTGCTAAGCCCTTTATTTCCTTGGGCTGGGAAAAATCCACATCATCTTCCTCATCAAAAACTGGGGATGAGGAGGAGGGAGGGAGGGAAAACTAATAAATACATTGAGACAGGCCATTCAGAGTTTGGGCCTTCAGTCCTCATCATTTATTACACTTTTTTTTTTGCCAGCTTAGTACTGGACACAATCTGTAGCTCAGGCACTTGAAAATACACTTATTCTGTATCCACTGCATTTTCCCCTGTCCCTTGCAAAAGTACTCCACTCCTAGGGAAGCATATCTTAAAAGACAGACACAGCCCTTAATTCAAGCACAGTGCAATTGTAACAGCTCTTTAGTATTCATAATTAATTTTTGGAAAAAAAAAGTCATTCTATTATAGATGTACACAGAAGAGTAAAACCTATAATATGAATGAGGACACAGCACATTAAAAATGTAAATTAAGAATTAAATAGCAAAACAATGGAGCACTGCCAATATTTTTATAACCATACAAATTGCTCATCAGTATCCGGTGTCATGTTGGCAGATTTGTTCAACAGGGAGTATAAAGCCAAGATGATAGACTATCCTTTCTGAAGGATGTACTCTCAGTGCTGTCCTGCCTGTTGTGCATTCTTGTGCTTTCAAATAGAGAGGTGAATGCACTTGGAGCATGAGTGATGTGTTAGGAGAAGGAGGCTTTTTTCCCTAAGTCATGAAAAATTGGGTTCTCCTCCTTCAGGCACATTCATCTGTAAGCTTTTTTCATCAAAAAAGCAATACTCCCTGTTACAAAGCCTCCCAAAAAGCACTGTTGTCAAAACATTACTATAAAGTCCTTTCTATTTCAAACCGTGTGGAGTGAATGCAGTATTTTTATACCACCACCATGGTACACAGCACTTAAATTTCTACATCAGATCAGAGTTCACCAGTAAAATCTGTGTATAGTGTATTCCTGCTTCCAAATCTCCTCAGAAATGATTGGATGCACAGGATTTTGACACTTTGAGTGCAAGACTTTGCACTGATGCTGTGATGGGGATGATCACCTCAGGAGGAAGGGCAGCCCTCCTCCCCATCACACTGACACAGGCTGGGACTGCAGCCAAGGGGAGTGAGGCTGGGAAACTTCCATGTGGCTGTTCCAGCAAAACCAAGGAGAGAAAAGGCAGCATTTGTGTCTAAAGATTTCTACTTATAAAGCAGGAATTTGCTGAGGACCCTGAAATATTTTGTTGATGTAAAAAAAAAAAAAACAAAACCAAAACAACAAACCACATTCTCTTCAGAGCAGAAAGTTTGGGATTTTAGCTGTGTAACTGGAGCCCTCACATAACTCTGCACACACATCCCCACTTCCCCTTACCTAGGAATGAACAGCAGAAAACTGTTTTATGACCCAGACACTTTCCCATCAGCACTTTTTCACAAGGGTCAGGTGAGTGTCAGCTCTCAGTCCTAAGGGCCCAGTGTTTCCTTGCCATGTAGGATGATATCCTGATTACCCTGTAAAAAGGTGCTTTGTTTTAATAAATTAAATAAATTAAAATGTGAACTGTGGCACATATCCAAGTGCTCAGTATAGACTGGTGTTTTAGCACTGACTGTCACCAATTTACTGAGCAAGCCAGGGGTTCCCAGCCACAGCAATGGCCACATGAGGAAAAAGAATGGGATGGATCCCACTGTTCCTGGAGTCTTTCCACCCACCTCCATGCTGTTAGTCGGGTACAGCATGCAGGTCCTCACCCTGCCCTG
This sequence comes from Catharus ustulatus, assembly GCF_009819885.2. NCBI lineage: Eukaryota > Metazoa > Chordata > Aves > Passeriformes > Turdidae > Catharus > Catharus ustulatus. Next base: position 32,124,344 of record NC_046227.1, on the reverse strand, counting down.
AGGGATGGCACTTTCTGACAGCAGATTGTCCCTCCCTGGCACCTCTCCTGGCCCTCCATCTCACCACCCCTGGGATACCCAGCAGGAGGGGTTTGCATCCAGCCCATCATGACTGATCAGAAAAGAGGGGAAAAAATGGATGTTCATAACGTGTGACTGCTAAACAATTCTCTGAGATATACACTGATGGCATTTTAAACCCCAAAACAAACACTACAAAATTCACAATACTCACTATATCAAAGCACACTTGAAAATGGATGTATTGCTTTTCTCTAGGAACTCAAATTTCTATATTATTAAAACAGTTTGGGAGGTGGGAGGAGGAACCTGATAGATATAAGGTTTATACTTTTCTCCTAGTGCATTGCCAGGAAGATAAAATATTTAGTGGCTTCATATTCCCTAACCATATTTTTGACAATATGCTTCATGCTCTGTTTGCCACAAAAGTTGTGACACTCGGTCGGTCTTCAAAGAATAAAGTATGCATTTGTCATGGCAAAAGATCCAAAAATCTCATTTTTTATTACCCTGCCATTGGTTAAGTCAAGCTCTGATAATTAGGATATTGGATATTTATGAGGAGCTATTCTGCCTTTATTACTGCTTTAGGTGCCTGTTGACAGATGCAGCAAGACAATTTACATTGATGTGTGAATTTGCCAGTATTTCAGTAATAATATCCAAGTCTAAGTCTATTAGAAAAAAGGTCCATATCTCACTCTTGGAATATATATTTCCAATTAATTCTGGTTTTGTAGCATTTCCTCTGGCATGCTGTCATTGAGGGTTTCTATCATTTGTTTGTGCTCTGATCGAATAGCAGCTCAAAATAAAGTCCAGAGGGTAACTGGATAAAAGCAGGTTATTAGATTAGAAAGGCAGAATGAACCACTACAATCTCCTGGTCTGACCCGCTCAATAAACACAGGACTCTCCCTCTGCATTGATCCTTGTGCCATTGCAGCATGGAGGAGGGAGGGGAGGGAAAGTCCTTCCCTGCACCAAATCTGGGCTTGGTAGAGAGTTGGTGACAGAGAAAAAGTCACCAAGCCTGGGTAGGTGAGGGGAGGAAGAACAGCTCAGTGCCAGTCTCTTTTCCCAATGCACTGCCTCAGTGAGATTTTTCACTTCTGAAATTTCACATAAGCTAGGACTGAAGTCTGCTTTCAAATATTCACTTCTGTTTAGAGGATGCAGGCTGTTGCACCTCTCACATCATGCTCTCTCAAGCTGCCCCTCATCTCCTTGCAGCTACAAACAATTATTTCTTCCCTTTATCCCAAAGATTCAGTCTTACTATTGATGCTATATGATGAAAGCACACTGATCCGTTCCCAGTTAATCTATGTCTATTCTACAAGCAAATGGTTCAATACTTCCTCTAATGATCTGCACATTTCAGATGTTCTTATGCCTGAGAAAGCTCCAGCAGAAGCTGATGGTAGCAAAACCATAAAATCAAGCATGGAGCAATATATAATTGCAGGAGACTAAATGCTTGAGACCTCAGATTTAAGCAAAACTGAGTAAAACCTTAGTGCCTTCAATTACAGGCACTTGGGATGTCCTTTCTGTCTCAAGAATTTCCAGGGAGGAATGAGACAGAAGGGAAACTTTACCATTACAGCCTTGGCATTTACTCCCAACAGCATCATACACCTCCTGCTTATTGCCAACAACAATTCAGTGGCTTCAGGAAGAGTTGCACCCCAGAGGCAAAAGGGAAATTTGACCCTCACAGCTGAAATGACTCAAGGACTTCATATCACTCAAAAGGAGGCTGGGGAAAAAAAGGAATAAAAAGCAGCTTACTCTTGTGCTGAGCCCTCAATGAACCTCTGGAGGGTTTCTTAGTGCTGAGGAGGAAAGGGTGCTGCAAAACGAAGGTGAAGAGCAGCAGTGCTGACTTTTAAAATTGGAAGTTCAGGGTAATTTATTCTAGCAACAGCCTCTCTCTCCTCTTCTCCCCTTCACCATCTCACCATTAATCCGCCAGGTCCTCCTTACTCAAGGTGACAGAGGGAAAAGAAAGTTTTAAATCACATGTCCTTCCCCCAGCAAGGCAAATGAAGGCTGACCACTCTAAATAACTATGTTTTATTAATAGGATATTTACAGCACTTAATGATGCTTTGGCATTTTTCTGTAATGGACAACGCATTTTTTCCCCTGTAAGACTTTTAAATTAAGCCACATTTTTTGTTTTGCCCTGGCTTCCACCTGAAACACTCCTCTGGGTCAGAGATATTTACAACATGGATGGTTAGAAAACAGCTTGAAAGGAATAGGCAGGTGAAGAATAACACTGCTTCTAACCTGAGCTTTAATAGGTTTTCAGAGGGCTTTAATACATTTTTCCAAATGTGATAGTGAGTACACTCCTTTGGCCTGGCTGACACCGTGCTCTGTCAGGCAAGGCAGGTGTGAAGGGGAACAGAGACACAAAGCAAAGAGCACCTTTAACCCGACCATACAAGTTATATTTGAATAAGCTTTCCTCAGCTCTCAAGCTCTGCCAAGTCCTCCAAGATCCTCCAAGCAAGAGAAAGAACAGAGAATGTTGGAAAGGAAGACTCACCAGAAGAAAGCTCCAGTTTAAGTGATTTGATTTATTCATAAAGCCAGCCCTACCATGGCCACCCAAAGGACAGTGTGAAGGCTCTGTTATTGCTGCCTCTCTGTAATATATTTATTTTGCATTAATTTTCCTGATCACATAAGCTATCATAGGAAGAGAACAGATTTTTCTCTTATGCTGTCTCTTCTCCTTCCATTGACAGAATAACATGGGCAAGTCAGAAGCTGTGGCCAGTGTCAGAAAGTGTAGGCACACCCAGGTAAGCTCTTCACCAAGAAAACATCACAAAATTAGTGACAAAAGCACATTTCATGTGGGAGCTGTTAGAACTCAATAACAGTGCAGAAAACGCTTTTCAGAGATCAATAAGGAACAAATAAAGGCAACACAAAGCAAAGCATCACCACTAGGACTCTGCCTGCTGAAGCACCCGTTTAACTGCAGGGTTAAGAAGATGCCCAGTAACTTTCAGTGAGTTATTGCTTTCTGAGATCCACAGCATTAGGTACCCAAATTGAAGGAAGGCTGGAATGAGGTTAAAGCTGTTAAGCTTTGAAGACACGGGAAATTCTGTTCACAAATCTGGAGGAAGAGCAGGAGAAATTAAAGGAATAAAGTAGAAGTTGTTTTCTATGAGTTTCTTGCCTGCAGAAGTACCTGTGGAAGATGAGCTTGTACAGGCCCCTTCTAGCTGGCAGACAGGATTTTTCTCCTAATATGAGAAAAAGCAATATATGGTTTTAAATAAAGTAATTGATTAAAATTAGTTTTTTCTTTTACACCTGATTAGACCAAAAAGCCACATCTGAAAAGAGGTTTGACAGCACTTGGATCTCATGAGCAGCACATCGATTGGCTGCATGTTAAATTTAACAAAATAAAGACAAATCCAAAGCTCTGCAGACATGAACAGCAAAGGGGAGGGCTGCCAGAGCACCACCTGTGGGTGAGCAGTGCATGGGGACCACATCCCTGTGGACACAGCATAGCTGGGAGCTGAGCCACAGGAGCACTCTGCTCTGCTGAGCTGCAGCACGTGCAGCCCACAGTGCTTGTTTTATTGCTCTTGTGCAGGCAAAGATATACATGGCACTAATAGCTACAGATTAACATAATTTCTCAATATTCAAGATTGCTGTCTTATGGCTTCCAGAGGGAAACTCAGCCTGCAGCCATGAGTTATCCCAGGAGCTGTGGACTGTGATCAATTCCCAGCATTCAAGCATGAAGCACTAATGTCTTATTCAGTGATTACACCATCTTTTGCTGTAGAATCCTGCCTTGTACTTGTTCAGCACATTCTGTTGGTCAGTGTTGTGCCCAGCCTGAGCCCACCCAATGGGAGCACTGAGGGCACTGTAAGCCCTGGAGAAGGGATGAGCCAGCAGGTGCCCCAGCCTCTGCAGACAGCTGCAGTTGTGGCAGTGATGCAGCTGTCACAGTGATGCACTGAGGGCTTCCATCAACAGCACCACCACTGTGTCCAAGGCATGTTAAACATCCACCCATTCCTCCAACAGGAAATTTTTGATCCACCCTGCAAGGCAGGGGGCAGAAGCTGCTTAATTCTGGAAGGAGATTCCATCACTGCATCTCAGGCCTGGAGGTGCCAGCCTTGAGCAGCCACAAGCTCCAGCAGCACAGAACTGAGCCTGGCTGCTGCTGAAGGCATTCGAGGGAAGGAGGAGCAGCCCCTCCAAGTCCCAGCTTTGCCTGGGATCATGTCAGCGTTTGCATTTAACCCCTTTCTGACCTCTGTGTAAAACGAAGGTGCCTGGAAGCAAAGCAGAAATAGTAATGAAACAGTCCATTGCTCAGTTCACAGTAAGCAAGGACATCAGAAAGTTTCACTACAGAAAGCAGCAGCTGCAGTCAGATCAGACTATTTGATGTTTGAATTAGAGGTTAAGGGCGGAGGAAAAGGAGACTCTCGTTGTTTGTGATAAAACTCATCCTTCTCTCTGGATACTGCTAAGCCATCCCTGGCAGGGATGGACTTTCATCCCTGGCTCAGACTTCTGAAGAACAAATCTTTTTGCATTTTGAATGCACCAGATGGTATGCCTTTACAAAACTGGCCTCCAGGGAAGATACCTCTAAAATCCCTTCCTGCAAGGACTTCACTCTCTCCCTCCTCCCCTCCAAATTACTCAGTCCAGGCTCTGTGTAATGCAGGACAGAAGCATCTGCCTTTCCTTTGGCAATTGCATTGTGTTATGCTATTAAGAAATATGCCCAATCTGCCTTCTTTTCAGCTCAGTATATTGTACTTCTCCTAGATTGATGTGTACCTCAGACCAAATAGTTCTGCATGGCCTAGACTGGGGTAATTGGATTACATTTATGTGAAACCCAGACATTCTCAGGGGTGATTTTCTTTTTCAGACTGCCATTAGAGTCCCAAGGAAACCAAGTACAAAAGCCTAAACTAATCTCACATTAAACAGGATTTTTTTTTGATCGAGTTGCACAGGGTAGTTGACTTTTAATAGGAATTCCACATCTAAGAGAGTGAAAAAAAAATCCACAAACTCCTAACTCCAAGAGAAGGACTTCAAAACATGAGAAATGAGGAAATCTGCATTAATGCCCACGCAAGTGCTCGGGCTCACCCTGCTGTGCCCATGGGTGCTGGCAGCTGGTAATTCACACAGTGGCAAAACCCAGGGTAATTGACTGTGCTGTAACAAAGAAAACACACTTACAAAGAGTCCAAAGTCATTGTCACGATGGTGTAGAAGTGTCTGAGGCACAGGGAGAAGGCACAGCTTGAAGAAGGTCACTCAGTGAGGCCACAGAGGAGCTGGGATCAGAGCCTGAATCCCAGACCCTGAAGCCAAGGGCAAACACATTTCTGGCTGGCAAGATGTGCTGGGAAGATAAGCTGGCAAGTTACTGGCAAACACTGTTCTAACTTTGCTATGGTAGTGGAAGAGGAAAAAGCCTTCAATCTTGAATGTTAAAAATGATAATACTTGTGACATTATTTTGAGTGAAATATTTTGGATGGCTACTGTGGCCAAGGATTCATTTGGATGTTCCTGCAAGGACACACAGGGCACAACCAAAGCTGCCTGGTGAGAAGGTGCAGCAATCACTCCTCATTCCCTACGGAGGGGTATCCTCAAAGCACCTGGATCTGCACCCTGGGCCTGGCCCAGGACCAAGGTGATTTCTTTGAACTCTGTGAATTCCAAACTGTAAATAACCATTTTGTCCTGTGACAGGATTTTGTTAGTATTTCCCAAGGGAGAAGATATTCTTGCTTGAAAATACAATTCGGAAAACACTTTCAAGGCTACTCTGAAGCAGAGGGGAGAGAATTCTTTCACAGACATGAAGGGTATTAACTATTTTCCATTATCTTACTAATTGTCTCATAACATCCCAGCAGTGTTTATTTTTCTTAGTGCAATGCAACTGAATTACATCTGAATGGGGAGTAATTAAACTAGTTAGCTCTTTTTATTTCATCTCCCTTGCAGACACAGACCTAATTTGGGTTCATCTCGAATGCTGTTGCTATAGATGAGCTGTACTTGGAGCTGAACAACAGAGGACATGAAGTAGTAGTTTAACCTGCAGGGCAATTTGGGAAAAGAAACACAGGAAAATCCCAGATAAATGGAATCAGAAAAGCTCCTCTGATTAGATTAGTATCTTTTTCTTCAGAGCACAAGACCTTCAGTAGGGAAACTATGGATTGTGTTTCAGCAATTAGCTAATTTGTAGGTTTTTTGCCTGTGCCCGTAGCCTAGACCAGAAGCAGTGATGGAGCCTGCAAAGAGTGATCAGGAGGGGGAAATGAACCCAGGAATGGATGTAGAGATGTCACAGAAATGTCCCATGGAGCAGGCTGAGGGCTGTAGGCTCACCCCTGCCAAACCACACTGCTCAGGTCCCTCCTGCTGCCTGTGCAGGCAGTGACCAGAGCTCAGCCTTGGGCTCAAGTGGGCACAGAGGTGTTGGTTAAAACCAGGTCCTGCAGGTCCCTGCAGTGAAAGGTCACAGCTCATCTGCTGACCCTGGGACAGCCCCAGGAGGTGGGAACAGCTCTTTTCCTAATGTCCCCTCTCACCCAGAGGCACTTTCTGGGTGGCTCCCCAAGCACCACAGGACAAGGGGACACTGAGTGACTGTGTGCTGGCTGAGCTGTCCCACTCACACACACTGAGTGTTCCTGGTGTGGCTTGGGCCATCCCCAGCACTCTCACAGGCTTTTCCTTGTGGGAGTGTGACATCTTTCAGCCTGGATTTCCTTCCCCTCTTGGCATCACCAAGTTTGTCATTCAGTCAACAGTTGATGTCATTTTTATGTTTGGAAAGGAAATTAGTCAGAGCTCAAGGGTGAAATGGCAGTGATTTCTGGTACCCCACAGATAGCAGGGAAATGACATTATTGTGTATTTTTGGGAGTTAAGATGTGTCACCTCGGATGTGCCACAATCCTGAGAGCCCCAAAACTCAGGCTCTACCCTCAGTTGTTCCTTCTCTCTGCCCTAGATGGGTTTGCTGTTTCTGGGGTGGGAGGAGCAGGGGACACCTCAACTGTTGATTCTGCAGATGAGAAAACACCTTTTGGCTTTATCTTCTTGACATGCTTGAGGCTTCCTTTTCTCAAGTGATGAACTATTTTGTGACGAATGTTTGTGACCAAAATAATTAAACAACACAATTTTTGTTATAAATAGGTCTTGTTTGATGAGGAAAAAAAAAAACCCTGAACCTCTGTTCATAAACTAATGAGTGACCTCCCTCCCCATACCCTTCCTTCCTGCTCCCTCCCTATAACTGCCTCACTCAGATAATAACAGGGAATGAAGAAACACAGGAGGGAGAACAGGATGAGAACTAAAACACTGAAAAATGGAAGAAATTACTTCTTTCATCAGGAGATTTTCTTCTGAAAACACACAGAGATTTTTTTTCTTTTTTGGGTTTTAAGGACAGCCCTTGAGCTCAAGCCTAGAGCTTAAATGGGAATCAAGGAGAGTTGGTTTTAAATCAATCTCTTAAAATCCATTCCACAATAAGCTGCTCACATGGTCTGTACAAGTCACACATAAATGGGAAGAAGCAAAATCTAGCACTGGTGGTCACAGGAAGAAGTTTGTTGGACCCTGCATACGTTATTAAAAACACAGGATGAAGAAGGTAACCGGACCTGCAAATTACAATTGGTTTAAATGTGGTGTTTCTAAATTTGCTCCAAACTGAAAAACCCCTGTTAATTTAAAACATTCTTCTTAAAACTGAGCAACCAAACTCAGTCTTACATGGTAAAGATATATAGCTTGGTATCATTAAGAATATTTTCTGTAAGAAATAGAGCAATATGACAGTGAACGTATCATTGACAAATTTACCTATAGATCTGTATTATGACAAGCATAAAAATCTATCTGCACTACAATACAGCTCTTCATAATAGGTTTTGATAGCTGAATATATGGAAGCTGTCACAAATACAAATGGAGGGAAACCTGCTTTCCAGCTATTCTGCAACACAAATCTTTTTGTGTGTCACTGAAATAATTTCTGCTGCATTTTTTTAAAAAAAGAAAAAGATACTGGGAATGTACTTCTTTTTCCAGCTACATCATTTGAAGTTCTCATCCAATTTTTTCTATAGCAAAACTACAGAGAACCTGAGGGCAGAGTCTCTGAGTGTAAGGGCTACGAATTTAGCAAAGTTGTTGCTAGTAAACATGTTTATTTCTCAGGGTGTAAAGAGAAAACTTGTTAAATATAATCATAATGATGATGCCATTGGGACAGAGCAACTTAAGGTAGGGATGAGGGGAATTAAATTAAATCCTATTTACTTTTGATTTGGGGGAGGAAGGAGAAAAAGAGTTTGCTACTACTGAGAAGTGAGAAAATTGCTGTTTGCTCCATAACTATGAAGGACTAAAAGGAGCAATCATTTTAGAGCTCTAATTGCAAACAAGTTAAATAATAAATAAGCCTGGCCGTATTGTAAGCCAAATATATATGCATTCACTTTGGTGTGTGGTGCTGAGGCATGGAAAAAGTGTTTTAAAAAGAAAAATCTTCACTGGCTCTCCAAAAGAAACAGAGGCAGCTGGACAGCAGGATAAAATTCTGAAGTTGTAAAAGCTTTAGTTGAACTCAGAATCCTGACTTATGAAAGGAATAAAATCTTTACTATGCTGTGGATGGGCAATTTCCCATAAAGAAAATCTCCTGTCCAGTGCTTTCTGTTAATAATACTTTCTGTGTTTCAGATTATCTTCATCTGTAACCCTTTAGAAATAATACATTTTGATGAAGCTGGCACCTCTTTCTCTAACCAGAGATTAGAATTAAAATTAGAATTAAAAATTCCTCTTAGGCTGGGCTCCAAAACCAGAGTGCTGGCAATATCAGCCCTTCCTCAATCACACTGTGCACACATCTCTGGTCAACAGACTTGGGGCTGTGCTCAGCTGTCCTGCCTGCTGGAGGAAGAGCACGAGAGCCATAAAAAAATCCCATTATGGCTGGGATGTAAGAGAGCCATAGATTTTGTGCACATGATACATTCCTGCCTTACAGCATTTTATAAGCTACAAAGAGGATGTTGTCTTTGAAGCATAAAGTGGTGGACACTTGGCAGTCACTTTTGGTCTTAGGAGCATCCACGGGGAAAACAACCTCTGTCACATTGAGCTGGTTGTCAATTGGCTGATGAGAAGCTCCAAATTACCCAGAAATGGGCACTTGCAGCCCAAACTACATCCCAGGCTGCATCAAAAGAAACATGGCCAGCAGGGCAAGGGAGGTGATCCTGCCCCTCTACTCCACTCTCATGAGACCCCACCTGGAGCTCTGGGCCCCAGCATCAGAAGGATGTGGAGTTCTTGGAGTGACTCCAGAGAAACACAAAAAAAATCAAAGGATTTTGGTTCTCTTTGTAACCTGGTCCAGTGCTGTGTGTCCCTTCCCATAGCAGGCAGTTGAAAAGAGATTGTCTTTAAGGTCCATTACAACCCAAAATGTTCCACAATTCTATGAAATCACAGCCTATATAATCACATTTTCCACAAATAAACTATGAAATTAAAGGCAGGGAAGACTTCAAAGAAATGTTCTGTATTATCTGCAGGTACATACCCCCCCACTGCTGTTCAGCCAGCTGGGGAAGGAGAGATTGCAGGTAGGGCAAAAAGGAAGACCAGTCTCCAAAAATTGTTTAATTACTAATTTTTGGACTCAAATCAAGTACCATGAGTAAACTGCATGAGTAAAATGCACTGCATTCCATTTAGAGATGTCACATCTGTTCACTGCTGATTGACCTAGAGCTGGCATGTTGGTGGGAGACAGAGAAAGGAGGGGAAAGGAGAGAGAGGTTTCAGCTTAATTTCTTCAGATATGGATATCATGGGCTCAGAAAACCTGCACTGTTAGCATCAGATGATGGTCATTGTGGAAATTTAAAATGCCTGGTTGTGCAGCAAGCATTAGAGTGACACAGTACTCACAGAAGTGATGTTCCTGTGGAGTGATGTGTGCCTGAATTAAACTGCACGGTTTCTTTGCTCTCTGAATTCCATCACATTCCAAGCAAGGGAATTCCCTTACACGTGCAACTGCATATCAGAAACTATCCAGCTCAGGATATTCTATGAATCTGTGATTCCATAAGGCCTCCACTGCACGTGCCACAGCATGCTCACCCTCCTCAGTGCATCAAGTTTAATGCACCAGTGTGTCTGAATGTGCAGCTCTGTGAACAAACAGAGCTGCAGGTTGTCCCTGTGTTACTCCAAGACTCAATCAGACAAAACAGACTCACCCAGGAGAGCTGCAGTCAGTCCATTTGGAAATACAGCTGCCCATCAATGACAAACCAGGGACTCTCTAAAGCAAATAGTTGGACTATTGCTCAGGCTCGAGATGGAAAAAAAAAAGCTTCCCAACAGCTCCAAGCTCCAATGAAAGAGAGGAAGTGCTTAAAGAGGAAAAGTCCCATATCTAAAAGAGATAAAAAGGAATGCTCTTCAAATGCAGATCAGGGAGAGATGAGGTTTTGTAACACTGCCAAGGGAAAAATACAAACGGGCTGCACTTCAGAGCCTCAGTGCAAGTTATCTTAAGGAGTTTTCTTCAGAGAAGCAAAGCCTTTGTCTAGTCTAATCTGCAAGTACACAGAAGTTATTTTTCCTCTGAGCAGCTACAAGCTGGTGCAAATAATCCTCTTCATCTTCCAACACCAGCATCAGAGGTGGCTGACAATGAATGTCTTCTAGCAACATTTTTTGCTACTCAACTCCATCTGCCTTTGACAGCTTACAGCAGCTCATATTCATCCAGTAACCCATGACCAACATCTTAAAAAATGCAACATATGTTGGAGCTCCTGGTAATCATGCTCTCTTCAAAGATAAATAATTGTTTTTACAATGAAGATTCTTGCATGTGCATTTTCAGGAAATGCAAAATCGAGTTAACTAAAACTTGCTATGCAGTTGTCATGGTGGAACCTCTGGTTCTCAGAAGCAGTGGGGCCACTTTTCTACTGTAAATAAACATTTCTTATCTGGTTTCAAAGTATTTGGTATATGCACTTAAAATGTAACTGCTCTGTTAATAAACATTAGAGGAGATCAACTCTTCTCAGAAGCTGGTGGTTCTAAATGAGTAGCAAGCAGGTGCTTTGATTTTTTTTAATATCTTACTATGGCATAATAGGTTGCTTGCAGATTTAAATTTTATTCATGAATTGTCTGCACATCTGCAAAATGTAGAAGATTTATTTTAGTTTGTCTTTTTACAACTGGTCTGAGGATGAAATGCAACTTTGCCATAAAGTTCACCAGCTGCAGGATTTTTCTTCTGTCCCATAATACTCCTTAGATGAGGTTCAAGTGCTTTAGCAAGGAAGCTTCAGAGCAGATTATTTTTTATTTTTCCCCAGCTTTTAAGTGCTGCATGTTCCTCCCTGGGCACCTACACAGAACTTGCAAATACTAATGAGAGCTGTGTGTGTTCCTGGCAGACCTAACACTGAAACTCTGCTCTGCTAGGTTTCATTTGTTTTGGCTAGAGGTGTCTATGATTTAGTCATTAATCCCAAAATAGAATTTTCCTACTGAAGTGATTTTTAATCTAAAACAGTGCTACTACATCTAAAATAATAATTTTGTGTTTAAGAATCTCATCCTTTCTGTTCCTCCACACACAATTTTACACACCTTTAGGGACTACCAAGCATGAGGAATTAAAGTGCTCCCAGCCTAAAGAAGACTCCAATTATACCTTCAATTATGTAAACCTAGTGAATAACTTTTAACCAGGTTAAATGTATTTCTGTCCAATAGCCAACTTAATAAAGTTTTAAGAAGGGACAACAAGGAACAAACCTGAAAAATCTCCCCACCCTCACAGCTCCTAACAGCTCTGCCTGCAGCCAGAGTCAGTTCACTTTTCTGCCTGCTTTTCCACACCCTCAGGATGGGTGGTTGGAGAGAAAAGCAGATGCAATTTTTGCAAGGATGGACCTGGAGAGAGCAACTTAACCTGCTTGGCATTACTAACAACACAGCCTCTACAGGCAAGTGGAGAATAAATTCTCATTAGCCCAGCATAACAGGTAGGGCTAACCCATACAAGCCACTTTTTGATGATCTGCTGGAAAATAACTGTCAGCCAAAGCACCCTGATCCACCTGGTGTCACAGTAAAGCAAAGTGGCTTCACACACGTTAAATTTTATATGAAAAACTGTTTTGTTTGGCTCCAGCTATCAATTTCTAATTTAATTACGCTGAATATTGAATTCTACTTGTGTAAACACAAATTGTCAATACATTATTCCGTGCCTAAGGATTTTAGATCCTTTCCTGTAAGATGATGCATCACAGTTTATTGAATATCTATAGCATTGACTAATTTTTCTTCTTTGCCTGTGTACCAGAATTACTTATTGTAAAATACTAATTTTAAATCTCAGATGATGACAAAGATATGTCCCCAATGTTATTTCAAGGATACACTTTAAAAGCCCCCAAACTTTTAGTAATAAATAAGTTGCATGTTCATAGGATAGAAAGCAGAATAATTACTCAACTGCTTTAAATAAATTGTGGTACCCTAATGCTAATCAGCTTTAGTAACCTCAAAAAAAAAGGAAGTGAATGTACATTCATTTATATTCATTAACTAGGCAGGTTTTCTATTTTAGGAAAGCAGAGGGGTTATCATGAGACTTTTGTTTCTATTTCTCCCATAGAACATCAGTCCTTGGATCAAAAGCATGATGTTTCACTTTAAACAGATTTTTTCATGCCTCAGAATTTACTCCTCAAAACCACATTGAGAAAAAATGATCAGAACCATCGATACATTAAAATATTAGGAAAATTAAATAAAGAAGGTTTGAACCCCAGGGACACTTGGCTTTCTCAGTGCTGTTTCAAGAGATAAAGAATTTGAAAATTGTGATCTAAAGATGGCAATTATTCCTGACCTGAAATGACTTGAAAGCAGAGTTCAGAGTAGAGTTCAGTCAGCAAGATTTTTGTCACCCAAATCCTGAAATGCTTTTAGCCCTACAGAATTCAGTGTGATGTTCTCCAGAGAACACTGACAAGTGGGATGTTTGCCTCGCTCTCCAGGCTCTTGGGGCTTTTGCTGGACAGGTCTTTTCCCAAAATGTGACTGATTCTGCTTAAAGACCAAACCAAACAAGCCAAAAACTCACTCTGCTGCTCAGTGAGAGCAATGGGCCCTGAGAAATGGCAAGTGAGTTGGTGACAATGGCTACTCCTCATCACTCAGTATTCCCATGTAAATATGTTTATATCCACACATCTGGGAATGTCTCTTAGACACAGGCCCTTTCAGCCCTCCCTGGTGGCAAAAAAATCACATTTTGTGGCCACATGAACCCAGAGGGAAGCAGAGATGGTGTCTCTCTTTCAGCTGGCTGCTTCCTCTGAGCTGACTCCAGGTACTGAGCCTTGCGTGCCAAGGTCAGGTACCACAACATGCATACACTTAAGGGAGGGTTCTAATCAGTGCCAATCAGAGAGTTAGATATTCCTTCAATACCAGAGGAAAACCCAGATCATCTTGGTTTCTCTTGAGCTGTTCAGTGCAGCTGACCACTGCTTTCTTCTGCAGGGCAGGCTGGTGGGCAGGAGAGGCAAGGAGCTCACCATAAATTCACTTTCAGAGTGAGGGAAAAACCCTTCCCAATGACTGCTTTGTGTTCTAAGGCAAAGAGAATGAGAAAATGAAGCATCACAAGGCATCAGAGAAAAACACATATTTTCCTCTTGTCTTTGTGGTTCTGAGTTTGGGGGTGAAGGGGTGCTCTGTTTTGGTTCCATTTGGTTTGGTTTTCGGGTTTTTTTGGTTATTTTTAAGGCAGCTCCTCATTAGAATGTAGCAGAGCATCCTGCTTTTGATGAAGCACAGTGTCCAAGGGGTCAGGCTATCACTTTCAGGTAATATAAGGCAATTCAAGTGAAAAGTGACATATCTGAAAGACAGAAAAGAAAATGCAGAGCTTTGTTACCAAGCAGGTGAACCAGAAAATAGCATACAAAGATATACAGGCAATTCAGTAGTAAGGAGAGAAGGAGATTCACCTAAGCACTGCCATGGACAGGAGACCCAGCCAGGGCTCAGACTACATAATGAGAAGGACTATTTCCTCAGACTACTTGGACCAACATCAAATACCTTTACTTTTCCCTGATGCCTATTAAATTGAATTATTGCAGTGGAGCTGTCTCCTACCCCAAGAGCCCCCTGGCACAAGCAGAGCTCTCCTGTGTGATTTCCATTCCCAACCAGAACCACCAGTGTTCCATGGAAGGCTTGAGGAGCCCACTGCAGCTCCTGGCACTGTCCATGCAGCGTGGGCAAGCTGCCCTCCCCTGACATCTTCACAAATTCAGCAGCAATTCTTCACCTTGATTGTTAAAGACTAAAACCAAAACAACTGTAATCAATTATAGCCTTCAAGGCCCAGGAGGAAATTTAAAGGCGAGTTCTCAAGGTCAGGGATCCAGGGGAAATAGATCCTTGCTGCCAAGAGGCAGAACTTCCCTGAGCTGATGGCTACATCTGCAGGACAGCTGCACCATGTGCATTTTCAGCATGTTGGAGCAGCAAACAGGAGCACATGGAGCTGGTTGGCAGCACACAGAAGGGTTAACCTTACATTCCATGACAGAACTTAACCCAAATAAGGTCTATGATAGCGAGTCTGAAGGGAAAAGAAATCAATTCTTGTTCCCGTGGGTAGGATTTCACCACTTGATTAGAGAAAGAAATGAATCTTTAAAGCACACTTACAGGAAAGGTATTTTCCATTTGCATGAAAGATGGGGATGGCTGCATCCCAAGTTAATGAAATCAAGTCTTCTGTGCCTGTTTGAGGATTTCATCTATTTGAATTATGCAAATATCAAATATAGCTTCATTGTATAAAACTTCAAAATGAGAATGCTATCCATAGCTATCCATGGGGGCCAAAATTCTATCCCCACTTCCCAAACTTAACATTGTTTCATTGAAGGCCAGAAAGAGGTTATGAGTTTGTCCTACAGCATTGTGTTCCAGCTGTGACAGTCAATTTAAAGGACATTCCTGCCTGTCAGCAAATAAACATTAAGTCATTTTAAATTTCACCTCCATTTGGTAAGGTTAAAGCAATTCTCTCTTGGAGATAGGGGCTCAGAGGAGGGTTTTGAGCAGCACAGGGAGCTGACAGCCACATGGGCTTGGAGCAGGGCACCAGGGCAGCCTGGCAGAGTGCACCAGGCAGCCAGAGGAGCAGCAGCACAGGGACAGCTTACCCCTGATTCAGAGAACAAAACATGCAGGAAATGGTTCCTTCACCTACAGGCAGAGATCTGGATGTGCACCAAGGGGGACTTGTGTGGTGCCAGGCCACCTTTCTCAAAGTTTCCAAAGGTATTTGGAAGGTACCTGAAAATGTTCAGCTTGCTTAGGCTTGCTGGACCTTGCAAGTTCAGCAGTGTCCCAAAGGGAAGCACAGAGTCACACAGGCCATACCAGGGAGCACCAAATGTGACTTTTTCATTCCAGCCTTCTCCTTCCCAACCAGCAGAATCCTTGGCTTTATGGCCAGAGACGCCTCCACTCCCAGCACAGGCAGCCACGCCACAGACTTGCAAAAATGATCACATTCTGTACCCCAGAAGCTGAAAGAGTTCAGTCCCACTCTCCACTTGGAAAACTGCCCCTGAACACATCCTTCTTGTGATTAGAAATATTCTCATTTCTGTCTGTACTCATTCATGGCCCCCACAGACCTATTAGTTCTTGTGCCAACGCTCTCATTTAGATCAATGCAGGGAACATGGCACTATTTTGTAATATCAGAGTGTTTTGCACTGTAGGACAATGCTTCCTAAATTGTCAATATGTTCTTAGTAATAGAAAAGAATGCATTCAAATGTTGGCTTGGACCAGGAGTCAAATAGAAAGGGGACGTTTGAATTCCAAGTTGCTATCAAAAAGCTTTTTAGAATTCAGTAGACATGCACATGAGCAGGAGGTAGGAAAAGGGAAGGGAATCAAGCCAATGGAAAGCTTCAGTCTCCAGACATTAACTTTTAACAATGAGTTCCCAAGGCTGCCTCCAAGTACACCAGGTAGGGAAAATTTTCTAAGAAAGGGCACAAGGGAAGAACTGAAGGCGAGAAGAGGGATACAGTCACAAACTTCCACAGCCACAGACACTGCTCCAGCTGAGAGGTGATAGCCCTTTGTGCCTACCAGACCAGCAGGCAGCACTTTCAGAAGAAATTTTGCTTTTTTCTTTTTGCTCTTCTATTGCTGTTTTTTTATGGTGGGTTCGGTTTTCAGTTGGGTGGTGGGGTTTTTTTGTTTGTTTTGTTTTATTTTTTTCTTTGTTGTTGCTGTTTTGTTTTGTTTTTTAATTGCAAATCTATAGTCAGCATGGATTTAAAGCTCTTTAAATTTGGACTTAATGAAGGGTACTACAGCTTTCAGACTCACACCCCTGAGCTGAAGAGGAAGGTGTGCAGGCTGGAGGGAACATTCTTGCTCTGCAGCTGTAGGCAATTGCAAACTGCTCGACACAACCTGATTTAAACAGGCTGGGCTCCTTGGGCAGTGTCTGAACATGCACTGCAGGAGTGCCAGGCTTAGCTCACTGCACAGTGAGAGCAGACTGGTTGTGCCCAGAGCTTCTCTGCATTTGGCTGTTTCTGAATCCCTTTTGCAAGGTTTTCAAACCAGGGTACAAACCAGATCTTCCTCTTTCCTTGGCACTCACTGTGCTAACAGATAACTCAAAGCCACCTGTACTCTTCTGTTTGCTATATTAAACAATGCAACCACTTCTCAGCTTCTGTTACAGATCCCCATTCTCCACCACCTTAGCAGCTTTTTTCCTCCAGCCTCAGTATGGGTAGTTACACACTGCATTTCTTCAAAAGTTCAAGTTTAAGTACAAGTACATTCTAAACCATTAAACTTCAGTATATGTTACTCCTTTAGAAAGTCTGTGTATGTCTGAAAATGCCAATACATGCTTTTACACCCTTTGGCATCTTACCTAGCACTAAGGCTTGGGTATTTTGGCTTTCAAGACAAAGCAATCTCTTAAATACCATCTTTTAAACACCTGTGACACAACCCATTTCACCCATTTTAGACAAGCATTTCTTTCAAGCAATCAGAAAGGTCTGTTGAGTAAACCTGTGACAGAAAGCCAGAAGGCTTTTAGCAATTTCACTGTCTGAAGGACAAGGGCAAGTACCAGCCTGCTTGCTTTTGACTTCTGTTTGACCTTCACCACACAATGCTGGCTCTTATCTAATGGTTAAAACCTGACCTGTTAAAAGTTGTGTTCACAAGAAAGTCTGTTTGACTGTTTGACATACTGCAATCTTTAGCTACCTTAAAAGTTTTATTCTGATTTTTGGTTCAGTCTTAGCAGAGAACTCTTTTCTGTAGATATGTTAAGCATTATTAAGAGATTCAGCTGGTGAGAACCTTGTTTCTCAGTGTCTTTATGGAATGTCAGCTTTATTTTCAAACTCAGGGACCTCAAAAGTTGTCTTTATTGGAGAGAGAGACAATTGGAGAGAGGCACAGGAATTATAACATAAGCAAGTACTAGAGTTTTTCAAACAAGACATTTTGGTGTACACACAACAGAGGTAAGGAACACATCCAGAAATGAAAACCCTTTTTTTTAATTGAAAAGGTTTTAGAGTCAGATGAATGTAGGGAAAAAGAACCAAAATTGGAGGGAGAGCATTTCAACCCTTTTTTTAATCTTGTCTACTCAAAATTTTTGTTCTGCCATCTTAAAAAGCTCATGCTCCTGGCTGAAGGCAGACAGATGACATGCTTGGTTTTGCATATCTTTATCAAAAGATATATCTTTCATATCAAAAGCAGACATACTGGGACAGACCTAGGACTCATCTGCCCATTAATTTCCTTCTGTGATGATCCCACATGGAGATCTGCTGGAGAAGGAACAAAGGATTTTCCTGTTCTTGTCACACCAAGGTCTTGGCAGCCAGCAGTATCGGGACTTTCTAGAGTGGAGATTATATCTTGCTCTTGACAGCACTTCAAGGTTACATTTAACCTCTTTAGGAGCTCATTTTCCCATCTGACCTCCACAAAAGCAAGTTTCACAATTTAAATTTTGCCTTATGATAAAAGGACTATAATAATTGCAAATGCAGCAAGCTAATAGAAGGTATACATATATACAGAACTCCAGGGATTTGGTTATGAAGGAGCAATCAAGAAAGTCTTCTAATATTTCTTCAAATCAAAATCATCTTCAGCATCACCAGACCAGACACACCACAAAAAGGCTTGAGGTGTCTGCTCATTTAGCTGTGTCAGACAATCACTACACTGAACAAAAAGCAAGCTGGCAATATCATATGGAGGAGCAGATCAAGGTGGATTTGCAGAAATGCTGCATGAGCAGGGACAAAATATTTACACTGCCCTCTGAAAGGGGCTGAGCTCTTTTGCAAGGTTCAGCTAGAGACTGGAGCAGATGCTACCTAATCAAACATGGGAAAAGAAATCCTTTTACACTGAGGAAGGATGGATGGCTAAGAAATGTTATCTTCTCTAATGCACCCCTGTTTTTATACTGATGATTAAAGTTCAGTTTCCTGGTAATTGTTACACATGTGTCCCTGTTTGCAGGTGCTTGTCAAGAACAAAATTGCTGGGTGCTTTTAAGAGGGAATTAATACAACAATGAGAAGTTTACAAACAGCTTAAGAGGAAATATGGAATATTTAGTTCATCAGAGTACCAGACCTCTTTCCTTTTAAGTGACAATTTGTTGGAACCCTGAAGCCTGGGAGTTTTGAACTTTCTGTGTTTTCTGGCACTGACTGTCAAAAGAACACTGCTTTTGACTTGAGGCCATGGAGAAGGCTTCCAAATTCAGGTGATGGAGTTAATCACAGGTGTGTAGTTGGAAAAGAAGTGTGTGATTTCACATGGTGAAGGGTTTGGAATTTGAAGGTTTTAGAACACAGTAATAGGTATGGGGCAAGGTGGATGTTCTTGGGTGTTGCCTTTTTCTTCCTTCTTGTTTCTTCTTCTTAATTTTAGGAAATACTTTTTTAATTGGATAGAAAATGCCACAGTGCAGGCAACAAGTGTTTGGTCATTGGGTCAAAAGTAGAAATAATATAGATGTTAAAAATAATATAGATGTTAGTTTTTAATTATATTTAGGCCTTAAAAGACCTTGCAACTAGCAAGATCCACCATTTTCTCACTTTTAGCTTGTTAGCTAGAAGTGCTGAAGAACTCACTGCACTATAGATAAGAATTAATGAACAACCAAATCCAAACACGAAAAATCCATCTCTTGTACATTCAATCCCAACTCTAACTGAAAACAGAAGAATAAAGATCAGACCCTAATATGTAGTGCCCTGTGTGAGGAAAAAACACCTGCTAGACTCAGAGTGTTGATGAGGCAGGGGCTGGGCTTGTGTCAGAGATGATATTTTGATGAGTGATAGGTGTAGCTGCAAAGTGCAAAATTTACTCCCCAGGAGCCTGAAAGTTTCTACTGGTGCACCGGACTTTTTTTTATTTTTTATAGATACTAGGTCCCTAATTAGTACTCCAGATGGGAGTAACTAATAATTACTTTGATTTTCCATTAAAATTCACAGGCTTGCAAGCATTGTTAAAAGATAATGGCCCCAGCATCAGATAGGAAAACAAAAGATTTAATTACAAGAAATGCGGTATAATTTGAATATGAAACAACAGAGGATTAGAAAATGCATTTAGCCTTCACAGGTGAAGATTCCAATAAATTATCTGTGAACTTCCCACAATGACACCTACCTACTGAAAGTGGGGAGTTGCAAGAGCAATCTACATTTGAGATGGGATCTTGCTCAGAAGAGAGAGCAAGAAAACAGAGAGAAACTGGGAAATTAATGCTTGAGACAATAATCTCAAGAACAGGGACAGCAGACCAAAATTGATGGGACAGAGTTCACTAATGCAGGGAAGCTGTATTTGTCTGAGGACCATCTCCCTCAATCTACTTCATACCTGTAGCAACATCTGTGTTTCTCTACTTTGAGACAAATAAATCTTCCTGCTTTCTTGTCCACTCTGATGAAAAAGATATTTTCCAAGGCTTCTGCTTGTAAGAAAACATGTCTTGGGGAGGGTTTGCCATGAAACAGCGTATTTTTCAGAAGCTGAGGCAACACAGCCTGTCCTCAACTCCAAAGGCAGCAGTTTCTTGGCTCACTTTGCCACAGTGAGGAATATTGCCTGCAGCTCCCTAATTCCTTCTCTTACCTAGGAGTGCCAGAAGAACCAAGGGCCACTAGGTTTATTAACTACAGCTTGTAAGAGAGAAAGAGAGATTAATAATATTAAGTTTAAGGCCAGCATAGGTAATGGTCCTTAATGAGGCTTAAAGACTTTGGGCAGCTGTAAGTACAGGGCAGAAGTGCCTCAGGAATCTTAGGTCTGCACTTACTCTCCAGGCAGCAGAGATTCTGAAGCATAAAAAATCAAAACTTCTAAGTCCCTACAGACCAGATGAAATCCCAGCTTCCTTGTAGGCTGGAAGGCAGAAGCATGGCCACAGCTTTAACAGAGCACCATTAAAGCACTCATTGTCCTCATGGGCTTCTCATGCAAAAACAGCACTCAGGTGTCCCCAGAGACCCTAGCTGCCAAGGCAGCAAATATGGGAATTATGTGAATTACATTAGTGGTGAGTCTGGTCCTCTCACTACCATGTTTGCAGGGTGAGGTTGTTTTCAAAGCTGCAGACTTTTCATGCTGAAGCAATTTTTAAGTACTCTAATGCAAAGTGTAATCACACATTGATTTTTCCATTAAAACTACAAAAATCTTAAGTACCCTGGGGGTGCTGGCCTCAATTAGTCCCTATTCTTCGATTCTATTTCTCTTGGTGCTGTTTTGCCATCCCTCAGTGTAGGAGGAAAGGAAGACTGTCCACTTATGCTGAAAGTACAATCTTCTATTACATGAGTCCAGTTAAAAGCAGGAGTAGATAGATTGCTTTCTGTACAATAGGGAGGAAAATTATACTGGGCTCTCCCTATGTTCCTTTTTAAATTGCTGTGTGGGAAACCTGAACATACAGATGTCTGGATTTTGGAAGTTTGCCTGAATCTATTTTACTGTTTGTTTTTTTTTTTTTTTTTAAACTGACACAAGTTCCCCTGCTCTTCAGAGGAGATTATTTGTACACAATTGCCGTGAGAAGCCATCATCCCTCAATGCAGCCTTTCCATTGTCACCTGTTGAATAGCTGAGCTTCAGTTTTGTGCTACCAGCATTCAGCAGCACTGATTGGTTTTGCTGCTGACACTGGGTTAATGCTTTAGCAGAGAAGAAGAAGACAAATTTTACCTAACACCAGCAGGAAAATAATTTGCTTTTATCACTTTTCCAAGAAGCTGGACCTAAAAGAAAAGACTTACTAGTTCCAGGGGGTGGGTGCCCCATACAACTGAGTGGCCAGGCCCTGGTCTGTTGGTCTGAATGTTTCATGTTCCCTCAGCCCCTGCCACTCATTTCAGGGCACTGAGCCTCCTTCTTGTCTCCTGGATTCAAAGCCCTGCTCAGGGAAACACATGGATGGAATCACCACACAACACACAGAGATTAAAATCACATCCAGCCTGCAGTGTACTCATCTTCAGACATGTCTGCAGCAAAGAGCCTCAAGAAAGGCAGCTCAATGGAATGATTAAAGAAATGAACCAAGAGGAGTCAGTGAAGCTGAGATTAAAGAACATGGGCTGGAGTTGTGTTCTGGAATCTCATAAATTAGTTTATTCCTTTCATTTTTGTTCTGTCCCTAACATTTACCTTTTTCACTAGGGAAAAAACCCAGCCAAATTCCAGCCTATGAGAAGCATCTAATTTTCCTGTAACAGAAATCCAGCTACAGTCAAATTGCCCTGTGCCTGAGTCATATCTAGATGACAACCATGCATTTTTCACAACTACTTGAAGTATTCTGAAATAATTTTTCTCCTGAAATTTGCCAAGTGCCTTACGAAATACATTTCTTTAGTGATCTTTGGAGAGGCTATTCCTACAATACCTTTATTCTGAGCAGAGCATTAAGCTGCCAGCAGCAGCATATGGGAAGCAAATTGTCCTCTGTCTTAAGTTCTAAGAAAGAGATCCTTTGAAGTTCTGAGTCAAGGTTTTATCTAGATTCAGCTTATGGCTTGGTACAGCTGTTCATGGTGTTTACAGAGGCTTTGGTGCTGTTGTAGAATAGCCTGGCATTGTTTTAACAACAGCCACCAAAAACGTGGCATGGCTTTAGTCAGGTCTAACTTCTTCCTGCCTAGCTTTTCCAGACCTTCTCTTCTGACCATTTTCTTTGTTGTTGGTTTTCATTTTGTTTTGATTTTTTGTTTTGTTTTGAGTTTTTGAGGGGTTTTTGTTGTTTGTTTGTTGGTTTGTTTTTTAATGGGGTTCTTTGGGGATTTTTTTGGGGAGGGTTGTGTTGTTGTTTTGTTTTGTTTTGTTGGGCTTTTGGGTTTTTTTTGTTTTTTTACTTAGAGACAGGGACTCTCATCCCATTGCACTCACCAGAGTCTCAGTAGAGCCTCTGGCTACTCCTGCCCTGTAAAACAGACCACACCTGAATCTGTCTGCACCACATCACATCACAGGAAAACACCACTGCCACTGCCTTCAGGTGACACTCAGAGTATTTGACACACTCAAGTATTACACCATATAAAAATATTTAAAAACCATCACAGCACTGCCTTTCTCAGATGGATGCACTGCTGTAGGTTATTACAAATTCCCTTGCCTGCTTATTAAAAGAGCTGCAGGATATCTGCTGTCCAGGCAAAAATTCATCCTACTTCAGATGGTCCCAAAGCAGAAAAGCTGCAGTTCTGTAGAGGTGGGAAAGAGAGAGCAGTGGGAATGTCCTGCCTCACACATGCCAGGGGAGCTGATGGTGCTGGACTGGTCCAGCTGGGCAGGTCCAGCATCAGCTCTGGCTCCTGCAGACTGCTGCAGCCACAGCAGTGCTTTCATGCACATCCACCAACACCTCCATAGCAGTCAGGTTACTCTGATATCTCTCTTTTCTGGATGGAACATCTCAGCAAGGACAGATGTTTCATCATGGACAGGAGACAGAAAAATGCTGCCCAGATGTCAATGGCAAAGCACCCACCATGCCCTGTGGAAACAGAGGGGTGCTGCTCCAAAGGGCCAATTGGAGGTGCATAATACAAAGAAAGAGGATGTAGCAGAACTAATGGACTCTTGTTTCAACATGTGTACTGTGGTAGGCTTGAGGCTGCTTTATGCAAAATGATCAAGACTTTTAGCAGAACTCAGCCTTCAGAAGCTTTAGAACTGACCACAGAAGCTTTAGAAGCGACACCTTTTTCAGCTGGGATCATCAAACTCACTTTGCTGTAGAGTGCAAGTTAAGGTGAGTCAGACCCAGTGTGATGACAAACCACACAGCTGTTTTTTGTACAAATGTGCTTCTGGACAATGACCAGGTTAAGAAGGTGCAGCCATGGCCAGTGAGCAGGCACTGCTGGGGGTGCTTTCCCTGCAGCAGCTTGTGTGGAGGCTCATCCCATACTGTTCCCTTTCCCCGTGTTAACCCTTCCTAAAGATTCTTAACTTCATTTCAGCTATGGAAGCGTTATTTTTGTAACATTTATAATTGCTGCACTAGCTGGAGCTCTCTTTTATGGAATCCTTCCTTTACATTGCCTTTCTGTGTTTGCTACACCCCACTTCTAATATTTATATATATGAGATACACATTCTCCAAACTCGCCCTTTCTTGAGAGCTCTCTGCTGCAGTGCAGGGGCCTCAGCTCAGGGGTTGGAGCAGCAAGGGGTCCCCAGGGGCACCTTGTGACCATTTAGGTGACACTGCCTTCATGGGCATGGGAGAAAGACAAAATCAAGACAGCCATAAAGACTAAACTGATCCCTGTCAGGGTGAGTCAAACATATTAAGAGTTTTAAATACTGTTAAAAGATTACATTTAATGAAAGAGCCATCAGCCAAGTGCTTTCAGACACATTACAGCTACCCAGTTTCTGCAGTGGTGTCACCTCATCCTGCAAGCTCCTCCTGCAAGCATCAGTACCACCTGTGGCAAGTAATCTTTCAACATTTACAATTAATTTCCATGAATTTTCTTGAGAGTCACTCAATAACGTGACACTAAAAAAGCATTAGTTCCTCCCCGTGTCATCCTCTACTTAGCTTTCTCTCACACTCAGATTTATGATTTTAATCCCCATTTTATAGAACTTATCACTTTTAACAACCAGAAGAAAATGCTAAATTGTTTTTATTGCTATTAGATATACAAGGACATGATGCTATATACTGTCATTTACATTTCCCATTAAAAGTGAAATATGCTATGAACGTGCAAGTATTGGTTTTAATTTGACCCATCTGCTAAATGAAAAACAAAGAGGACTTCTAAATCACAATATTTAAATTCAGCAATTTGTAAACAATTTATATGTTCATTTCTTCTGGGTTAAAACTGCCCTAAAGCATCACTCTTATGAAATCTCCAAATTAAATTGCTCTGCATTGTTCTCAGAAATGCAAGCCAGAGTTTCTTCCTCCTCAGTTTATTAATTTATTCCCCAAGCCAAATAAATTAGCAAGACTTGTATTAAGAGTCTTGCCACTTATAATAATTTTGGGCAATTCACACAAGTATCTCCTGCCTCCAGAGAGCTGAGAGTACAGTGGCAGTGTCAGATACACTGGGTGGCAAATTCCTTTATCATAAAGGGCAAACCAGTGGCTTTCATTTATTCAGCACTTTTGCAAGCAGCTCTGCATCTGCCTATTCCATGCTACAGTACCAGGAAGAATAATCAAGAAGGGGAGCAAAAGTCATGGCAATTTACCTTCCCCTCTCAACCTAGGCAGGGTTTGGATCTTAGACTTGGCTTTAATGTGGCTGTGGTAATGTGCAAGGGGAGGGAGATCCACACGTATCTAAGGATCCCCTAAGCAGCACTTTGAGAGCAGATATCTCTCTCTGTTTGTGCAGAAGATGCATTCAGCTCCACTGCTGAGCCTCTACCCCAGAAATCTGTACTGTCACTGGAGTGAGGGACAGACAGCCCTTCAATAAACCACAGAGGGGCCTCTCAGCATCTTGTGAGAGGAGATGATTTCTTCAGACCATGGCAGCTTCATGGCCTGACACAGACCATGGCAAAAGCAGGACTAGGTGAGGAAGCAGAGAATCCTCAGGAAAAAATAGTAAAAGAGAGGAAAAGAAGTAATATAAAATCTAATCTACTTAAAGTTGTAGAAATGGAAAGACTCATGGATTTCAAGTCCTTCTCTGCCATATCATTCAGAGCACCAAAAAGCAACACAGAACCTACTCTAGATGCTTCATTTGTTATATCCAGCATCATAATAAGCCACCCCACAAAACAGGAACTCACAGTAATGCAGCCAGGGCATGATTTAGGGTCTCTATAAGACTATCAACAAATGCAGAGACTGCATGGATCACTGCCCAGAAAGATTCCAAGCTGGTGAAATGACAGCTTGATTAGTTTTTGTCTGACAAATGCAGCAAGAGATATCAGAATCAAACATAATTTCAGGGTTACAGGCCTTCATATAAAACTAGAGAAAAAAAATTCAAAGAGGAAAACTGCAATTTGTGAGAGCAAATCAGCTCTCCAGCCCAGCTTCCTTAATGCTGAAATGCAACACAGCCCCAAGTGCTGAGGCTAAGAAGTCTCCAAGGAGCATCCTGAATTAACAGGGAAATGCCTTCAGAGAGAGACAACCCTGAGATCTTGCAAGACAGTCTTCCCTCCCATCAGCAGCCTCACTAAATACACTCGTATTTGTAATTTAGTGGGAGAACATCCAAGTAGAGCTACTTTATATCCAGGCAACTGTTGCCTATTGCTACCCCAAAGGTCAATCTGCAACCACCTGTTACCCATGTAGTTGCTTGCAGGCATGTAATAAAACCCAACAGAAGTAGCAGTCAGTAAATGGATTTTTCCTTCTTTTCCCTCCCACCTGTTCTAATGACAAAAAGAATCAAAAACATGCAGAAACATCAGGCTTCTTAAAATGTATAATCACAACCAAAAGTATTATCCCTCATTTCGTAGCACTTTCAAACCCTTTGGGAGAGCTTGGTGAGATAAAAACAGGTTTCTGGATTTCTTCCCAAGAGGAAAGGAGGAAAGGCAGGGAGGGGAGGCAGAGTAGGACATGGCTCTTACCCAGGAATAAAATGATCTGTCTCCTGGAGCTCTTGCCCTCCGAACTTTCACTTTTCCTCAGGTACCGCTCCTGGTGCTGTGCACCCTTCACTGCCACAGTGCCTTCCTTGTGCATCATCAGGGCTTTCATCATGCTGTGGCACATGAAGGTGACAGAGCCCAGCACCACGATGTACACAGCGAAGGCGCTGAAGACGCTGGCCTGGAACAGAGCCCACCTGGAGGAGAGGTTGGTGCAGATGGTCATGTTGCGCTTCAGCTCAGGGATGAAGTGCCTGGGAGTAGGCCTGACACAGGAAATTGTTCTTTGGTAGCCCTCGACGACCTCCAGGGGATATTCTGTGCCCATGGCAAAGAGCAGGGGCAGAGCCACCAGGACAGAGGTGCCCCAGACGAAGGCGATGAGCAGCTTCACCGTGCGCGGCCCGGACACGGCCTTGAACCTGAAGGGGTGGCAGATGGCCACGTACCTCTCGAAGCTGAGCGTGGCCACGTGCAGCACCGTGGCGTAGCTGCAGGCTTCGAAGAGGAAGCAGTAGAGCTTGCAGGCAATGTTGCCATTGGGGGTGGAAAAGGGCCTCCAGATGGCACTGAAGAACTCCACGGGCATGCCCAGCAGGATGACCAGCAGGTCGGAGCAGGCCAGGCTCACCATGTGGTCGGTGACCTCCTTCTGCAGGTAGCCTTTCCTCTGCAGGATCCTGGTGACTTTGATGGTGATGCTGTTGCCCAAGAGGCCCGCCACAAAGATGCAGACATAGATTAAGGCCAAGGTGATCTTGACCCCCAGAGCCACCTCGAACCTTGAGACGTGGCTGTGGTCAATAAGATTGGAACAGTCTGAAGTGGGTGTCTCTCCTGCCATGAGCAGTCCCAGGGTGAAGGAGGTGCTCTCCTGCCCTCTCCAACTTTTAAGTTCACAGCAAACAGATCCTTCCTCACTTTGCCCCTCTCCCCACGGCACACATGTCCGAGCAGCCTGGTGTAACCAGTGTGTCTCAACCAGCCACACCTGCGGGGTTTGTTGGCTTGTGAGCAGCAGCCTCTGAGTCAGTAAGTTAAACAGGAAAGTGTTTCAGCCTTACCTCTCTTTACAGCAAACCCCTCTTGCTCTTTTTGGATTTTCCTCCTCCTTTCTCCGCGGGGTGAAGCCTCTGTTCTCCAGCCCCTCGTGGTGTGAACTGCTCTGCTTTCCACGCTTGCCTGTTCCCCAGCAAGCAAAGCAGCTTTTGGTCTGGCCCCAGCAGAAGGAAGTCAGAGTCTGTGTGGTTATAGCACTCTGTTAACCATTAACCAAAATCTTGGCTATCCTTAGTCACTGTCAGCACAGCAGGTTTTGAGAGAGGGAATTAAAAAGCAAAGCAAGCCCCTCATATCTGAAATTCACTTCCTGTCACAGGAAGAGATGTTTCTCCTAAAGCTGTGGTTTGGTTGTCAGGCTGAATGTGTGAATGGCACTGAAGAGAAAGTATCTCCTCGTGAGTTTAACATTCTGTGGGCTTCAGACTCACTGCTCTAAGTGCTGTGCCCACATGCTTCACTGCTTCACATTTCCTTTAATGAAGACCTCAGCATCTGCAGTGCTGGGTATGGAGCCTGTGCAGCCACAGACTGATTTACATCAACAGGAGGTTCTGGTTTTCAGCTGCTGCTGATGAACTGGTAGCTTCTTAAAATAGCTGGTTAGACTCTAAAGAGGACATTACAAAATAAGATGAGCTCTAGATTTAGGCATGTGGATTGTTTCCCTTCAAATTTCCATTTTCTCATGTTAGATAACAGAAAAAATGAAGTCAGTAATCCCAGTCATGCCAATGCTTTCAGATAATCTGGAGTAGCAGGAATGCAAATGTTCTTCCCCCTCCTCTGTCTCACCCCAGGGGGAAAGAATTTAATGCGGTCTTTAGTTTTAGTTTCAAACCATAGCACTGAAGGCTCCCAAGGTAACCCCTGGAAACATTTAATTAGAGGGTGTGTATATGGATTAGGAAACCTTTAAATTACAATGCAAAATGGCAGTACAGCTTTTGCAGCTATAACAGAGAGAGGCCCAGCACAGTGATCTGCTCCAGTACCACATCTAAGAACAGTGGGTTCACAAAGTGATTTTTATTAACTAGACAAGCTCATGTGACACTTGCAGCTCATGATAAAAGAGAAACATTAGGAAGTTGTTATTAAGCAGTCTCCTCACATTCAGTGGTTATCACTGTACCTCAGCAGCCCAAATACACAATGAACAAAAGATGCCCCAAACAGGATAATCAGCACCTGTTTCTGTGCATTATTTATGCACTTCTGTTTCAGAAAAATCACCTCAAACCTTGCAGAACTTCAAGCTGTGTAGTCTCAGTCATCTTTCCTTACGTTTGATAATTCACATTTGTTCTGCTCAGACAAGCTTTCTATTATTACCCCATTTCTTTCACTTAATTTTACTTTATAAAAGTGTGAACAAAGATTACATATGCATGACTGAATTGTGGAAATGAAGCTAATTAAAATTTGCTGCTTACCATCAAAAGGGAAAAGGGAGAGAGAGAGAGCAAAAGAGATGGCCCAATAGGATTAGATCTCCCCCTTTTTATCCACACCAATTTTAAAATGCAGAACACAATTTTACGTTTTCAATATTATCTTTTGAACATACACAAAGTATATTAAGTTTCTAATAAAGACCTGGTGCCACAAAGGGGATAGGAAGGAAAGAGACAATTGTGGATAATCACAGATGGAGACCATTAAAAATAAAAAAATCCTCCATGGGTTACTGGACTAGATAAACCAGGAGTGAGTATTCCAGAGTAAAATGCCTATTGTGGGTGATTATATCTTCCTGGAGAAGAATATTTCTCCATAACTAAATGTGCTTAATGCTTCTTTGTGGCATGGAGGTTGAGAGCTCCCAGTCTTTACCCTGGTGGATGTGATACCAGTTTATAAATTTAGGATTTTTGTAGCGGTTCCACCTTAGACATGTCATTAAGTTTTCCCTGTTATTTTGTAGGAGTGAACACCATGAGTTAACTTCTGTGTTGTTGCCTTTCCCATAGCAGGTGAATGTGGCCTGTGCAGCTGCACCTGGGAGAACACTCCAGGGAGCCCCTCCTGACCCGATTTGTTGCAATTGCACACCACAACTTCAGCTGCCAGCACTGAGAAGGAGGAGGCAAGAGCATTAGGACAGAAAGGACTGTGTTTCTTTCTAAAATCAGCAGCCATGGATGCTGCACATTGCCAATCACTTGCCAGCCCCTCGGTGAGAAAGCTGACCCTCCTGGGCATGCAGATCCCATGGGCTCGGGGTGCAGCTGGCTCTGTGTGCCACTCACTCAGCCACTCTGTGCTCACACAAATGTTTGTAGTGATGGAGCTGCTGGTAAGAGATGACAAGTGGTGGGAGCCAGAGAATCACTGAGATGGAGCAGAGATTGTTGTTGCTGTAGTGCAAAAGGTGATTTTTCAGCTTCAGAGATAACAGAGCTGCTGTGATTGCCAGCCGCAGTTTGTTATCCAGCAGAGTGTACAAGGTTTCCCTGGGGGCTGTTTGCTTTTTTTGTCTGGTCCTTGGATACCACCATGGTGAAAAGCCTTTTGGGGCAGAAGAAAGCAGAGCTTTTCCATCCATCCTTCCATCCATCCATCCATCCATCCATCCATCCATCCATCCATCCATCCATCCATCCATCCATCCACCTTGTGCATATTGCAGAGCTCACCCACTGCCTTGCACCCACCAAGCCCAAACTCCTGGTGAGGTTGGACACCCAAAACTGTCAGGTAGCAAAAAATCATAGCTGGAAGGAATGTTGGGAAAACAAAGCCACTGGACAGATGCTGTTGCATTTGGGTGAGTGGGTTGCAGATCAACCTTTTCCAGCGTGCAGGGCCAGGCTGCTCCTGCCTGCCCATGCCCTTCCCTCCTGGGCTCTGCAGGATCAGCCCGTGGTTCTGCTCAATTTCCACACAGCACAGTGCCAGGCTGCTCTGACTGGCACACAGGCACTGCCACACTTGTGTTATCTCTGCAGAGTTATTTCTCGATAGCTGTGTTGTGAATATGCAAATCCACCTTAATTGGCTGCGCTAATCACACTGCTCCGACTGGTTTCTGTTCTCGAACTGTTCAAGCTACTTGACAGGAACAAAGAAAATATCTCAGTTTCTTGCTTCCCTTAGCTTAAAAACTCTAAAACCTAAATGAAAAAGGAGAGCTATCTCAAAGCAAAGAAAATGAGGCTGTGAAAAGGATTAACTTTTTTTTCAGATAAAAACACATTGACTGTTTTTTTCTGGCAGTCTGTACCATTTCCCATCTCAGCGAACCTCTTGTCCCCAGAATAGCTGTGATACCTTCGTCTTGCCAGTATTTGTTTAGAGAAAGTGAATCCTGGGCTTGTTCGATTCTCTTTGAAACACAAAGTAAACAAAATGAGATTGCTGTTCTGCAGAGACAGCTACTCTGATCTGCGCAGACAGAGGGGAAAGTGCTGCAGGGATGAAAGGAAGAAGCAACACAGACAAAAGTGAAATGTCCAAGTGATTTTAAATGTTTTAAGAAATCAATTTATGTAAGACAGCCCATGTTGGCTTTTAAAATTATTTTTCATTAGAAATTTAAATAATTAAAGACTGTTCTCAGATAACTTGCAGCTTCTTTCTGTTTTCTGGAATCTAAGAAGCCTCTTTACCCTTAAGATCCCTTTGCATTCTTCTGGTGAGTTATCCTTGAATTATATTTTTTTCCCTTGGAAGATTATTGTGATAGTTAATAATATAAATAAATACAAGTCGTTTGTGAAC
This sequence comes from Catharus ustulatus, assembly GCF_009819885.2. Lineage (NCBI taxonomy): Eukaryota > Metazoa > Chordata > Aves > Passeriformes > Turdidae > Catharus > Catharus ustulatus. Next base: position 32,093,147 of record NC_046227.1, on the reverse strand, counting down.
TTTATTTCTTATTAATTTCCCTCGGATTTTGGGTATGGATGAAACAGTTTAGCAACCATTGTGCTGTTAACTGCTTGGCTCCTTTTCTTCTGGCAGCATCAGGCTGGGTTATGTGAGCTGGGTGGTGGATCTTCCATGTAACCTGAACATCCATAATGAATTCTAATGGAATTAGATTGCCTCTACAAAGGTGGAAAGCTGCCATCTTTTATTCAGCAATGTGCAGTGTTACCTGCTGTAATGCTCTTGGAGCACTGTACTGTGAGTGTTTGCTTATTTGGAGGATAGAGACAGGATTTCAAGAGTGCTTCCAGGATACACAGTAAAAAAGACCTCTGCTCCAAATCATTCTGTCTAAACAAACAGATGAAAGCACTTCTCTACTTGCAGTGTATTTTACAAATTGGCAAGCAACATGAGAAGAAACAGGGGACAGTGAGAATAAATGGTTTATCCAAGATACAGAAAATCTCTGCAACACCTGAGCCTCCTCAGCAATACACAGGATTCCTCACACAACCTGCAAGAAATGCACTTACACAGGGCTTCACTGGTTGCTCTTCACTGGTTGTGCTTTTACCTGGTGTTAATTCATGATGATTAAAACACGAGTACAGCACCAGAACACATAACACAGTCATATCTGGAACTGTTGAACAATACACCACCTGCTGTCTGATCTCCCTGGTAAATTAAAGATATTAAAGCTGCTCAAAGCCTCCACTCAACTGCAATGCTGTCTGGAGTAAACCAAATGCAGCAGGAGGTCTGTGCTTTGCTGTGACAGGTGGGAGAGCACTTTGCCTGGCAAGGAAGTGAAAGGGTTAATGTTCCACTCCTGGAGTAAGGAAGAGATCCCCCTCTCTGTCCCTTAACACTGCAGTGGGTGCTAGCAGGCTGAGAAGAGGCCACCAGTCCTGGCCCCAAAAGGAGAGCAGCTGATTAGACAGGCTGGAAAATGCAGGTAAAGTAAATCTGAAATGAGATGGTTCTTTTTGCATCCTTTGGGAATGAGGCACCAAAGGAAATGAGTAAATCTGAAATGAGATGGCTCTTTTTGCATCCTTTGGGAATGAGGCACCAAAGGAAATGAGTAAATCTGAAATGAGATGGCTCTTTTTGCATCCTTTGGGAATGAGGCACCAAAGGAAATGAGTTTATTAATATCCCAGTCCTGACCAAGGAGCAGTAACTGAAAACCAAAAGGAACACATACACCGAGTCCAAGTCCCAATAATCACAAATTGACTGTACTGAACTCATATCCTGAAATATCTGTCAGACTTCTCTCTGTCTGAAGTGGCACCAAAAGGCAACATTTGGTTCAACAATCCAAATGGTACAATCCCCAGCACACTGAATCAAATCCCACTTTTCTCTGTGTAACTTCTAAACTGCCACCTTGTCCAAATAGATGTTAATGGCTGCAAAATGCAATTCAAAGCTCCTATTTGAAACCATAATTATGCTCCTCATAAGTTCCTTATGCCATATTTTAAGTGAAACTCTTCTGTGCAGTGTACTTTTCCAGCTCATCTTTTAACAGAGGTTCACGCTTTCGGATGCTGCTACGCTACTGCCCTAAAAAAAAAACCCTGAGATTTCTTTCTCTGAGCGTAGCTAATTGCTGCAAGTGACAAGATGACAAGACAGAGAGAACTTCTGTAAAAATGCATTTCACATTGTGAATTCTCCATAATTTTTGTTAAAAATCTGCAAGGTCGATAATCTGTGGAAATGGTTGTCACATGCAAGTACCAAACCACTGCAGTTCAGAGCTCATGCTTTTTTCTTTTTTTTTTTTGGTAACAAACCAAGAGAGAATATTTTTTTGAAATGTTGATGTTTTAATTCCAGTCTCCTGAAAAAAATCTCTTTATAGAAATATTAAGCCTTATTCTTGGAAAAAAATAAAAAGCAAAAATTATCTCTTTGCTTGCTTCTTGTGCTTGACATCTTTTCACCATCAGAACTTGCACTCACATGCCCAACTGAGCTATTATAGAATAATTTTGCCTTTTCAGAGCTCAGCTGATGGGGTTTAGCCTGAAGTAAACCAATGATAGCCTTTGGACCCCATTCTAAGGAGTCCTATAGCACATTTCCACAGCAAGGGCACTTCTGTCACCCTGCTCTTTCTCCTTCCCAATACATATATGATGCCAAGATTCAAAATATCCAACTTCTCACTTTAGGGATCTTGTATTTTGCCATTATATAGTTCATTCCCTTGCAGAAGCATCAACAAATTCAATTTTAAATAGTTTGTAAGAAAAAAGGCAGAGTGTTTCAGGTAGCAACAATCACCTCTGGGCACAGCAGGAAAATTAATATAATATAGTAATTTATACATTTAGAAGATCCCACAACTACATTTCTAAGTAAAACATGTAAACTCTGACAGGGATGAAATCTGGCCAGAATTCAGGGCTTCAGTTCTTGTTCTCAGCAAAAACACTAGGTGAGTTTGGCTCCAGGATATTCTATCATCACCAGCTCAGTGTTGACTCATGGAGGATTGCCTTATTTCTCCACTGCATTTTAGCTGTCATTGAAATGCAGAGGCAAATATTAACAGTGTAATGGGGCTGTTTGGCAATTTAGCACTATACTGATAAATGCAAGTCAAGCAAGGAAAATACAACACAAGCAAACACGCAAGTGAGTTGATCTAAATTTAGAGCACACACTTTACCTGAGAGTTAAGGTTTGTGTTGTTTGCAGTGTTTATTTGTGGTCCTGAACTCTGTGAGTGTGTGGTTCATTGTTTGCTTTGGGCATGCACCTATGCTCACTTTATCTGTGTAACTCCCTTTATTCCAGAAATACTTCTATTAAACCATGACATGGGAGGTGGCTGGTCACTGTCCTACAGATTTTAATTCTGAAACTGAACAGAGAAAAGAGGAAATGGGATCCCAAACTGAACAGAGAAAAGAGGAAATGGGACCCCAAACTGTTTATTTCACCTGTGTTAGTGTGGTACTGCATTCTCTGCAAGTGGTTGTTTAAGCACAACAGGACCACCTATCAGTACATCACTATGATCAATAAATTGTTCTGACTTCACATACCAGGTAAGTAGAGTTCTCCTGTTCTGGAAAAACACCAAAACACCTTTGTCTGTAGTGAACTGAGTGCTTTTATATAAATTTTGAAGCATTAATTATATAAAGTTAACATGAAAATATTTTAGTTAAGCCTTTTTTTCTCTTTGCTCTCTGAATATCTAATTGTCTCCCCCTCATCCCCACCCCTCCTGACAATAGTTTCTCTTTGTTTCATGGCATACTATCCCTACTAAGAAAACATGTGCTTGGAACAGCTGGAAATGCCAACCTGCTGCCACAAGGGCTGTTTTGACACCTGACACTGTCACCCCAGGACTGCCTGCTGGCAGGGAAGATCTTCCCCACTGGAACCAAGACCTGATTGATGCTGTCCTAGGGAAAATGTGTTAAATATTCCTGCTGCCCTGGGAGTCTCTCTTTTCCCTGTTGACAAAAAGGGCTCCCAGCACAAACACAGCGTGGAGACAGATGTAAAAATCTTTGTGAGTGTATCAGCTGACACATCCCACACATTTTGAGAATGTTACTTTGATTGCCCAGCTGCTGGGTGACTTTTCTTTGTTATTGTAGCTCCCAGTCTTAACTTCTCTTTGACTTAGGGGCCATCGGGAAGAATCACTGCATGCAGAAAGCAGCTAGCAATACAGACTGCTCAAGAGTCATCAGTGTTACAGGACATCCATTCTGGTGAATAAAGGACTCAGGTCTAGGTCAAAGGAAATAACTCTTCCAGAATGAACTTGCCTGTTTCCTCCTAAACAAACATTTGATAAGGAATAGTAATTATGTGGAAACACTGTCTACAGTCCACAGATCATCTCTACAGATGCTACTCAGAAAGAAGGAAGTGGAACTCGTAAAAATATAAAGTTTTAACTCAGACTTGTGTATTATCTACAGGAAGAAAAGGCTTTCTAGGGTAAAAAAACCAAACCTGGAACTGTCAAACATTAACCAAAATCCTAAAGGGATGATAGGTCAGGAAGGTCTCCTAGAAAATGTTTTGTGTGTAAGTGCTTGAAATATGTAGACTTGGTCTTGGGTTTTGTCTACATGTCTACATAAGTGAAGTTTAAAAATGTATTTGCAAACTCTGTGTGAGACTTGCAAGGAACTCTGCAGGTGGATGACAGACTCAGGAATTCTGCAGCTCCACTGCAGCTCTGGAGGCTGCGCAGGACTTACAGCAGACCCCACTCCACTTTTCAGCATTTATCTCCACAACAAATTCTTGGTCCAGGACCTGTACCCAAGAATAAGCTTTGAGAGACTAAAGGGCACTTTTTGGAGTGGGCAGGAGAGTGCAGGTTCATGAACATCACTCTCCCACATGGGGTACATGCACACAGCTTGGCAAAGGAAAGGAAATAAGAAGGGAGCAAATCAAGACAGGTCTGAGGGTCATGAGTGCCACAGGATAATTGTTTTATTTAGATCAGGTCCATGGCCTTGCAGTGAGGTTTGTCTCTCCTCTTTTGGCCCTGAATTGGCAAAGTCTCCTACTACCAGCACTGAGGTCAAGCCTGACTGCAGGGGCTGTAGGAAGCCCCAGACTGGGGACTGCTGCTCTGCAAGTTATGTAGTGCTACCACAAAAATAAATGTCAGTCCTAAATCTAAGTACTTTACATCTTTAACTCCACTTTGTGGTGAATTCAGAGAAGGAGCTGAGGAACCACTAAATGTGATCAAAACAGCCATTTTGCTTTGTTAAGTGGAAATACAAGCTCTTTTATTTGCTCCCTTTGTTACTGGCAGAGATAATTTGCCTCCCACTCTGAAACATTTTGGAATAGAGTATCACGCCCATTGTCTGGGCTGCTACAGCACCATTGTTTCATTCCCACTTTGATTGCAGCATCACTTCTGGAGACTGCTGTTTCCAAGGCATTGCATGTCTCACATGGAAGCTGTGAGAAATGGCAGATCCAGCTGTTCAAACTGGGGAACTTGGGGTGTGTCCCTGAGAACTGCTCCTCTTTGCTCTGTGTCAAACAGAAGGAAGAACCTCCCATGAGCAGGTGACTGTAAAACCCTTCCCCCTTTGATCCACACTGATAATTCCTGACTATTCTTCCAAAATATTTTCAAGTAGTCTAACCCTTGGGAAAGAAGTTAATATGGATTTCTACAAGTGTGCAAGCTCCAGCAAGTCGTTGCTCTTTTTTTCAGTAATATGCTTTTTGGCCATTTACATCTCTACTGTGTTACAAATTGCTTAATAATTGTTTTTGACAGGTTAAACTGGTAGTGGGTATAAAAGAAAACAATCCCAAGATAGTGAGCTGAACAGTTCAGTGGTTCTCTAACACATTACACTACTGGAAAGCCTTAAGGAGCAAACAAGATGGGAATCCCACAGACCAGGGTAGATATAACACAGGTTAAACATGAATATTATTCCCTAACCTTATAGCACCCATAGGAAGCCGCCACTCCTGTGCAGAATTTTAGATTTACAACATTAATAGAATAACTGCATTAGAATGCCATGATTTGTGTTACTTGTCCATGGAAACAAATTCCTTTTTATCTCCTAAGAGATCCTTCCCATAAGGATTTCTCTAAATTATACCTTCTGTCCTTCAGTGTTGTGGATTAATAATGCTTCACTAATGAGGATTAAATAGCTCAAGAACTCTGTGATGTGTGCAAACAGCAACACTGTAAGGCAAGATTTGTATTCAGAACCAAGAACTTTGTTCAATTTTCAAAAACCTGGAATTATGCTGCAGAACTTCTTTAGGCAAAATTTAACTGCCTTCAATAAAAGCTGTGCTTTTTCACTTGTAGGTTCATTACATTGAAGAGCAGAAGGGAGCAGGCTGGTCAGATCCCATGACAATCCCCCAGTCCCCCTGCAGTGAGCACATTAGCTTCTGCATTTCTGAGATATCTGTACCCTTCTTCACCCAGAGACCTCGAGAGATGGAGGCATCATCATTTGTTCTTGTAGTTCCCCAAAGTGTGAGTACAGCTTCTTATTTGCACTTGTTTGATTTCTGCCTGCAGACTCTAGTTCTTGCTGTGACTCCAATTTAACTCAAACAGCCCTTAAGAAAAGACTTACAGACTCTTCCAGTCATCCATGTGCTGTCACCTCTGTGTGGTCCCCTGCTTACAGTAATTTCACGATTATAAGCCGCACCATTTTGACTAAAATTTTGGTCTGAACCCAAAGTGCGGCTTATAATCAGGTGTGGCTTATATATGGACAAAGAACAAAAAGTTGCTGTTTTAGTTTAGAGGACAGGTGTCTGCTGAGAAAGGCAGGAGCTTCTCTTTGAAATGGAGAATGTAAACCCCCTCCCTCCAAATTATTATAATTTTGAAATCAAGGGGTTTTCAGGCAAAGATATGGGAATTAGGAATAACAGTTCTTTACTAGGGAAATTAAAATAGAAATACAGTACTACAAAGGAACAAACTGCAAACCCTGACACAGTCAGAGTACAACCTGACACCCGTCAGGCAGGGTGTTGGCAGCAGTCCCATTCCATGGTGGCTGCATCCTCCTGCAGTGACAGATGTGGCTCAGTTGGAGCAGTGCTCCTGTACAAGGTGCAGTTTCCCTCCGGAGCTCCAGTGGTGATGTGGAGAAATCCGGTTTTCCTCTGGAGTCCAGTGGAGAAAGGGGCTCCCTTAGTGTTCCAAAACCTCTGTTTTTATCTTGGTAAGAAATGCTGGGCTCTTCCCCCTGGCTGGAGCAACTCCCAATGGGATGCAGTAATTTTATCAGTCCCACAGTGGGACTCAATGGCCATGAGCAGAAAATGACTGGCTGGAGAGAGGATGGGTTGTGAAAAGATAAAGAACAATGCCCTGCCTGGTTTCAATGGATGGGCCATTAGCAGAATATCTCCCATGAAGATAAGGATCACTGCACCCACCTTCATCATATGGTGATAGAATAAATACCTTTTATCACTCTGTATTGTAATGTGCGGCTTACAATCAGATGTAGCTTATAATCGTGAAATTACTGTATTTCTTCCTTATACCAGAATATCTGGCCCTGGTCATGTTTGTTTGTTTTCTGCCTGGAATCCAGCTTCTTATACCTCTCAGGTCAGGGTTTCCCATGGAAGTCATTACTCCTTTAGCCTCACCAGGGTGGTACACCTGGGAGATACCTTCCCAGTCCTACCAGCTATTTCTCAGCTCACACTTCATTCTTCCTCCTCCTCCTCCTGTCTGCTACAGAATCACCTCGGCAAATCGCACTGACTTTCAATTAATCTCCTGAAACATCCTTCAAGCTGCTGTTATCAGGGAATTCTCCCTTCTGCAGAAGTATGTCTTACAGGTTGTCTATTGGTTGTGTTTTGTGCATGGGCTCAGATTTATCGAATAAACTGCAGAGCAAAGTGGGATAACCTGCCCTCATGCTGACCACTGCCCCAGGCTTTAATCCATGTTCTTGCAGCTGGATCATCGATGAAAATGTCCAGCAGTTTCAGATGCTGTTTGAACTGTTTGAAACACATCCAGGTTTTTCTGTTTCCCAGAGGGGATGCCCAGCTCCAGTCCATGATTAGCCCGAGCTGATCAGTTGATCTGCTGCATTTTGTTTAATGTTCCCCCAGTCAACCTCCCTGCAGCAATTTAAGAGTTCTTTAATAATTACCAATGATATCTCATTTTGGAGATCTGCTAGCTCATTTTCAATGCATGTTTCACTGAAGCTGCAGAGTGCAAATTTTTTCATCAGAATATAAGAAAAATATTATCAATATCTATACAACAGCCATTATCAACACATTTGTAATCTCATTCAAAATCAGGCTTGCTGCATAAGCTATATTTCTCAGAAAAACTGTGCTGATTAACATTTATTATATTTCTGTCCTTTGAATCTCTTTCATTTAAATCCCTTATTAACTTTTCCATTATTTTGCCAAAGTAAGGATGAGAATATAGTTTCTCACCCATGTCAAGCTTTTAAAATCTTTGGAAAATGCCATTACATTAGCTATTTTACCCCACATTTCATGATTTTAAAAGAACATCACAAGGCCAGAGATGCCATTTTATATATCCTCTTTTCAGTTTTGTAGAGTGCAAGATAACCAGGTCTGCTGCTTTGTTTAAGCCTTCTGTGATATCAACCAAGAAACTTCATTGAAAATTTTTGAATTACTACAGACAATTTTGCTGTCTTTACCTGCAAACAGCATAACTTGAGTGGGTCTGAAGGATTGGGTTGAGATTTGACTGGAATATTCCATTGTTCACATAGCTGTATTTAATTTCTAAGCTCTGCTTTTCTCTGTCTGCATAGTAAATGCCTACAATCCTACTGCAATCAACTGCAATAGTTCTTCAACAGGTTTGGGTCCAGCCCCTACTGAATTCTGAATGAAAAAGCTGCTGAGGTGAGTGTTTCAGCTCCCCCACATCTCCTTACTATTCCTGACCTAACAGTAGGGAGCCAGTGTGTGGAAAAGATGAGTCACTTCCATTTGCAATTTGAGCAAACTGGTGTATTAGCTGTGCTCAAGGCTTTGTGATACTTGGGCTGATGTGAGTCTGTTTTGGTAGGAATGCAAAGAGAGAAATGCAGGCTGCAGATGCCAGGTTTCTACTTTATGTCACCAAAGTCCTCCTACTTTTGCAAATCTGTATAAATTAACACACTGGGGCACAAGTGGTAACCTGCAACCCAAGCACTGCAGTGACAGTGTGGAAAGATTCTTCTCTGAGCTCTGTTGTTCTGGCTTAGGCTGCACAGTTGTTTGCTTTTGCAGCAATAAAGGATTAAGTCTTTCATGTTCTGCTGGAATAAGCCTGCAGTCTTTATGCTGCAATGCCAGAGCACTTCATCAAAAGCACAGACTTAGCAAATCACACAATAAATGTGTTATCAGTTTCACCTTATCAGAAAAGTTAACATGAGCACACTGCTAGGAAAAATCTGGCTGGTTTTAGTGGTACACAGGCTGTGTGTTCAGCACCAGTTCTGATCCTGAAGTATTCTGTAATGCCCAAAAGGATGGCATGTAAATATCTCATTTATGATAAAGAAGTGTCAGTATAAATTCTGAAGCAAAAATTACAAAGCTGGATTTCTTGTCTGACAGTAGATTTCCAAACAACATACTTTGTACTGTGGTCATGTTTCAGTGCTGAGCTGTACAATTTATCTTACAGATGTCATTGCACACTCTCAGATTACTGTGAACTTCAGACATTGGTATAAACATTTTATTAAGTTGTTCTAATACATTGCTGCTGTAATGAAGGTCTGGAAATAGAATTGATTTGGCTTGAATGTTTAAGTAAGATATTCCTCAATGGCCTCAGAGGTTAAAATGCTGTGAAAAAGAAAACTTTCAAGCCTTTAAGGGGAAATGAAAGTTGTGTGGAGATTTTAGACTCAAGGTTAGGCATGTAAGAACTGAAACTCCTTGTCACACCGGGACAAATAGCAAACTGTGTGACACAAGCTCCTCAGGCAGCTCCCTGCCCACAGGGCTGGGCTGGAACTCCTGCCCTGTCACTAAACATCACAGAGGCAAGAACTAGAGGCAATCACCTGAGGCAGTCACCTGCCCCTTGGACTCTGCCAGACAGACTAAGGCAGCTCTTGAGCAAAAAAAAAAAAAAAAAAAAATCAGGAAGCCAACTAGGGCAGGAGGAGTGTTGGAGCAACAACCTCTTGCTTTTAGTGCCACATTGTCACAGCTTCCTGTAACTGCTGGGAAAGTGAATTCCACCTTTGGCAGCACCAAAACCTCTGAGATCCACCCTGGTCCCCAGGCTCCAGTCCCAGCCTGGGCTCTCCTGCCCCACAGGCAGCCTGGGGTGTCTAACATGGGTTAAACCAAAATCCCTGCACCCTCTGCCTGGTGCTGGTTAGCACAGGGCAGTAATAAGCCCAGGTCTAACTCTGGCTTACAGTGGGTTACACCCTTAGAATAAGGTACCTTGGCTAAGTGGTGGCTGAGCCACAGCCTTGTGGCTGGAAAAGGGGCAGAGCCAGCACTGAGCTCCTTGTTCCAGCTCCATGAGGGATCCTGGGTACCCCACAGCACTCAGCTACTTCCCAGATTAAAGCAGAAGGAGAAGGGAAGAACTGGCACTGTCCTCTAGGGACATTTGGCTTCTTATGTTAATGCTGACAATTTTAATTACACTTATCTTTTTCATTCCTCTCTCCCACATTGCAGAAACTGTAGCCAGCTCGGTGGAGAAGCAGAAGCAGACTGGGAGCAGCAGGCATCTGCTTTTCCTGGAGATGAAGAATATTATTTACCTATTGAACACTAATATATCCTTAAGTAAGAATATGCAGATTCAATTTAATAACCAGCTAGGAAAATGCACACTGTCTGTGCTTGGGATTGGATCTAGAGGGCCACAGAAGAGTTTGGCAAATGGCTTTTCCCACGTTTTTGTGTGTATATATCAGTGGTTATCTCTGTACAATTTGCAAAGGCTACTGTTCATTTCAGATAGCTCCTGCCATTTCAGCTCTGGCAAAAAAATCTTGCTTTTTGTACCTCTATGAAGTATTATTTAAAAGTCAAAGACTTATGGTTACCCGGCAACCTATAAATGGCACCTTTGGAAAAGAAACCTGGAAGAAGGGACCTATTGAATATCAGTCATCTTTCTACTTTGTAAATGAAGCTCTCTCACAAAAGATGTCAAGTGTAAAATGGGTCTTTCCACTGGGACTTGTTTAAAGTTGGAATTCTTAGCAAAATACAAAAATATAAATATATTTTTATGAATAAACAAGGATGGCAAAACCTCTTTCACTATCCTAGTAACTTCACCTGAGCTGAAAAAGGTTCTGCTCTTTTTTCTAGGTGTTTAATTAATGAATTAATTTAACTATAAGAACAGTCAGAGGAGTGTGCCTGGGTAACTGGTGCAGCCAGGGCATTGCAGTTTTCTCCATTTCAGGATTCAGCCCTTCACAGAAAGGTTGTCCTTACCCATCCCATCAGGACCTCAGCGCTGGTGTCTGTCCAGTTAACAACAAATTGACAAAACCCTTTTTCTTCCATTGCTGCTGTAATTCCCAAGCCTAACCTGACTGTAGATGTGAGCTGAGTACATTACAGGAGTTAGAGAAAGCAGGATGGACACTGAAGGGTGAAAAGCCAATTCCAGAGCTTTCTGAGCCAGGTGGAGAGCTGGGGCACCAGGGCTGCACTTCCCTCTCTCCACTCCTTGCTGAGCACAGGAGGAAGCTCAGGCTGTTCTCTGCAGATGCAGCAGCAGCAGCACCACCCTCCCAAGCAGCTGAACACATCCAGCACACAGATGTCTGCTTTGTATTAACATAATTTCAGATGTACATTAGAGGGGCAGATGTACAATCTGGGATTACATCCAAATTGTCATTTAAGGGGGTAAGATAATCAGTAAGAATTTCTTCCCTTTTATTGTTGCTCATTCTTCCTCCTGCTCCTTAAAAACTAAAGCAAGGAAAACAGAGAAAATTAAACCTTTTATAAAATACAAAACAACAAAACAGAAAAGATCTAAACAAAAGAAACAGACTGAAGCATCACAGTGGATGCAGTTCTATGGCACATTATTGAAGACTTGATTATCTCTGGAAGTGCAATGGCTTTTGAAGTAAACAAACATTTAAACCTGGCACGTTGTAAAATGACCTTATTTAACTGAGGGTCAGACCCCTCTTAACAGGTAGCACCTATAAATAAGAGAAAGGTCTTAAAATGTGTTTGAATGTTTCTTTTCACAGTTGCTATCAAGAACTCCCCCTCACCTCCCCCAGAGGTGCCTGTTCTCTGCCCTGTGGGCTGAGAGCACCTTAGGAAGGCAGATGTCAGACAGGACATGCTGTTTGTACACTCATTTCCCACTCAGATAAGTGATGAAGCAGAAATGATAAAACTTCAAGTCCCTGGTGAAATCCAGAGTGCAATGGTCCTGCATTGTTCCTGAATGCACACTCTTATGAAAAGAGCTGTAAGACCACATGTTCTTTGTGAATTGTATAGATCATCAGGTATAACTGTAGGAAATAGTCTGGAAGAGGGGAAAAATCTCTACCTGGCTTAACCCCACCTGAAACAACATTCTTCAGATTGCCTTGGAATCATACAGAATTGTTATTAAAAAATTAAAAAAAGGTTTCTTCCTGCTTTTACCACACCAACAAGAACAATAAAAGGCTTTTCAGTGGTGCAATCAACATTCATTTTTCCTGGCCCTTGCTCTTTGAGGCCAGCTACAGAAGCTGCTGTGTTGTAAGATGCTAACAAGAAGTAAGGTTATTGTGAGGTTTGTTATCTACATTATAGCAATGGCAAGTTCATCAACACAGACAGGAAAAAAATCTGCCAGAGCTAGTTTGTTACTCAGTACTTTCATCCCTGGAAAAGCAGGAGAACTGCAGAATCTTGTGGTAGAATAATGACAATAAGATCAGACTCTATTTTTTCATCCCCAAAAAACCCAAGCTCCAAACCCAAAGCTGTTTTTCCATAGAAATGTCACATCCTGGAGACATCAGAAAGCCCTTTTGATGACTGAGAGCTGTGATACTGAATTCATGAGAGCCACAGAGTGCTGGCCTGGGCTCCATTGTTGGTGAAATGGTGGGAAACAATCAGATCACTGCTGACAACTTAAAAGCTCAGCAGGAGAAATAAGAAAGTACAACAGGATTTCACAAATCACTAGGTTCATAGTGATAAAAATGTTTTACTTACTTATAGAGGAGGAAATAAAATTTTCCTAATCCCAAGGCACAGGCTGTGTTGTAGGTGGGTGCATTTGTCAGATCCAGCAGACATAAAACACTCAGGAAGAAAAATAATCAAATTGGAAACAGCTGCAGATTAGAGAAGTAACAAGATGAAAGTGTACCAAGTATCATTCAGCTTTCAGAATGTGCAGATGCATGTAAAAAACCTGAACCCTGTCTTAGTCTGTATTATTTAAAGTTACAGTCCTAAACCCAAAGACCTTTTGTAAGATTCTTCCAGCTGCAATCCAAAATCCAGTTAATTTTAGCAGATACCCACAGGTATCCTGTACAGAATAATTAATCATCTGGAAAATGGGGGGGAGGGAGGAAATATATTCTATTTCAATTATTTTCATTTTCCTAAGACAAAAAAAAAAAAAGCACGAGCACATTGAACAAACATAGATCAAATAACATCAGGTACACATCTTCAGAGATTTCAACAAAAACATTTAAGAGAATGCAGCTGAATGCCTACAGTATAGTATCTGCACCATGCAGTGCAATAATTATGCACAATTAAAGCCTACTGTGCAATTTTGTTGCCATAAAAGCTCTCTGACTCACACCAATTGAAAGATCTAAAACGACCTAGTAAAGAATTACTTCCCACAATTAAATGCCAATTCACAATTTCACGTCTTTGGCCAAAATACATTTCCCAGTTTGGTCTGATCTTTTCACAGTTGTGGTGTTTAACGCTCAGACTCTGAAAAAGTGAGCAAGAATTAGCATTAAAATAGCTTGGAGAACACTCCCATGTGTCATTTCTAGGAAACACAGCTCTCATTCCCATCTTGGAGGCTCATAATAGGTACTGAATAATTAAGACCCTCATGAAATTTTGCAAAAAATCTTAGAAATATAGGAAAGCTGTGTTCCCACTCTTTGAGAATGAATAGCAGCATGCTCATTTATTTGTATGAAATCCACAGTGTGTAAGTGCTGGTTTATGTTTATTATTGGGTGCCTGACAATTCATATGCTTGCTCTGCAGAATACATAACAAAGTGTAAGAAATTTAAGACTTATAAGTCTTAAATCAAAAGTAAAAGCACTTCCAGGAGTCAGAAATTTCCACAGATCCCAAAGCTTACTAAAGGACACTATGATGGGAGCTGGAAAGGGAGAAATCCCAGGAGAACATAACAGGTATTTTTGCCTCTTTCAGTGGAGAGCATCTAAGATCTAAAAGTGATGCATAAAAAGAGACATGATATATGCACTTATATTTATGGATGTCCAGCATTTCCCCCAAAAAAAGGTGTTTTCCCACTGGCTTCAGTGAGGTCATAATTTCATTCTTTGGAAAGTTTCACAACTGGGCCTCAGGGGATCCTGAACAATATAGCTCTTGCACAGAAAAAAAGCTCACAAAGGGTCAGCTGCCATTGAGGATGTCTTACTGCAAAAATATTATTTGGTCTAAATTTATACAAAGAAATAAATATTACCAAGAAGGGTGTTCTGATCATGAGTAAAAATCAAAAGGAGAATCAACTAGAAAATCAGTGAAATAAGATATGCCAAGATTAAAAAGAGATCCTTTAAAAATATTTAGATGTGGTAGTTAGTTATTTACCTATCTCTTTGGCATAGTTATGATCAATTTTTGTTAGGCACCCATATAAAGAAGAACTCAAAACAATTTGCTGCTTCTCTTGACCTGCCTTCCTCAAGGGCTCCTGAGACAGTGGGACACCAAATCTCATCAACCTCACATTTGAAGAAATCCTGAGCAGACACAGAAGCAAAGATAAAATAATCTGAACTACTATCTCCATCAGCCTGAGACACCTCCATGCCACCAGGCAAGATTTTTAATTCCTGATAATGTCCTGTCCTTGATAAGTACCTTTTCCTTCTGTACACTGCTCTTCTTACTGTGATCCCTTTTCTCCAGAGAGAGCCTGGCTTAGGCTGCTGAGCCAGGGCTTTGGGAGCTGAGGGCCAGCAGAGAAACCCCAAAGGCAGCAGCTCAAAGCAGCCTGGCTCTCACTCAGACCTGCAGCCTCAGAGTGGCTCAAGGTATCTCCTGTCACTGTAATTCTTCAGCTGTCAGGCTGCAAGCAAGAATTACCTCTGGATGAGGATTTCTTTTTTTTCTGTTATTTTTTATATGTTTGTTTGATTTAGTTTTCAAAAAAGGTTATTTTTGGAGAAACAGCAACTTTGGCTGCTTCAATTCACTTGCTTTATTATGCAGAAGAGCAGTTTATACTGCTGATAGTACTATCATATGTGATGGATGCATTCTTCCTCAGTAAAAAGGGACCACATATATTATTGTTAAATTATTTTGTATCTAATACTTTATATTTCAGGTTATTTAACTCCCCATTCTATATCTTAAAAATGTTTTACTGAAAAAAGTTGCTGTGCTTGTACAAAGAAGCCAAGGTCTCTTCCTTGGAAAACCATGATCCAGGGAACATGGAGCCATTAAGTTTGTTTTTATTTCAGAGTACACTTATTCCATCAAAAATTACAAAATGCTCTTACATTCAGTCACCTCAGACCTGGCTCTGCAAGACAACACCATGTCCTGCAAGAAGGGGTGAGAAAGGTTTTGAATTTTAAAATTCAGTGCACACAATTTCAAATCAGAGAGCTCAGCAGACACGAAGTTCTTGTCTGCAGTTCCGGAAAGGCAGGATTTTGGGCACGGAGCTCTGCCCAGACAGGCAGACAGCAGGAGCAGCTGTAGGGGACAGACTGACCTGTCACCTTTCTGCCTCTGTTCATGGAGGCTGGATAGTTGGGGAGGGAGTGGAGGCAACACCTTTCCTCCTACATCACTGCAAGCATCTTAATCCCCCCGAGGTGTCCCTGACCAAAGCCAGGCTCAGGCTGGAGTGTTTTAGTGTAGAGCCAACCTCCCAGCCTGAGCCTTAAAATCTTCCCAGCACAGGGACAAGCCCAACCCAGCACTTGCCAATCCAAGCCAAGCCAAGCCAAGCCAAGCCAAGCCAAGCCAAGCCAAGCCAAGCCACACTGCCACCAGCAGCAGAGCAAGAGGTGCTGGGGTGAATTCTCAAGGTTCCCACACAACACCAGGAGGTGTTTCCAGTGAAACTGCTCCATGCCCCAAGCACTGCAGGATGTGTGAGAGCAGAGCAGCTCCCATATGTGGGCCAAGTATCCAAAGCAGAAATCTCTGCAGCATTTTCCTGCCCTTGTCTACATGACCATGTTTTATCAGCTCTGTGGGGTGTTATCCCCACTAAAGCCAGGGTAA
Source organism: Catharus ustulatus (assembly GCF_009819885.2). NCBI lineage: Eukaryota > Metazoa > Chordata > Aves > Passeriformes > Turdidae > Catharus > Catharus ustulatus. Next base: position 32,077,106 of record NC_046227.1, on the reverse strand, counting down.
GATAAATTGAGCAGACATCTATGGAGAGCACACTGTAATGTCCAGATGAACCAAAATCCACGCTAAAGCCATCTCTGGAGACCATGTAAGTAGATCAGCATGAAAGAGCACCAATATGAGCTTATGTTAGTAAGATTATGATTTCAAGGCTGTATTTTGGCAGCTCCCTGAGAGCCACTTCATGTCACTTGGGCAACAGCAAAGCACTGTGTCCATGAGAACCCCTGGGAAGTGACAACTGGAGGACAAGGTTATAGAAAGACACAGAAAGACACAGGGTGAGACATTTCTTTCTGGGGGAAGAATAAAGTAACAGAGTTGATCTCATGGTTTTCCCAGCAAATCCTTACAGAGACAGACTCCAGAGCCCAGCCCAGAACTCGTGCTGCCTGCTGTCGTGTCTGGGCATTGGCTGTGCAGCTCCCTCCGTGCCAGACACAGACAGCTCCCAACAGCTCTGCCACACACCCCACCCTGGGCACAGCTCAGCCCAGCAGGGACACCTGGGACACTCCAGGGGCTGAGGGGACAGGTGTGGGACACAGCCTGGAGAGTGCTCAGGGTGGGCAGCAGGAAAAGGAGGCACTCACAAAGGAGGATATAGTACAAAATTGGCCAGGAGATAAACACAGCTCTAAAACTGTGTGAACTTAGCAAGAACTCCTCTGAACTAAGTTCCTGAGGTGATTAGAAAAGGTGGCAGGGTTTAATAGCTAGGGATTGTATGGGATAGCTATACAAATACACCCACTTGGGTCTGTCTGCCATAATATTCGTGCTTAGTTTCTATTATGCCATGCAGAACTGTAAATTCTGTGCATTTAAGTCTTTCAGCATCAGTAAATATTGCATGTGATTGCTTTGTTATTGCATCTTACACACCTGAACCTATTTCCTAAAGTGAGTTTTAGTGACACACTTCAGTGTGATGATCCATTATTGCAACATGTGCATCCTCTCCCTTTCTGCCTGGCCATGTCTGTAAGTCTGAGGAGCAATACTGAGCTGAACACCAGGTATTGTGTCAGCTATCAGGTTCACCTTCCTGCCTTAATTTTGTAATTGTCTGGATATTTTAATAATTTGGATATTTTAATTATTGTCCATATTACTATTTAGATAAATCAATTCATACAGTGTACATTTGATAACAGAATGAATCAGTTTCCTAATTCTTGAAGCATCCTTCACAAGAAGGTTTCTTCACCTGTCTTTCACTTGGGATGAGTGATAATTGTACTGGGTGAATAAAGTTTGACTCTGCATGCCAGACCAGCCTGCTAGTCTGGAAAATTCTATACAGTTGTTTGAGCAAGATGGACATTTACAGGCCATGGACCACAGCCAGGCAGTTCAATTAGTTGTATAATCTTCCTCTCAAGCAACTGCAGGCAAAGAAATTTTGCCAGACCTGGATTTGAAATAATAGAACAGATGACCAGCAAAGGAGGCTATGACTAAAACTATCACACTAATTAAGAGTAAATAATTATTGCAGTGTACATAAATGATTCTTAAAAGGATGTTCTGCAGACAGAAAATAGCAGCAAGGATGTATTTACTTTGCAAAAGGATCAAGACTAATGACAAGACTAGAGACTAGAACTCTCTTCAGGAAAATCAACTTTATTAAGGGTCAAGGACAGTCTGCCTTTGTGTTCTCTTGGCATGATTTGTTAAACCCCATCCAGATACTTATGACCAGCATGTAGCTGTGCATGTAGCACTAACCCCAAGATCTGTACTTTAGTTACTATTAGTAATAATGTTAATATCATTCCAAAACCAAAGAATTTTGGGCAATAATATTAAAAAACTCCATTCCAAGTACAGTCCAGAGAACAACTGAAGCAGTAACTAAAAGAGAAATGGAAAGACAAAATTTCAAACTCTGTTGCTCTTGGGGTGATGGACAACAAAGAAGTCACATTAAATATAAAGAATTTGTTCATGGGATCCACATTGGCTCATGCAATCAGCAAGGAGCAAGACATTTCTGTTGCTCCTACTGTTACTGTAACAAGCCTCAGGTATATCTCTTTCTTCTAGTCACATAAATTTCAATTTGGTACCGAAAAATCTACAGAAAAAGTTACAAAATCAAATTAACAGAGCACAATCCCCCTAAGGATCCCATTTACAGACAGTTATTTACCCATTGTAGGGATTAACTGCAGATTGTCCATTAAAATCAGATTTTTTCACTGATGTAAATTAGCACAGCTAATTAGCACAGCTCCATTCACATAAATGGGGCCATGCCTTTGACTCCCAGTTGATGATCCAGCCTGTAACATCTCAGAAGTGGGATTTTGTTCACCTGAACAGAGACTCGATGGGATGCCTACAAGCAAAAAGTTGTAAGTCAGTGTTCACAGCAAGCCCAGTTTCACACCACACCTGCTGAGATGTTTCAGCTATCCTGAATTCTCCAAAAGGCTGCTCTGTCAGCACAGGAAGGTAAAAAACCCTCCCAGTACAGCAGCAAATTAGGAAGGGGGGAATGGGACACCCTATATTTAAAGCCCAGAAAGCACAGAGAAATCTCAGCTCAGTGGGACAGTGAACATGTGGGCGAGGGGTAATTTTTTAGATGTTCCTTCAGAGGGTTGCAATTTATATAGAAGTGTTTATACTTTCTGTGAAAGACACACATTTCAGACTCCCAATTTCTGGAAGCCAGACTATCTCCAAGGAGTAACTTGGTGCATCTAAAGATGCGACAAAGAAAAACACGGTAGGTTTGTGGGAGGAACATGTGATTAAAAACCAAACAAAAAGCACACCAGGGTACCACTAACCAGCAGAGTCCATTTACCAGTGGAAGAATTTCTCCCACCTAACCTGAGTTTGGTGATTTGCAGAATGCAGGAAAAGCATTTTCAGAGGTCCATGAATAGGTTTAGAGGCAACAAGGTGGCTCAGAGGAAGCAAATGTTCAGACTCAATAGATTGTGGGTGGAGAGTGATGAAATTATCACTAGCAGGATGTTTTCAAAATGCTTTTCACTATGTGCAGATTTTTCTAAGACAGAAAAATAAATATGCAAACATCTCTTGGGTGTTTCCATGCTGCAAGGTATGTCTGGTCTAAGGGGACAGAACATAAAAATTATTTCACTGCTGAAAGAAGGAATAGCTTAGAGAAGAGTAAACATGGAAAAGGTTTGATTTTCCACAGTTTTGGGAATTACTGATAACTACCTTAAGGGGCAGAATTGGAGATGGAGGGGGAGGACTTGCACAGCCTTCACCCTGTGTCTGTGCCACCCTATTTACCTCTCTTCCCACTCCTCTCTCCTTCCTGGCTTACTGCTTTTCCTGGTCTCCTACAGATGGGAATTTTGGGGAGCCTGGGTCAGTTCCTCAAACACTGAATCTCTGCCACAGTTTCTAAAATTTCTACATCTCCACTATGATGAAGCCTCTGCAACATCAGCAGTCGAGGTAAACTGACATTTGTTACATTAAAGAAAAAACCTTTTAGGTGTTTGGAGCAACCCCCACTCTTTTCAAACAGTTAGAAGACTTCCTTCAAAAATGTAACAAACAGCAGTTCATCTCATGGGTGTCTCTGGTGGTGTCCACACTACAGGTCCTGGCTCAGCACTGGTCTCTCAGTGGGGACTGATTAAAGGCTTTGGGAAGTGAACTGACTGCCCTAGTGGCACAGGTCAGGCAGGGCTGGAGGAATTAGGGAGATTTAAGGGAATATGAGAGACATGATGGCAATAATTGCTGCAGAAAGCTGTAGCTCCCATGTCCTGAGGAATGCCTCAGTTCTTAAGGAAGCAATAGCTACAGATTTCTGCCCTGAAGCAACTGTGCCAACAATTTGTTGTCTTATTTTCACCTCCTAAAAATGAAATCATACCATTAGCATGATTTTAGGAAGGGGAAAACCCAAACCACTGGAAGGTGAGGGAACTTTCCCAAGTATAATCTGTAATGTTCAGAAAGGGGAAGAGTAGTATTGTGTAATAGTATTGTGTCCACTCACAACACTCAAAGCAGCACATAAAAGATGGGGTCCTTGGAACAGGGCAGATTCAGAAGGACACTGTGGAATTGACTGTAGGGCTCTAGAGCTTCTCTAAGAGTCCATTTTGTTTTGATTTTACACCTAGCAACCTTTACCTTGAAACTATTATCCTCTCCTCAAAACGAAACCAAGCAAGAAGCACAGTGTTTTCTAAACATATAATAAAATATTGTTATGTGGAACGAGCAGCTTTGTTAAAGAGTTCTCTTGGAGATCTTCTTCAAGGCCAACATACACTTCAGATTTAAATAGTCTGGTATGTGAGGAGGCATTCACAAAGCCAGGATTCTCAACTCCTCTGTACTTGTGCCCCTTTGCTATACTGCTAGGGTGACTCTGCTGCCAGTTTTTCAAACAATTTAGAATTGAACTGTCTTTTTTTAAACCTGTGAGAGGAGAGGGGAAAAAAAAGTGTGGGGGGGGAACTGAAGAATTTATAAAGGGAGACATAAACGTGTCAGTTTTAGAAATCATCTGCAAAGAGAGGAGGTAGGTTGGCAGGTATAATGGCAGAGCAGAGCCAGAAAGCAGAGATACATCATTAAAAGCATTAACTGGGTGTTTTGAGGAATTACTTTGTCGGGGTGCCAATATGACATTACTATTATTTCATGACAGACTCATGTGTCACCAAACTTTTATATCATTTAGACCCCTAAAAGAAAATTAGTGTTTTTTAAACTAATGAAACACTTCTACCATTTCAGTTTTCGGGTGTTTTGAAATTTTTAATCCATGACAATCTGCAGCTGATTCATCCACTATTCAGAGAACAGTTGAGATTCACAGAATTGTTCTGTCTTGAAGCTTTATCAAGAACTCACCATCTTACCCTATCCTTGAGTACAAAAGGAGCAGACAAGGACAGGGATAATTTCAGCTCAGGCTGACTCCTTTTGCAAGAGCTCAGGTATATCTCATTTACTGGAAATCCATTATGCATCTAATTCCAAGGGGCTGCTCATTCCCTTCCATGGCTCTCCATCAGCTCCTGACAGATCATCACTTTGTTCTTTTCTTCTCTAGGTTAGGCTGGTCCTGATTGCCCCTTCGCATCTCAGAGAGGACAATGGCTCAGTCCATAACCATTTCCTTGAGAAAAATATTTCAGTGACACTCTGTTTTACCCCAGCAACACATTTTCCAGGAGCTTCTCTTCCTACACTTGAAACTCACTATGGACAACACATTCCTGTAGGAAGAGTAACAAATCCAACTCCATTTTTAAGCACTGGGATAAACATCACATGCAAAAGAGTGACAGATGGAGCTGTATCAGCTTTTACCTAACAGTGACAGGGGAGGTAGAAGTCAGTCTCAGCACTTTTGTCAAAATGTGTTTTTAACAAAAGACATGTGTTAAATTACTAACACACATCCATAATATTTTTAAATATTTATACTAGAAACTAATGACATCCTCTCAATTAGTGAAAAGTGTATTCTGCACATTCCTTTGTGAGGAGGAAAACAAATAAAAAGGCAATGAAGACTTGGGGAGAAGTGTGCATGAGACTCAATCCCATCCATCATGGTCTTGCATCAGATTTCCTCTTTATCTCCCTTTCCTCTGAGACCACCACGTGTCCCATGGTCAGAAAGCTCTCATGGGACACAACTTTCCTGTTTGCCTGCAACACCACAGCCACTAAAGCCATCTGCTTACAACTAAACTTTATTTTCCTTCCAAATGGATTTTAAAAAAAGAGTAAATCTACTGGCAGATAAGCTTCTTTCTAAATGGGAACACTCTTACAGATAGACAGAATGTTCCTTTATGTTTATGAAGCTTCTCCAGCATTGTGTAAATGCACACTTGCAGTGTAATCATCAGTTTTCTATCACCATTAGCAGCAGAACCCCAGTAGTTAAATCAAAGCAGCCTAGAAAATGCCCCAACACCAGAAGATTCCCACAAAGAAAAGTCTATTCAGATAATTAAGGAATCCTTACGATACGAAGATTTTCATCTCCCAGCAAATTATAACACATTAGGTAATACTGCCAAAAAAAGTCCTGAAAGCTTCCAAAGCCACAAACTAAAACTGGCTTTTCTTTCACATGATCTTGAAGTAGTGGCTAGGGAATAGAGGAAGAGTTCACATTGAAGTAGAAAACTATTGGAAATCTTCAGTTTTGTCCAAGTTTTTTAAAATCAATATAAATGGAATACACTTGGGTTGCAGATATAAATAACACCCAAGAATGTCTCCCACATACATACTGTTGATAGAAAATGAAGTTTGAAAATAGGGTTTAAATCACCCTGTTCAGAAGCTTTAAATCTTACCTTGTAGCAAGTGACACTGAGCTTCTGGCAAGTGGCAGTTTCATGCATGAAATGTGTCTCCTAAACTGAAGAGCATACAGAGTGGAACAAGATAATGTGCAAACAAATTACATCCTAAAGACTGAAAGCAATCCAGAGAGCCTGCACTGACTGATTCCTTCCTATACAGAGAAGTACCAGGTGTCAGGATATCACAGAGTTTAGATATTGACAGCCTAACAGAATAACAATACACCGATTCACACTGTGGATAAGAAAAAAAAAATGAATACCCACAAAACAACAAAAAAACCAGACCACAAAACAAGTTCTCACCTCAGCTGGTTCCCCAGGAGCTCCTTTTGGGCCCCCCCACATCTTTATCAAAGCCTCCACTGTAAAACCTACTCCCTGTGGTTCTGCCACCACCTGCCCCAGCCATTTATGCAGCCAGCTGTCCCCTCAAGCACTGACAGAGCCCAAGAACTCAACACATTTTAGGGTTTTATGTTTTAGTGGCAGTACCTGCCAAACATTATTCCACATTTTACTTTATGATTTAAAAGGCAGGAATCACACAGTGACTGGGATTCTAGCCATCAGTTAGGACACCAGAAAAAGAACAGGATTGTTATTGCCAGATTGCCTTTGAAAGTATATAGGAAGTTTTCAAGTCAAGTTGCTTCAAATTCTTAATTTGAGCTCCAGAATTCCTGTTTCTTGTCAGGGAATATGAGATGAACTCCTTAATTAGTGACAAAGCAAGCATCCTCTTGTATTAGTGTAAAAAGCTGCTTCTTCCTATAGCTATGCAGTAATATTTATGATCTCAGTAAAATAGAATGCAGCTGTAGTTAATCCAGAAAACTCAGAAAAGCCTATGGTAGAATTTTTTTTTCTTTTTTTTTTTTTTAATGAAGTATTTAGATAAATGCCTATCATCCCCGAAGTTTTAATAATTAAAGACGCTGAAAGTTCAGCTGCAAGAAGAAAGGTCGATGTCTAGCCCTGGTTAACTGCGGGAATCAGGGATGATAAACAGGTAAATTAATTGTCTTTTCCCGGCTCCTACAATAATTGTGGAGCCGGAGCCCGGGATGGGCACGGCTGGAGCTCCCCCTGCTGCTCACAGGCTGGGCACACTTTGCTATCCAGGTTTAATAAATTCAGCTGTAATAAAAACCAAGGTACAAGACACCCAAACTCGGTGCTTGGCTGCCTGAACGACCCGACTGTCGTGGTTTAACCCCAGCCCCACAGTGACCATTTTTCCTCAACTGATGATATAAAACACATTAAACAGTAACCCCAACCAAATACCAACTCCTGTTAAGAAAATAAGATTTATAATCTTTATTGTTTACTTACATATAATAAATATAATACAGAACAAAAACATCACACCCATCGATTGTATTACACAGGCCGTTAAATCAGAATACATTACATTTTCTTTTCATTAGCCCTTTTATAGGGTTTTGGTACTGGATATCAGGAATTTCAATTTATAAACTTTTTAACAAAAAAACAATCTTCCAATTTCCACCTTCATGCATGTTTCAAATATTCATATATATATATACTGGTTTTGTTAAAAATATATAAGCACTGTTCATTTGCAATATAGGACTTCAATTTCCATTCATTAGATCTCTATTAATATAGAGAATTTCAAAATAATTAATATTTTAAATCTGATTTTAATTAAAAATACTTATTCTATATTTTTTATTTAACTGATCTCCCATCAGAAAATGAAGTGACAGGACAAAGACACCCCAGGCAAAAGCCACTGTTCACTTTTAGAGAACAAAGGGTAAAAGCTCTGGTTCCTGCTACACCTGTATTATCCTGGAATAATGGAGACACAATTTGGTATAAAGAGGGCAGAAGGAAACCAGAGTTTCTGAACAGATATGCATCTTCATTTCAGATTTACCACTGCCATCCTGCTGTTTCCTTGGCTTAAAAATCACTGCATCAAGCCCTGATATATGTTTTTCTCTGCATGAATATCCTTACCATTAAATGGAAATTAGATTAAAATGCTACATTTCTTTTTTATCAAAAATAGATCAAGGTTTAACACACTCTGAAATCAGGTTTTCAAGTGCAAATGCAATACACATCAGCAATTCACGTTCTGCTTTCACTGAGGAAAATGGTTAAAAGATGATGCACAAAGATGTTTCATAGAGGATACTTGGATATCTGGAACTTGCTGTGCTCCCAGAACATCTGAATTATCAGCAAACTGTACGGACTTCAGGGGAAAAAAGAGTTCTCTTCAAGTGAAAGCTCTTCAGTTAAAGCAGCTTCCACTTTAAAATGTAACTGAGAATTCTCTGAACCTCAGTAAAATTGCCATGCCAGAACAACCTCAAAACTACTTTTTGTGCATCTTTTAATGCACTCAGGTTTCAGGAGTTTCATAAATCAAGGTTTCATAAACAATTTTTTTACCAATAAAAAAATTGTTTTACTAATATCTACTCCAAAGAGACCTTACACAAATTTGAAATCATTACAAACACCCCTTCAGCTCAATGCTGAAGTTGTACTTCCTACTTAGTACATTTTTCTAATTCCATCCAGGTAATGTCAACTCCAACACCTGGCTGAACTTTCCATGTAGCCTTGTGCAAACAGCCTCTCATGAGTGCCAATTAACAGAGCATTCCTTTGTAACTGCATTGGATGGACTTCAAAAAAACCAAACCACAAACAAAAAATACCTCCTAAGTCTCCAAATACAATTTTTTCCCATTATTTATTTTTAACAATCACAGAGCTTAATTTAAGCCTTCAGCTTTAATATAAAATGACTATTTAAAATACCTATTTTCTACATTAATTCAAAATCAACCAGAGATCAATCAAATAATCTACAGCCCAAGCAATTCCTATGTGGAATTGGGCTAGACAAGAAATTACTCCAATGATTTTACAGCATGTTTCCTACTTTCCTACTAATATTCTTGATTTTTCAATTAACATTTCTGTTTTAAATTTTTAGCAGGTGTTTTTTTCCTTCTGTAACAGGAAAGTGAAGATGTTTGGTTGGAAAGCCCCTGCTGTACCCCTAGTTAGAGGAAAAAGTAGATTCTAAAATATTTTAGAAATTACTCATGCTGGCAGTGGAACGAACTGGATTGGTATGCAAAGGTCAGATTTAGGTAGAAGAGATCACCTGTGACACAGACAAAGACTTGTGGACTGGCAACATCAGTAACACATTGACTGGTATCATTGATAAAAATACAATCATTTGCATATAATAAAATTAGTTCTGTGCTAAATGGCTAAATCCCCTCAGCTTGATATGTATGGGAATTTGATTGGTTTTATTTGTTTGGATTTCTTAGAAAAAAGTGAGCAAAGAAATCAGGAACATATGTGAAGAACTATGGAATAAACAGCCCTGATTTTTTATTTCTGAGGCCATTTCAGTATCCAGTAATATTTCTTCTGTGGAACATTAAAAAAATTTGTGCACCTTCCCTGAAAAAACCTTCAAAAGCTCATTAATAAAAGAAAGGGAACATTGGATGCAACTTTATAAAATGAGATGCAGCTAAAGGACTCTGAACTTGTAGAACTAAATAGCTGTTTTCTACAAAAATCCTCAGAGAAAAGCCCTTTATGCTTTTTAAAAGTAGGAAGTGAAAGCCAGATGGAATTCTGGATGCACTCCACATCATGACAGGTATATCCAGAAAAGGTCTGGTTACCTACTAATACCAGATGTAATGACAAGAGTGAGAACACAGATCTCTAAGTAGTCACATTACATGCCAGATTTATGTTTTATGTCAGATTGCTAACACCACAGAGGACTAGGGCAGTCCAAATACAATTACACTGGCTTTACCTAGAGAGGAAATTCACTTTGCAATGAATGCAACTGGGCATGGAAATGTCAAAGCAGAAATCATCAAGAGGAAGCTGATGCTCAAGGCTGATGACTATGATCACACATTCTCACTATGGACAAAAGAAGTATACAGTAAAGTGCAGGGGTAAATATTTCTCATGCTGCTGATTTTAACCAAAAGTCATGTAGCAAGACAAATTCACCTTCTAAATAATTAAGCTGCATACTGGCTATGTGGAAATATGTTTTGTGATCAGTAACAGCAGTGTGTTTACCATCTTTACCAGCAAAATCCCTCCATTTCTATTACTGAAGTCTTCAAGCAAACCACTCCAAATACAGAAATACTGCAAAGGCATAAAGGTCAACATGACTGCAGAGCTCTTTTCAATAAAGTTGTACTTTATTAATGCTGTCTATGACTCTAGTGGGCTTTGGATCAATTCCCATTCTAGCCAAAGTAACTTTACTGGAAAAACAAAAAACAAAAATCCCCCAAAGCGATGAGACTTTGTAAAAATTTAATGATATAAATGAATATATTTATGTTAGAGATTTGTACTGATCCATCCCAGAATCAGATTATGTATTATTACAGCACTGTCTAACCCTGAAAGTTAATGCCACTGTCATGCCAGAAGTGCAGCTTCTAAATCAGCGGAGTAACTACTCATTTCTATGGCAAAGAGGACAAAGTAGAAAATCACACACATTTCAGTATCCCCTTAAAATGGATATTTCTCCAAAAAGTAACAAAGTGTTGGGCAGAGTAAATTTTATTGACATGTTTAAATGCTCTTAACATTCTCATCATTATTTACCTGATAAGCCTAAGGAAATTCAACATGGGAGTTACATGATGTGAAATGTTTGAGTGAAACATGGAAATGTTTAATGTTAAAAGCAGGAACTAGTTATTGGCTCTCACAATGTATGGTATCATCCATATTTCCCTGAGAAATCATGCCCTGCAATGATCATGTAAAACAAAATACAACATTAATGAAATCATGGATTAGATAGGGAAAAAAATGCATAACAGTTTATGAATCACATAAATGCTACTGGGAGTTATAACTATTAAATTGCAGGCACTACATGTGACAGCCAGAATAGAAATGGTAACTAACTCAAAACTTATCCCAAATAAAGGAAATTGATTCAAAGTACCATCCTACAGTTAGCCATATAACCCAACACTGTGATATTCACATCAGTTTGTTTCTTGATTTTTGAGCATGCCAGTTCTTCACCTCATTTACACTCTGCCTTTCTGAGGCCAATTTCCATATGAAACTCAAAGTGTGTCCATAAACTCAGTCTATCTCCAGAATTTAACTGTTTTTCCCTGTCCTCTGATAGCTGAGTTTTGCTCAGTAACAATTTCCCTAAGACAGGAGGATCTTTTAGTAGGGAATAGGAAAGACAACATTCAACACTAAGAGAAATGAAACCAAGAATTACAAAGAAATCATTTTGCCACCTTATTTAAAGCCATCACAGATGTGAATAGCAGTACCTAGGTATGAGTATTGTGACAGGAATGACAATTACAACAGCACACACCAAGAAAAGCAACTTGCAGGCTCTCCTGTTTTTGTTTGCACATTCCAAGGAGCTCTGCCAAGAATCACCTGCCCTGGGTTGAACAACAGCCCTGCTTAACACCCCTTTTCCACAAAATACCCACAGGGATCCCCAGGCTGTGCTTCTGTGCGCAGCCCAGCTCCCTGGCCAGCCAGACCAGTCCTGTCCTACAGCCCCTACCACTCACAGGCATTCCCAGAGGCCAGAAGCCAAGGAGCAGGATGCAGTGAAGACTGGGAAAGCCAAGGAGCACGCCCTCAGTGCCTTCAGCAGCACTCATGTGCTCCATTTGTTACAGATGTGGCATTTCCATCCCCTTCTGAACCAGCATTACATCTGCAGCAGTCCCATGTAGTGAACACATTTTTGTTGTGACTGAAACCCAACACAAAGTGGCCAGAAAAACTGAAATCCTTTCCTGCCTTTGTTCTGAAGTTCAGCACATTGCTTATCACACTAGGCAAGACTCACCAAAACCCTAAAAGCAAAGGCATGCTCTGTAGCTTTTGGCAAATTATCATAATTTCCTTCATATATAAGAACCAAACAGCCCCAAAACCTCAATGGCATGCACAGAAGAAATTGTTGGTTGTCTCAAAGGATTACAGGAATTAATTCAACAGTTTAACAGAGCAACACATAGAATTCATTTCCTGTTTTGTAGGCGTGGGAAATCTCTGTTCCTTAACCATCTAGTGGCAATCAAAGAAATGCTCACATTATTTTTCTCAAGCATATATGGTTCCTACAAGAAGTCAGAATGAAGACACTCCCAAATTGAAACAGTAAGAGCATGGACAATATACACTACCACACAGAGGTAAAGCATTCATGAGAGCTCCTTCACATTCCAGTTGTGTCACGGGGAAGGAAAACCCAGCACGTCTCCATTGCATCAGAGGTACCTGAGAATCAAAGCTAAATCTCTTGTGCATTTACCAAGCCTCCATTAGAGAGCTATGCAATTTACATTTCAAATCAGACATTATATTTATAAAATATCACTGTACTAAAAATCACAAGGTTTTGTAGAAAAAACTCCATCACATTCTATTAAATGCAGGAACAATGTTATATATCATAGCTTCTGTAATTAAAAGTGTAACATTTCCTGTAACTACAGGGGCACCACTGTTTAAAAATCCTTTCAGCAAGGACAGTTTGTTTTGTTCCTACTATTTAAAGAACTGCAATTTAATGCAAAAACACATCTTAAGCTACCTAGTGCCAGGAGATAAAAATATTTCATATTTTATTTTAAAAAAATTAACACATTTTTGTTAAAAACAAAAACATTTAGAAAGTCCTGACTTTGAGTTTACTGAATGTTCTTCAGCATTCCTGGGGTCAGAAATAGAAGAATATTCTCTTAGTACTTCTTTTCTTAACCTCTCAAACTAATGCAATGCACATTAACAGTCATATACAGGAGAGGCTGTGATGATCTTTGACTTTAAGCCATGAACATAAGGGCAAATATAAATAACAACTGCATATTTGACATCACAGATCCAATCCTGTCTGCATGACCAACTGCAAAAAGCATAATAGAAAATTTTGCTACAAATACTGTCATTGCCCATCTGAAAGCAAACTCAGGATTTCCCAGGTTTAATGCACTGATGCCACAAGTCCCAGCTGATTCAAATTTGGAGTTAATGCCTGCTATCAAATATTCTGCAGGATCTCATTGAAACATTTCATCAACAGAAAAGAGACTTTTTTTTGTGACTAGGCATTAATAATACTTCTTGAAAAAAAGTTAAAGCAAACATCCTCTAAATTTGTAGTAATTTTGAAGGACAATCCAAAACCTAAGGAAACTCCACTGATCAAAAAATGCCTGAAAATTCTACCAAACTAAAATTAGTTTGACATACTGCATTTCTGACCCCTCTACTTCTGTGAAATTTAATCAACTTTCTTGTCCCTTTTGGGTTTGTGGTTTTGCTGTAGTTGGTTTGTTGTTTTTTTTAAATTCTTATTTTAGTGTCCAAGAAGGACTTACTACCTCATCTTAAAGAGATGCCTCAGGTCACCAAAGTTAGTAGATTAAAATCAGGAAGGCAAAACTTGATGAAGGTTAAATATTTGAACAGAATAGCCCAGGTTCATTTTGTCTTCCTTCTCTACACACACTTCTTATATTGAGTTCCAGCTGCTGGCTTGAATTCTTCTATAAATGTAGAGCTCAAGCATGTTGCTTTCCTGCATTCCCTCTCAAATAATAGTTTTATTACCAAAAGACCAAAATTGCTTTTGGAAGGATGATTACTGAGTGCCAAAACATGAATAGGTATTTCTGCTATGTCATCCTTCTTTATTTGTGTGGAGGGACAGTAGAAATACCCTACATTATTAATAACCTTGTTGTGTGGAAGAAAGTACTCCTGGCTAAAAAATCCATCTTACATTCATTATAGAAAAAATAAAATCCATCAAAAGTCAAAATTAACTTTGATCTAAGTGCCTTATAGGCCAGGAGCTGAAAAATGGCATTGACTAATTTAAAATATTCCTGAATATAATTAATATAGCTTCTCTGAATTAAAAAGGATAAAACACTGCAGTGGAAGGAAGATAATTATCAGTTTTAGAATAAATTTATTAATACAGCTGGGGGGAAAGAAAAATCAATGCAAACACCTTTCTTTTTCATACTGCTTAGTAGAGTGTAGTGCCAACCCACTGACTGAAAACTTTCACAATTAATTTGATCTCTTTCACAATGTGGCAGCTACACATGAAAATTTTCATGTCTGAGAGACAATTGGGATTGAGAATGGATTACAGAACCAGTCTGTTTTAAAATATGTATGAGAATGTATACCCAAACATATCGCAATTAGGAATATTTTACCATTCACTGAAATTTTAAGCATTCCTGATTGTTGGGCAACTTTTTTAATTTTGAAACATCAGCACCCATTGCCATTACAAGGCTACTCAAAATGGCCTCAGACATTACATATGTAGTGTTCCAGGACCGTACAAAGATCCTGCCTCAGTAATTATAAGAATGCACTTAATAAATTATTTTTCTATTTTCATCTATTAATATGCAAATAGTTTATACAACATAAAAAATTTAATTTGTACCTACTACAGGTAACATATCTATTTAGCTTTTCATCTGAAAGCCTGTAAGACTTGATGACCTGCAAACTTATTTACATAATTCACTTTAAAGTATCTTTTAAAAATAATATTGTCCAGCATTTAACAAAATCGTGACTTAAAAAAAGAAAGAAATCACTTAACGACATTTGCTTTCTTGATTTTTGTCAAGTAATGTCACCAGCTCAAGTTGATAAGGCAGGTTGGTTGCTCAGATGGACTAAGACTCCCTATGGTGACAGGCATGTAGTAAATCTGTTCATTTATAAAATCACATGAAAGCAAGAAAGAGAAAAAGTTTAGAGTTTCAAAAGAACTGAAACTTCTTATTTTTACTACAAATTCAGAATAGGCACTGAAACATGATTCCTTAGGGACTTTTCCAGAAGATTGTCTCTTCGCTGGGCATCATTCCACTTTTAAACTAAGAAGAAGAAGAAGAAGAAAAAAAATTATAGGGGTATTAACTCAGGATTACAAAAGAGGAATTACCATCAGTATTTGTTTCCATCTTACTAACAAAGGAAATAACTCCATGTCTTAAGACATCACAGTTACTGTTTTGGTTAGAATATTTTTAATTTCATTTTTAGATTTATGTAGCACTGGAGAATAACAATATACTTCTCATGTAATTCTGCATGCATTATTGAAAACCCTGAAGCACAGAGCTAGGAGAGTCCTAAACTTTGCTTTAATGCTCCAAACCATGTAATGTTCCTTTTAGAGATTTCTGTAACCTCCTTTTAAAGTGGGGTGTTTTGCAAACTCTTCAGCTATTCTAGCCTACTTTCCCTATGCTTATCATGAGAAATATTTAGCCTAATATTTAATGGAATTTACCAACTCAATTCTTGTCAACCACAAACACAGGGCTCCTTTCCACTTTCTGGACCTGTAACAAAGTCATGTGATGTTCTTTAAGCTTCTCTCTGGTGTGTGTTTTTCATGAGCTGCAGTAGCCCAGACTGACACCCCAACAGCAATAAAGAGTGAATTAATTACTTTAGATGTCTTCCAAACACATCCCCTATGCCAAGAAGTTGTATGGTTCTTCTGGTGTATTGACTCACATCCAGTTTTGGATGAACTTTGTAATACTCTTTAGTAAAAAACTACATTTTAAAATGATTGGCCAAGAACTGTGAGAATAATGCCTGGCAACAAGTAATAACAATAACTTTGAAGACACACTTTAAAACTCTGTCCATCAATACAGAACAAGACTGACTGCATGCTCTTTAAAAATGTGACATGCATAACACAAATGCCACCATGAGAACTACTCCTTTTTGTACATTATTTGAGGTTTCTTAAAGGTTTACCTTTTGTCTATGAACAGCAGCTGTCTCCATCCTGTGAAACACTATGCATAGGGATGAGGCTTTCACACTGCTCACTTTCTTCTGGCATTCTTAAAAGAAACACATTTATTTACAGTCTTACAGTAATATCAAATTGGTTGTTATGAAGTCAACATAAGCACCAAGTATTCAGCTGTTTGAACTTTAGCCATCAAAAACATACAAAGACTCCTTAATTATATGAAGTGTACTCAAGGTTGCACAATTTTCACTGCATGTGCTGGGTAAATAAATTATCATAGATGCATTAAGGGAAAAAAAAACTCTGACAACCACTAGGAAACTTCTTTTAAAAGGCAAACAGACTTCACATCTTCCCTTTTTCTGAGCACTACATAGTTAATACACGGATTGGCAACTACTGCTATTAAGAAAATACTACACCTGAATACAAAATCAGGTGAAAATAAACAGAGTGCAAATATTGTGGCTTATAAAAGAATGCAGGGTATTGGAAAGGCTAAAGAGACAGAATTATAGTTTGTGACTGCCCTACCTCTGAATTCGATGCTTTCTACAAATAAAGGCAAAAATTCTTCTGATCCCCACCATCACTGGATCCCAGTTGTTATAGTGACACAAGAGAGTTGCAATGAAAAATGAAAAAAATACAGGTACTGCTCCTGCAAAAAATAGCCAGGAAAACTGCACCTGGAATTGAAACACAAACATCATTCACTCAATAGCTTAAAAAAAGAATTGACATGTTGTATATTTGGAATGATTATTATTGTAAGTTTGAGATGCAGTTTGAATTATTTTCAACAGTGTGAGTTATTTGGTACAATTTCTATAGCTATTGCTTCTTCTAAGGACTGCATAACCTGTTCCCACTGATCCATTCTTTACAATGGAATATTCTGTTTGCACTGGGAGCTGAATGAAGACTGCTATTTCCAAATACTCTGGTTTAGGTTTTCAGCTGTGTCTCTGGTGCCAAGGAGAAAGTCTCCTAGAGATTCCATGGGTTGGAAAGCAATGATCTTTAAAGTCCATTCCAACCCAAACCATTCCATGGTTCTGTAACTCCAAACCAAGGGCACAAGGACAGGAAGAGCCTGGGACCTGCCTTTCAGGATGACAGAGCCACGAGCCATGGGCACGGCCCCCCCGTGTGGAGAAAAGATCCAAAACTGAAGACTTTGGAGAAAACAGATTCAGCTTTGGTACTGGCACTGATGATCCTCCTCAAAGATCTCATCAACTGCAATTGTTACCCCTGTGTTTCCTAACTGATTTCTAATGAAACTCAAAACACATAAGGTGCCAAAAGGAATTAGTCATTAGAAACCTGCTTGCAATTTCCTAAGATTCAGATTTGTGTTAAAAGGTTATAGAAAAATAAATACTCAGAAAGTTAATAATTATGAATATTGTATAATTACCATGCTATTTGACAGTCACATAAAGGCTGCATGTATTGATATTTCAATTTTACATTACATGGTGTAATTCCTGGGGTGTCCTGAGCAGCGCCAGGAGTTGGACTGGGTGACCCTGACAAGTCCCTTCCAGCTAAACACATTCTATGATTCCATAATTATTAGCCATGCCAGTGCCATTCTTGTGTAGATTTATTTTAAGTAAAACCAAGGCTGGCCAGAGGCACTAACAGGGCATCTTGAAGCTGGAAGCTAAAATTTCTGTCAGGTCACCTGAGCTGTGGATACCTGAGACCTCAGTGAGCACAGGGCTTGGCTTAGGATATTTCCATTATGACAGAGACAGACTTTCACAAATACACCTGTGCTAAAGACCTCAAAGTCTGCAACACTTTGCCTTTAATCAGGGTCCCTCACCTGTGCCTCTAATACTAGCAATAGATAGAAAGGAATTACTTCCCACCACATGAGTTAAAAAGGTAATTTGCCCTTTTGTTACAACATCAGCTGAAAGTCATCCAACAGAGCTCTGGAGATGTTTCTGTTATTTGAAATGCCTCCATGTTGCATTAGTACATGAAGAATAAATTAATTTTACAAGATCTGGATTCAGAATAAATTCTGTTTATTCAGAATAAACAGCCTAGAGATTAAGCTGTCTACTGGGAATTGGAAAAGCATAATTCATTTTTCAGTGCATCTCAGAAGAAAGTTTAGATTAATCACTTCAGAAGACAACCTAATATTTTCATATATTGATATATGTAACTATATATATATACACATCTCTACCAATGTATTTGCACATGCAAACACATTTGTGAATATTTAAAATGTGTACTGACAGACAAACCTACATAAAAAATTCTTTTTTTTTTTTACTACCAACATTAGCTCACATACAAACCTAATTTGACCTCACAAAAGTGAATTTTGGGGAAGAAGTCTACAGATATTTTATTCCTTGTTTCCTTTACAGTTATTACAAGTTATCCACTACCCCATAACAATTTATGCCTCAAGTGTGTATTACAGATGCTTTAAGAGCAACACAAATACAAATGTTTTATTATTGTTGGAATCACTGCAGTGTTTGCTCTATTTCCATGCTCGAATATGCAGGTAAAACAAACAGAACATACTGCCTATCACATGTTCATTACAAAAGTATTTACTCAGGGTGTAACTCTTTTTGACTTTTCTTATATTTATCCTTTTATTTTTCTGACTTATTTTCCACACTGCCTGGTGTAAAAGCAAAATACAAGTTGTGTTTGGGTTTTTTACTCCATTTTTACATGCACTAACTTTCAGAAGTCCAAAAATACTCATTACAATTTACACTTTGCTTTGAACAGCAAAGCCTCTTTTTGGCTGGAAACATTCCAATTTCTTGGAATCCATTAATTCTTGTACCAAATAAACAAGTACAAGCCTAAAAGAATTTAATTAGAAGAAATGCTGTAAACAATGATCAAAATTTAGTAGTACCTTACCTTTTGCATGCACATGTCAGCTATTATGGACAGAGGTATTGTAAGGCTTAGGGCAAGTGTGCCTATCAGTGATGAGGTAAGAAAGCATCCCCTAAAAGACAATAAAATTATAAAATTGAAAGATAATAAATAATAATTATAATAATGAGTTCTTACTTAACTTAAAAGACAACCAAAGTAATCCATCAATTGAGGAAGACATTTGATGAACTGTTAGTTACTGTTTAATAAAATAAACAAAAATTAACTCACACCATCACACTCCATCATACATCTGTGAAAGTGCATGGAATTCTTAACTAGGCAATGGATGTCTTCTGGGCTGAGGTTTAATTCCCATACCAATCTTTTGAGATGATGGAAATTTCCCTATTTCACATGTAATAACTTCATCTAGAAAAATCTGCATTTTGTTTCTGTACCATGATTTTCTCTACAGTATAAGAGACTGCTTCTGAATTACAACCAACCTGTCCACAGAAAACTGTAAATGAATAAATGGTACAGAATCCAATAAAAATTTATCAGCATGTTAAAAAAAGAGTCACATCTATCCCTACATTATTTAGTTGGTAATATGTGGTGGTTGGGTGGAGTAAATAAGTAGGTTAAATGATATTATTTATTTCCAAAAAAAATAGAGAAGACTATATTAGTGGCACACTGGACTGGTAAAGAATGATATCAGCACAAACTCTGCAATTAGTCCCAATCCAAAACTCTAGGGAAAAGGAACTGGAAGTAAAAGTAGCTCTTTAATTGTCTGCAATATCATTCTGAGTATTGGGACAAGATATAATGTTTGAGGTTTGGGGGATTTATGCGTTTGTTTGTTTGTTATTTTGCCTATATTAAAATTACAGTTAACCTGACCCTGATACTGAGCTGCAGTCTAATCTTATAGATTAGATACAGCCACAGAAATAGTCTATCAACAAACAAGTTCAACTGCAAAGGAACATATGCTACAATGCATTTATAGCTAGGGCTGGTGCAAAAATTTGCCAATAAACAAAAAAATTATTAAAATTCATAAATTACTTTAAGCTTGAAAAAACAAACAAAAATCCACACCCTCTAAAAAAATCAAAAAGTTTTTGTGGAACTCCTGCACCTTGATCTTTTGTTGCAGTACTGTCACAAAACTGTTACAACAGAACTCACACTCTCCTTTTGCTAGTGCAACTCTGAACCACAAAGTCTCTTTGTCTCCAAATGTTAATTCTGGAATAAGCTAAGCACACAGTAGTTTAATTACTACAAGAACACATCAGCTACTTTTTAAAGTTAGCTGTTGTCTTAACAGGACATGGTGACACAATGATAAAAGTGCACAAGCAGAGAGAAAGAAGAAAAGGGCACAAACCCCAACCTAGGCAATTTTACATCTCATCTGAGAACACAGGAAAGATAATTGATGTGAAATATATTCCATGTATGGAGTACATACCACAGCCAGAGGAACTCTGACAAAACTGTTCCAATAAGGCCATTTATAACAATGCACATCCATATCAGTTTATTGGGAAACTCAAATGCTTCAAACCCAGTATAGTGCAGCAGGAAGAACCCTGGCCACAGCAGCAACAGATTAAACAGTCCTACAAAACCTGAATATAAAAACAGTATTAAGTAAATCACAATAAATCTTCTTCAACATAACCAAAATTTCAGCTAAAATCTATTTTGACAATGTGCACATAGAAAAGCAGCTATGAACTAATATTTTAAATCTTTCAAAGGAAACAAATATAAGAAATTTAACCTGCAATTAACAACCTAAATTTGTATCAGGTATTTACAGGTTTGAAACTGAAACAAAAATAAAAATCAGAAATCTCATTAAGTCAGTGGGGCTGTCTGCATTCCTCCAGGAAGTTACCTCCTTATGTTAAGGCTCTAAACAAGAAACAATTCAACAACCAGTCTCTAAAGGGCTCATAACCATGGGAGTAAGAGGCTTTCTCTACTTCCTTGGCTTTCCTAAGCCCCTTTACCACCCAGACAGTTCAGTGCCTGAAAGTAAATCATTAAATCACACATTGAATTACAACTTTCAACAGAGTTGCTTTTGGTCTTACCAAAAAACATTGGTATGTCAAGTTTATCTTCTCTATCTACTTTCCTTTTTATCATGACTATGTAGACAGCATACAGCATTGCTCCTACAAGAGACCAAAGGGAACCTGGAAAAAGAGAAAAAATACTTCCTTGAGATATGCCAAACATGTTATGCACAGTAGGATCAACTCTCCTAAACCTCTGTTGATTACAGAATCCATTACTAAATGAAAAACATGGGAAAATGGAGAAAGCTCTAAAATGTAAATACTCTCATAATATATGCACAGGATGGAAAATTATCATAAATGGCAAGTTTTAGAAGTTGAAACTACAAAAACAGTGTGAAATGTTAATGAATAAGAGATTAAATGAATAAGAGATATAGAGTTTACTGTATGACTACTTAGTACTGTCAGAAGATGGTAATGATCACTGCATATTCCAGGATTAAAACCCATAAGTAAATACCTATTGTATCTTTTCCAGCAGATTTTTCAGATCCAGAAAGGTTAACAAGTACCACACCACCAATGCTAGCAAAAAAAGAAGAAATGCAAAACATGGCTTGAACTCAGGAATTTCTTTACAAAAACAGATAAAAGAAAGAGAAAAGCAAATATACAGTTCTATCTTCAGGCATGTTTAGTTAACCAAAACCCACTCCTGGAAAGTCAAAAGGAGTTCTCAACTGCTAAGGCATGATCCCAAGTTAAAACTAACCAACCCCACTTTTAACTTCCCAGAACAATGTACCATTCATTTAATGAAACAGGCTGACAATACTGAGTGTTAAACTTCTTCCTTTTTCACCATTTACACAAAAATAAACAAACCACAAATAAACAACAACAAAATAAGTTCATCTATTTCCAACAGACATTAATCTAATTTCCTGCAGGAAAATGAGATTTGGAAATGGTTCATGATATGAAACATTTAAAAATACTTAATTCAGATGCTCAGTTCATCTGTGAAATAAGGATTTTTAAAAATAGATGGGTACTATTTATTGTCAGATACCACAGGTACAGCAGGTACAGTTGTCCTCCCACTGCACCAGGGAGTTTTGGACCAAATGTTCCCTCCCATTATCTTACCTTAAAATAACAGCTAATAATTTGGACAGGGTAAATCGATCTCCACTGTTACTGGGAAAGACTGCAGCTAAGATTAATGTAAAAAGCCCTGAAAGAGAAATTCAGAGGAGTTTATACAATCAAGTTTTGCCAGTAGTTTGCTCAGAAAATACACAGCCTCAAAACTATTACACTTCAAATATATTCTTTAAGATACAGATGTAACTGCAGAAGAACACACACAAAAAGCAGGGGAATCATGAAGGTACCCCAAAAACCCTCTGCAAATACAAAATGAGTTTTCTAAACACACATATTTAATGTCTTTAGGTCAAATGCACAGGTGACAATGTTACACAAATCCATTGTGACAAGATTTTTATGTTATAAACAACCCTATAACGCACATCTGGTGGTGTAAATAAAACTTACCAGAGGTTGATGACAAGATATTAACTATGGCAACTTGGGTATCTGACAGAGCTTCTTGGTAAGAGAAATTTGCCAAGAACCACTGGGGAAAAATAAAAAAAATTTTGTTATTATATGGGTAGCAACAACAGAGCTTAAGCTTCTCAGTGCAATAAAATCCTACTTTAAGAAAAAAAACCAATTATTTAACCAAAAATAAAATCAGAACAATATTTTTAGCTTAAAGAGACTTCTAACTTCTATTGAAGTGGAAGGCACGTTAGAAGACAGCAGCAAACCAACCACATTCAAATATGTGTTTAATAACAAAGTAACATCCTTCAGAACTTAAAAATAATTAAAAGACATTATAATAGCAAGTCTGTAGTAACTAAGGGTACTTATAACTTGTTTCAGAGTGCTTCTCCAATGATAACTGCAGCACAAAGACTGCAAAAAAATAAATCAGTAATGCATGTGACAATTAGCCAGCCTAATGAGATTTTTTTAGAGTACTTAAAACCAGCACACATCTCCACTGTAAAAAGCAAGCATCTCTTACATTCAATGCCTAAAAAAATATTTATTAATTTCTCCGCAAAGGAATAAAATGGCAAGTGTTTTCTCACTTCTTGATTGAGATCTCATTAATAAAATCTCAGCTATATTCTAAGGGATAACCACTCTCTAGTCTTATGTAGAAATACTCATAAAGTCCAAGAAGAAAATACATTCCAATAGTGTCCATGAACAGAATAAACAGGATTTGTCTGGGACAGGAGGACACTACTCCAGAAAAAATTACACAACTATTTTCTGGTACATGCATTAGTGGTATTATTATTATTGATGATAATAGTAACAACAACAATAATGTTTAAATAGCTCTGCTTCCTGAGGAAAAGCCATGAAGAGTCCACTCTACATAGAGACCACTTGGCAGTATCAGTGAAGGTGCTTCTGGGAAAGGTATCACTGATCTGTCCTCTACATTTTCCTGTCTCAAAAGTCCTGCCACTAGAATCTCTCTCTGCCCCCAGAACTGAGGCATGATGCAGCACCAACATCTACCAGCAGATTCAGAATTAAATCTTGTAGATCCATGTCCAGCACAACGAAAGTTTCACTTCTCTTGGTACATTTGTAAAATAAGGTTTCAAGAACACAAGTCATCTCAATACTTATTCACTATTATGATACAAGTTTTAAACATACTTAAGTTTTCTGAAAGAATGGAGTACATACCACAAAGCAAAAGAAAAAGCTAATTTTTGCTACTTGGCTTGCAGTGAGTTTTCCCACAGTTTTTAAGATGGACTCCTGCTCCTTCACTGTTGGATAGGACATGCGGGACAGCTTTGCCTCCAGCGCGTGGCTCGATGGGAGCTGCCGGATCTCCATGATGTTACTGAACCTCACACGAGGCTTCTTGGGAGCTTGACAGGAGGGAAAAAAAGAAAAAAAAAAAAAGGAAAAAAAAGAAAAAATATTCATATTATTATTACATTTTTGAGCAAATGCAATATGCAATTAAACTATGATATTGTAACACACCACTGATTACTGCACAAATAATAGGTTCTTATCCAAACAGAAGACATGCCATTGTGATTTATTAAACTAATATTTTGCTATTCAGGAGGCCACTAATGAGACAAAGCACAATTAATTACTGTTTTCAATCAGTGAGCTGTCCACCCACAAAAACCTCACTGAAAAGCACCACCCCTGCTCCCTGTCAAAAATATCAACAAAAGGTAACACATTTTTTGACAGGAATTATTCTGGCTTGAAAAACACTACACTATACAAGATTTTCTTTAATTGTCTAATAGCCAAAAACCTGCACACAACTATACCTAACTGCAAGGACAATGTTTCATTCAGAAGATTAAAGTCCAACAGACCTCAAAGCTTAGCAGAGACCATTTTGAAATCCACTCTCTAACCAACCTTGCAAGCTAGGATCAGGTTTTATTTAGAAGGTGATTTTAGCATCATTAGTTTCCTCCACAAAGAAAACATTACACTAAACACTACAGGCAAATATTAGCCTAAATCAATGTGAAACAATACCTAATTTCCTTAAAAAAGCAAAGGGAAAGCTGCAGCTGGAACAGTTCTGAAGTGACTGGTGCATGTTACCACAGGAAGCAGAGCCTACCAAAGTGGTTCCTAATGTGTGCCATGTAGAAGTTGAGAGCTTCCCTTTGATAAGCAGGGACTCTATTGCTGAGGATTGGCTAACTGGATGTTTTGAAGCCAACCTTTCTACAATTGTCTGGGACAGTGTCAGGCCTGTTTCAGGTACTATCACAAGATAGTGAGGCTTAAATAAAACCAGAATGCACATAGACTGTTAAAATTCTTACTTTGACTGCTTTGCTCCTGCTCTATAAAGGACAATAGCTTGTTTTTCCAGAGGCTGACTCACTGCTGCTTACAAGCCCAGAAGGAAAGAATCACAAGTACTGAACCCAGTTGGTCCCTTGAGAGAAACATAGGCTGCATCTGTAGTGACCAAGAAAGGTAAACTGAACGACAGGCCTATGTTTTCTCTGCCTGAAAGTAAATATATGAGACCATGCAACAAGAGATTTTGGAAAGCAGAAAAAAGGAAAAAAGTAGGAGAGGGGGAAGGGGAAGCAAGTCCTGCAACATGACAGCAGTTATACTAAACAAAGACAAAAGTAACTCCTTTACCAAAGAACTAAAATCACATTAGCATTCCAAAAGTCTTTACTCACTTTTCTCTGCATCACTACTATTACTGCCGTTTTTTTCAGTTGGCAAATCATGAAACTTTACAGGAACATATAAAGGTTCACTCTGCAACGAATCAGCATAAGTAAAAATACAGTTAAGCAGGACATTTAAATTATAACCAGTTTATTTATTTAGCGAATTAGAAAACTAAATAAAGAAAAACTTGGTGAATAGTAAGAGAACCAGACTTAAAGCAGGTCTGCACACAGTGGATAGACTTGTCAAAATTCATGTACATACAAAATATGTATGTTACATATACTGGTAAAACAGAGCACTAAAAGAGAACTGTGCTCTTTTGTGTGTATCCTCATGAACACAAAATTTATGGCCAGAAAATTCACACTTATTGATTTAAAATTACAAAATAAGTCATCAATACCACAGATATTCCATTAGCTTTAGCTTCTGCCCAAATTATAAACAGAAATGTTGAAATACAGAAAGTATGAGTATGTGAATTTTTGTACATTTTCTTCCCATGACTCTAAAACCCTTTATTTTCTTCCCTAGGCCTAAACATCAAAAAACTTTGGGAAAGATCCACTATACATAAGGTACTTAGAAGTATTTCAAGCAATCAAAATGTTTGCTAAAAAGAAAGTTTTAAGCTATTTGTTTAGATTAAATTAATAAATTGTAAAAATGAAGTAATGAAAAAGCTCTGGTAGCTGGATTTTCTTAGGCTTGTTTAGGACAAGAATTTTGGTAGATGTTTAAATTAATGCAAAATTGCCCAAGTTTCTTGAGTGACATGATCTTAATGAATTGAGGAGGCCAAGAAGATTTTATTCTTAAACACGACAGAAAAAGTTGAAAATTCCCCAAGAATTAAATGAGGAATACATCTGAAAAAATGTCACTTCAAGTAATTCTGTATAAAATATCCATAGAGTAATCTGCAATACTCAATTGCTTCCCCCACTCTATTACAGAGATGGTACTGAGTTGAATATGTAAAGGTTTCCTCTGCAGAAGACAATATTTCTTTGACAAACTACTACAGAAACATTCAATAAGTGCTTTATTGAGTTGAGAACCCATATTTCTTATAGTAAGCAATACCATTATTTGCAGTACTTATTAGTAACATACAGGTATGTAAGTTGCCAATCCCCTTTGACAAAACCTATTACATTTAAAACCGCCATATTTTATAAACAGTAGGTCAAGATAGTTGTGCCATGTTATTGTAAAGCATTGACCATCATAAATTAAGGCACTTACCAGAGAACTGTTCACAGTGGTATCTGTTGCACAAGCAGCAAAATAACCCTCAGCATCTGCAAACTGATTACAGAAATTTCAATGTAATAAACTACCAAGGTAAAGTTATTAGTAACTGAAATTTTTGAAGAGTTAGGCTTTCTATCACTTTTTTCATAATTCTGTCACAATTCTCTCTCTCCTCTCAGCACTCCTCCTCAATACCAAGAGGACTTACAAGTTCAGTAAATAATTTCAGTACTTCCTTGAAAAATCCCTCTTGAAGTACCTCTTGAAGAACTCCACTGAACTCAACTAAACCAGGTAATAATGCAGGATGAGGCTCTTAGACAGAGAAAACCTGCAAAATTCAGTCTTAGGGACACAATCCCCACTAAATGATTGTGCATTTACTAACAACAAGCTGCTTCTTTCTTCATTTCATTGAGGCAAAGTTCCTTTCCCTCTTCCTTCCTGCACCTTACCAAACCCATATTTCCCATATTTGCTGTTCTACCATGATGGTAGCAAACCCACCAAGTAAAGCCTCTAATGTGGGAGAGAACTTAAAAGTAAGGTGTGAGTTTATCCAAGCAATCATTGAAATAAAACCATATAAATGGATGTGTTTTCCAGACTAATAAACACAAGACACTATAAAGGCACTTGCAATAATTACAGAGTTGAATATTTAACTACACCCCTTGAGGGGGAAGGAATTTTCTAACAGTATATTAAGGTCCTATCTGCACTGTTCTTTTGAAAAAGAAGAATAATGGGATTCCAGTAGCAGTGTCATGAGTGCCATACACAACATGTGACAGACTGGGCACTCTTACTCATTGCATTCCAGTCCATATTTCATTACTGTCAGCAAAGAAACTAAGTTCTGTTTATTCCCAAATTATTTTATGAAGATTCTGAACAATATCAAGTCTAACACATGCTATATTACACACAAGCACTTGGTATTAAAGGCTGATATAGGAGAAAAGATATCAAGATATCAGCCAGATTTAAACACTATGTGTTTAATTCAAGAATTTTAAAAACAATTTTTAGTGGTTCTTTGTGTTTTGTCTTTTCTTAGAAAAAAATAATATAAAAGTTATGTAACACTTCAAATATGTTGCCCCTACAACTGTCACTAACAGTGAAGTCTAACAATCCAGAAAATATAAAGTCAGTTTCTTTCACACAAGCTATTTTCTATAAAGACATGTTGATTAACAGCGTGTTCTTGGATCATATTTTCCATTTTTTTTGATGTGAGATTAGTATCAGGTCAAATGCTTTACTGTTTCCTGAGTGCTGCTGTTCAGCATTTTGAAACACTGGCACAGAACAACTCTTTCCAGCATGTCTTGGAAAATACCCCTAATATTTCTGTCATATAAGAACAATTTAAGGTTCTAGCACAAACTATGCCTAACCCCGGAATGGGCATCAGAAGGTCACTCATGCATAAAAGCTATAAAACCCAATATTAATAACAACAAAAACATAATTCTACCATCCTTATTAAATTTAAGTCCCTCAAAACAGTCAGCAAACAGTTCATAGCTGTGCCAGAGACAAAAAGAGTCGGTGCTAAAAATGAACTGCAAAGTTCAAGTTCTGATTCCATTGGTTACAGATGTTGAGGGAGTTAAAGGGATCCAAGAGACTTCAGTGAGTTTCACAAGCTCTTGTTAAGAGGAATTATCCTCTGCAATTGCCTAGGATACAAAGCCAGGCTGCAGGGACCAACGGTCTGGCCCAGCAGAGCATTTCTAACAACTCCTGACATGTCTCATATTGCTTTTTCTTGCCCCTCATCCTTACATGTGACAACTGCTACGGCTGCCATGTCTTCCCGTGGCATGATTCAGTTTATGTCTCAAATATGGAACATTTGCTCTTCTCTAGTCTCTATTTTAAGGGACTTTTCTTCTGTGCAAACTTAGACAAATATCAGAACATCTGCAGAGCTAGAATACTTACAAAAGCTGCATGCCTTCCACGAAACCCACGAGTACATTGTTGCCTCCATGGCTTCCAAACAATAAATCCCAAGAGGTATAGAACAAACATGGATGTTTTTGCAAATGTACTGAAAAAGGGTTTGTTGTACCTTGTAAAAACATACTGTGGAAAGAAAACAATAGGAGTATCCAAAATTATCAAATAGGTAAGAATTCAGAAAATGAATGATCAGGTGTAAATATACAATGCAGAACAATCTGGTTCCCAAAATAACAGAGTTGTGAGTATTGGCATGGATGACCAAAGGAACCAAATGGCCCTACCTGCTCTGGGGGAACCCTCTCCAAACTACCTCCAATGGCAACAAAAAGGAGCCTTTTTGTAAGAAACAATGCCACAGAAGGAAAACTACTTGTAGCACGTTTATATGCTACTGAATTCAAATAGCACTGAAAATACATTTACATACATTGCAGATCACTTTTATAAGCAATAACATATTAATCATAAATTAGAGAAGATTACTTTGGCTAAATACCACTTCAGTATCAAGAGTGACTCCACCAACCCATTCCAAAAAATATTTTATTAATATCACATGATAAGCACAAACATTTGTATATGTTTTGTTTCAAAACTGATATAGAACATAACTTAATGACAGCTCAGAAAACTGAATTGGAATTTATCAAAAACTCAATTTCCATTGCTAAAGCTCTGTTTTAAGTGCTAAAACTTAACATGAAATAAATACCGCAACAGTTTCTATATGGTTAATACATAGAACTAGATAAAATTACAGGGTTTAAATCCCTGACCTGAGTCCTTTCATCCTGGACTTAGGAATGTTCTGAACTACAACAATATTCAGCCATGTTACATCTCATTCACTAATTCCTGGGAACCATATGGGCATTATTTTAATTGATATGGCAATAACAAAATAAACCCCCTGGTTACAGTACAGTTATGAGTTTATGCTGTTTAATTTTTAAGCCATCAGTAACACTTCTGTCTCAAACAGGCACTGAGTTGAACTTCTCTCTAAGTTTTAGTGGATTCAGGCTGATGAAACAATGAGTTTTTGATTACCATGTTTGTGCTGTATCTTTCTTGTTTATTTTTCCTTTAAAATGTGTGGAACAATACTTACAGAAGTGAGTTCTGAAGAGGCCACCCAGATCACATCAACCAGGAGGAGAATGACAATTCCTAGAGCCATTCGCCTGCGCTGAGCAGATGAACTGCTCTGGGAGCTCATCCTGTTCATGATAAAAACCCACACCATTTGGAACCTGGGCCAGAGGGACACAGAAATAAAACACAAAATGTTACAGTGACAAACAAAAAAATAAACACTGGGAGTAAATGTGTCATACACATGAACATATAATATGCAAGGACACACATGGCTGTGCTGTTAAAAAGCAGATCTTTGACAGATCTGGCAGGAAATTTCAGATATTAGAGACAACTAGAAATAATTTTTTGCAAAGTCAAGATTTAATCAACTGCTTTAGTAATGAAGTAGGCAAAAAGTAGGTAAAACACAATGTCTCTTTGGAATTCACACTAAAATTTCTGCAAAATTTGAAACCACTATATTTTGGTAACTTCAGATACCTGATAGCATAAATTAGATTGATGTGCTGTGACAAATGTCAGATAAATGTTTAAACTTGGAGGCATTCAGCAAATATTTCAGAAGACATAGGAAAACATTTGGGTAAATTATAAACCCTTACAACAAGTGATTCAAGAGAAAATAAAATCATCGCAAATTTTTAAAAGTAGACTACACATGCAGCTGAATTTAAAAAAAATACACAGTTATTTGGTGATTTATGAAATATGAAAAAATTCTAGTGAAAAATCAATCAAAAATCCATTAATGCTACTACAAGGGAATTCAGATTTGTTACACAGCTTAACAGCTGCCCACTGGACTGCCTAAATTTATGGAAGGCCTAAATTTAGGAAAACTTTCATTTCTATTGCTGAAAAGCTTCAAATACAAGTGACAGAGACTGATGACTCATTCTTGTACTAGAATCCTTTACAAACTAATGAATGTCAGTCAGACTTGTATGTGGTATTTCTATCATTAACCTTCACTTATTTATGCATATATTTTAAGAACCAATTTATTAAGAGTTCATTAACTACAGATGGCAGAGCATACCATAAATTCAAACACCATCTCTGTGAGAACTGCTCAAGGAACTGTTTAAGCAGCTGCTCTCATCTTCAGAGAGCAGCTTCTGGCTTTCATAGTAAACAGAGGTCATCTGCTTTGCTAATATGGTTTCATACATTTAAATTGAACTTTGTTTTTCCACATGTGTCAACATAGAAATACTTGCTTTCTTTTAATTATTTAAAAATTATTTATGAAAGAGACAGTGTAACCATGTCCTCAGTAAATGAGGAAGGTACATTACTTTTTCCCAGAGTAGCCTGTTCCTCAGATTAAGGATTTAAATGCTCAGATATACACAAGCACATTGGAGATCACAGCACTGATTTCTGCTTTGACTCATTTCTCTATACAGGCTCTGCCATGTTCAAATCTTGACACTTTTTCCTCCATTTCTTAAAAGGCTTCTTTCAAAAGAAAAATGAACAGGCAGAGTTCCTGAAGTATAATTATACACTAGATCTATGCTGATATATTCCATGTGTGGGCATCAGTTCTGGATAATTACCCTGCTTTTCTGATAAAATGGTGAGACTGACAAAAGAAAGCAGAAATCTGTAAGTAGAGAGAGGCAAAATTATAAAAGACTCAGCAAGGAATTATAGTTTCTACTTGAGACAGAATAAAGGAGAAAACATTTGTTCTCAAAGAGAGAGCAAATAAATGTATTATCTTAAACTTGAGGAAACCATAAAGGTTTTCACGCTTGAAAGCTTATAAAGGTTTTTTCAATTTTTAGGAATTGGTTTAACAGATACTACAAATTATACTCTACAAACTTTGCCTTCATTTTATTATGACTAATAGCCTACAAGCCATTACATGAAGTTATATTACATATAGCCTAAAAATTGCTTGTGTGTTTGCATAATATGCAGCTAATGTGGAAATAGAAAGCACTGCAGCCTTCCACCAGCTCTGTGCTGCAGGCAGGAGGGGAGAGGTGGCTGGGGACACAGGAGGCAATGGCAGCAGCCTGATCAACTGGACATCTCCACATCAGATGCTCCCTCACACCTCCAGCTCTGCTGCTCTCACCACAAGCTGTTTCAAAGCACCCCCAGTGAGCAGAGATCATGCACAGATAACGTTCACATTCTGCAGCTGTTTCATCGGGTACTCAGCTTGTCTACGTTAGGCTTGAACAAATCCCTCAACAGTGGTGAAGTAAAGGATGATAAAACATCCAGCACTTCTTAGATAAGAGGTTACACATAAAGTTATTCACAGTCTATGTGCATTTTACACCATTTCTTCTGTATCTTTGATAAGTAATGTTAAAATTCTAAATCAAGAGCCTATAATTATATTGAAATGTTTTATATGTTCCAGTAAGAGCAGCTATTACTTTCTCATCTGACTACCAAGTATCTGTTTAACGTTTTTGTGTGCCTAATACAGCCTTTGCTTGATCCTTCCCCAACAAGGAAAAAAGCTTAACAAGGAAAGGTGGCTACAAAGTACAGCAGGAGCACCTTCAAGCTAGTAGTTGACTAAAAAAGTTACCAAGCAGCAATACTAAAATGCCTGTAAAGTTCAGCAGAAATTCAAAAGCCTACTGAAACCTAAATACTAAGTTTTAGGACAGAATTAAAACACTGTCACACAAAAAGCAAAAATGCAAAGACAAATTGAAATTTTGAGAAGTTTTTGACAGACACATTGTGCCACTTAGTACTCATGAGCTTGCAATGAAATACAATTCCACACTTTTATGTTTGGCTTCTATACATTGAGGGTAATAAGCTCTGATGGAAATGAACACACAAGAATAAGACCTTTTTCATATTACCTTTCACAATAACTGTAAAAAAGAAACAAAAGTGGTGACTAACAAACTTCACACTTCATGTCAAAGTGAAGATAGTCTCCTAAAAAAGAAAACAAAAAAAAACCCAAAGTGTGAAACATCATGTGCATAGATATATTAAGCACTCATCTTTGCAAAATACTGTCTAAAATTTCAAGTTCCACAAGTGTCTTCTGCAGTTCAAGTCCTAAATGTTGGGGACATACAGATCTGGAGCCTTAAGGAATGGTCTGCATCAAAAATTCCAGCAGGGCAGCCCTGAATTGCAAGAAAACAGGATCCTCACCTACTTTTGACAGAGAACAACAATCCCTTCCTTACTAATTAACTGCAGTAGGTTCACATGAGGAACAAGAACTTGATGATATTAAGTTCTGATTTTCTAAACTATGCAGAGAAAGTATAGTGTACATTCCTAAGCAAATAATTTAAACATTAGAACTGGGAAGGTAATGGAAGAACATGTAGGCTTGTTGGCCTTAAAATAATCTAGAAAGATAAAGCACCTCCATGATACATCTTGTGAAAGTCCAGTATCTTTTCTTAAATGGATACAGTATCATTATTGTATTAAAACAAAACATCACCTTACATAAAACATTTTTTTAATTTTTAAACTCATATTCTGTAAACACATTCAATAAAATCCACTTAAAAAGTGTTATATAGGAAAAGAAACATTATACAAAATAAAGCCATAAGTTTTATTGCCTGGAAGTGCTGGAATTTTTATTGTTATTATTAATGTAAAATTAACCTCTGTTTTGGGGATATCCTGAATCAACAGGAGTCACACACTATGCTAAGGAGTCTCAAATTAGTGACCCAAACAGAAATAGTAGCAAGGACAGAATTAAATGTTTACCCAAAATCAGCTCTTTGATCATTAGCTTTTGTCAATCATGGCTGAGAGTCTTTAAACTGTTAACAGAGAGCAATAGCTAAATTCATGTTTTTCACCTATTAGGTTAAGAGATAACTCATGAAGAGGGACCTCAAGCCCCCACTGAAATCAACATTTGCACACAACAAGTTCAAACCTTTTCCACAGTTTATCAAATGATCATGACTGCTTAAAGGAACCAAAAAACTGGAAGATGCATTTTTTAAGACAAAAGCATATGATTATCCATCTTCTACTCCACAAAGACAAAGCTCACTGTAGACATTGAATACCAAGGCAATTAGTCACAAAATCACAGAATATTTTGGGTTGGAAAGGACCCACAAGGATTGTAAAGTGCAACTCAAGTGAATGGCACAGGGATTGAAGCCACAACCTTGGCATTATTATTGCAGGGTTTTACCCTTACAGAAGATTTAATTTATCATGTGCACAAAGTTATGATAAATTGAAGTCATCAGGAGACAGACACTGCAATAAAAACTATGGTTTAAAAGTAAATATCATATTCTACTCCATTAATAGAGCAAAAACTTCAGCATGTTTGCCCTTTGTTTCAATTATTAGGAAATAAATATGCTTTCCACATGGTGTAACTTTAAACATACCAGCTCAAGTCTGACATTTAAAGGAATATTCATTTAAGACATTTCTTAATATCATTCTAATTTTCAGCAAACAGCACCAAGACCTTTTAAAGTCTCTTTTCTTTCTTTATTTACCATTCCAACAGTCTTAGAGTTGCTGCTGTCATCTTGCAGAACCATTTTTCAGCCAGTTACGTGAAGATCTTCTGAAAAACAAACATTAAAAATTTTCTTGTCATGATACTGTACTGTGATTTTAAAAAGCTGCAGTACTCTAGATCATGTAAGAAGTCATCACTTCAATTTATGATATCAAAAAATATAAAAATATAAAAAGCAGTCTCAGTGTGTAGTCTAAGGTGTGTGCTCACACAGCTGACTGCACTGAAGCAAACAGGCTCAGCAGCCTGTCCAACTCTCCTCTCCTGAACATGCAACAAACAACTTCTGAGGGCAGGAAATAAATCTGCACCACTGATACTTCACGTGCAATCTTACTTGGAGAGCATCAAGTGTTTCTTTGTGCAGATTATTTCCACATTAAAAGTTCCACCCAAAAATAGAAAATCACATGAAATTCACAAACTTTTACTGCACTGACAGTTAGGGAAGAGAATGTTACAGGCCAAAGAGTTGCCAAATCATTGCAAAACAGAAGTATTGCTGTTCCAGGAGAAGACACACAGCCTGTCTCTCCCGTCTGCCAGCAAAAAATAGAAGAAAAGGACGTAACAAGAATGCCAAAAGACACAGAACAGCATCTCAGTCACAAGCCATGGTGCAAGCAAGTCAACTGGAAATTCTTCCTTGTATTTACTCAAGATTATTTCATATAATATTTGAAAGACAACATATCAAGATAAAGCTTGCAAGCAAAATAAATGGGTTTAGTCTTTCCAGTTATACCAGCTGCTCCAACAATACAAGTTCTGGGATACAACCTCCTCCCCCTTTTAACATGTTCTGTCATCAGGTGATCCTTCTTTCATATTGGATTGTTTTTGAGATAAGAGAAACAGAGACGCTGCTTTCCCTTTAACCAGAAAAAAAACCAAAACTGAAAGTAAAATTATTTACATTTATATGTAAAATCTGTAAGCACACATTAAAGCAACATTAATCTAATACAATTCTAACATCCACTCAATCTCCAAAGGGTACCAGGAGATGAGAGCAAAGGCAAAGAATATTCAGAGGTGATGTAAAACTGAGCCTTGTGAAACATGATTATTACTTTCACTGCAGCCCTGTCATTTTTACTCAAGGAAAGTTTCCTGTAAGATCTTAGAAAATAGTGAGGCAAAAGATCCAAAAGAGCAACCAAGTTTTCAATGCTAGTACTGAGTTCTGCAAGTAGAGATCACTGCTCCCATCTACATAAGAAGCTACATAAGACCAAAGTGTGCACAGAAAACACATTGATTTTATTACCAAAATAAGGAGCTTTTAGGAACCTGGAGGTATGTAACAGTCATGTTATCAAACTGCCATGGCACAGCTGGATCTGAGTATCTAAGGAGTGAAAAGAACATGAATGTTTGAATGTTTTAATGAATGAAATGAAAGCCTCCTATTCTGCACTTACTGAAAATTCATGAAACACTTCAAACAATTTTCCTATACAGAACTAGAACTGTAGAATATTAATCTGTTTTATACCTCAGAGCCCTTACCAGCTCCCAGCCTATCCAAGCACAGCTCCCAGAAATTCCTGCAGCACCCCCAGCATGGCTGTGACCCTACTGCATTTGAAGTCTGACTGCAATGAGTTACAAACACCCAAGTTTCAGGTCTGCAGAGTGAAAGCTGACAAGCAAAACAGACACCGACCTCCTTGTTATTCTTGTCCAGCAGCATTAGGAGAAAAAACTCCATGTCAAGCTGCCAAGGCCTCTAAGCTTCACCACGTACAGAGCAACCTCTCAGCCACCAGCAGCTCCACATTTAACATTAGTAAGGATTACAAATGACATCCATTTCACATGCTGCAGATCTAATCTTGTCTAGGGCAAGGACTAAACATATCGTGCTTTGTCACAGGATATACAGACACAGATCCCTGATAAGAACCAGCAGGACAGCTTTCAGAGAGACACGGTGGCAGCTGGAAGCTGAGCCTTCCAGGCAAGGCAGAAATTGGTGAAATTACCGCACTCAGAGTGAATGGAGGTCTCCTTCCTGCCGACAGATATCTTTGGGGAAAAGTAGCAGGAACAAAGAGAAGGAAATGAGTAAGTCTCCTTAATGCACTCAGAGAAAAGTGGATGGCTAAGAAAAAAGATACTGGCTCAAGCCCTGGGGACCTAGGGGGAGAAAGAATGAGTGTGCTGCACTCACACCTAGAACTGAAAACTGCAGGGGAAAAGGAAACGGAGCCTCAGCCCCGGCAGGAGAAGCATGAACCCCTGACACCCCAGGAGACAGGACAGCGGTGCCAGCTCAGAATCACTGAATCAATCAAGTTGGAAAAGAGCTCTGATATCATCGAATACCCCATGACCAAACACCACCCTGCCAACCAGACCATGGCACAGGCTTTCCTTAAACACCTCCAGGGATGGTAACTCCGCCACGTCCCTGGGCAGTGCATTCCATGGTTTAATCACCCCTTCTGTAAAGGAACTCTTCCAAATGTCCAACCTGAGCCTCCCCTGGCGCAGCTTACACAGTCCTCTTGTCCTGTCACTGGTGCTGGGGAGTTCGACGCCCACCTGGCTCCTGTCAGGGAGCTGTGGAGAGCACTGAGGTCTCCCCAAAGCCTCCTTTACTCCAGGCTAAACTCCCTCAGACACCGCTTACAGGACTTGTGCTCCACACCCTCCAGAGCCCCGCTGCCCTTCCCCGGACACGCTCCAGCGCCCGAAGTCTTTCCTGCAGGGAGTGCACAGAGCAGGACACGGCACCGAGGCGTGGCCTGGCGAGAGCCGAGCTCAGGGGCGCAGTCCCTTCCCTGCTCACGGCCGGTCCGGGCTCGCTGTGGGGAGAGCGGAACCCCCCAGAGCCCCAGCGCGGCCGGGGGAGCTGCCCCGGGCCGGGGGCGCGTTCCGCCCGCCGCTCTCCCGGGACGGGGCCGACACTCGGGGCACCGCACAGCCCCGGCCCGGGCGGCCACGGGGAAAAGTTCCCTCCCAGGCCCGGCCCCGCTCAGCCCTGCGGGGCCTCTCGCCCGCGCCACCCGCGGAGCGCCGGGACCCGCCCGTTCCCAGCCCCGCTCCCGTTCCCGGCCCCGCTCCCGGTACCTGAGGCCGCGCCGGGCCCGGCGCCCCCCGCGCTCCGTCCGGCGGCGGCACCGCCCGCCCGCGCCGGACAGCGGCAATCCATCCCCGAGCCCGCGAGCGCCCGCCCCGCCCGGGGCCGGGCCCATCGACCCGCTCGGCCAGCGGCTCCACGGCCCTGCTGCTGCTGCCCGCCTCTCGCCCCGCCGCGGGAGGGGCGGGGGACAGCCTTGTCCCCATCACCATCCCTGTCCCCATCCATATCCCTGTCACCATCACCGACCCCCTTCCTATCAGCATTCACTTCACCGCCCCCATCCCCATCTCCGTCCCAGGACAAATCACTGCCTCCTTCCTCGTCCGCATCCTCATCCCTACGCCCATCCCCATCCCGTTCCCATCCCGTTCCCATCCCGCCTGCAGCCCAGGGCTGCGCTGCCGGTGCCGGTTCCCCGGTTTCACGGCTCCGGGGCCGCTCCCGGCTCCTTCCCGGGGAACGGGGACGGGGAGGGAGCGCTCGGCACATGGGGAAGAGCCAGAGCTGCTGGCCCCGGGGCCATGTCCCCGCCCCGGCTCCCGGGAGCGCGGCTGGCAGCGGGAGCAGCGCCGGCTGAGAACGAGGGGATGGCAGAACAACTCTGATGGAGCACAGCTTGCTCCAGAGACAAGCGCGTTTATACAGGCTCTTCCAAAACTGTAAGATAAGCAAGTTAAAAAACAAAAAAAACAAAAAAACCCCAACAAACCATAAAATATGGAGGAACAGAGAAGGGAGCACGGAATGAAGAACTAGAGATGGAGAAGTGGGATGGAGCTTGAAACTAGTCTGTCGTAAAAAAAAAAAGGGGAACAAGAAAAACCAAAGTTTGCAAGACCATGAACATGAAGACCATGAGAAATGTCCTAAAATATGGTGAGGTGGTGGCATCTTAGTTTCAATGGTGGCATCTTAGTTTCAATGTTACCATAATCTTTACGTTCTGTGATACAAAATCTCACTGGACCTGAAAGTAGTGGCAACTAATTAAACATTTAAAATAGACATCTGCTTCCCTACCAACACACTTTCAAGAGCCTAAAAAAGTGATACTGTATAGACATGCAAGCTAAATTAAAGCAAAGTTTTGAGATGTATATGTTAGTGACTAACAAACTGTGAAAGGGAATACTAGACAAAGTCTATAAAAATATTGAATAAAATGAACTATCATAGGCTTAGATGAAATTGCAAAGGCAGATTCTGGTCCTGTTTGTTTTGGTTCTGTAGTCAATGTTGGTACTCCCTGTAGTCAGTTTTCATTAATATTTAAGAATTAAGTTCACAATACCAATCTAAAGATAACCAGGTGTATGTCACATCTTGCAGATTACCCAGTAATTACCTGCTAAAGACATAAAGCTTTTTGCAAAATTTAGCTATTGCATATTTTGGAAAGCTTACAGCAAAAAACCACTAGGAAACAATAGTAAACAATGTATACACATTAATAAAAAGATATTTAATTGTTATTAGGTGATACATACGATATAGCTGTGAAGTTATTTTAAATGCTACTCACACTAACAACCTGTTGAAATCAAACATTATATTTTACCCTTCCTATAAGTTAATGATTGAAAAAATCCATTCCCTCTCATATAAAAATGTGATATCATCATATATCTGGGTGAGTTTTGCTGTTTGGCTTATTTCCGGAGATAAACAAAAATTACTTATTTAAAAAAAAAAATCCAAAAAACTTGAAGAACTTTTAGTGTGACACTGGTCTGGGCTTTTTTTTTTTTTTTTTTTTTGGTGAGCCTGAGTTTCTTAATCCAGCTGTATTTTAATTTGCATACAGCAGCACTAAGAGACACCCAACAAGTCTGATGCCCCTTAAAACTGGTTGTAAGACACAATCCCTACCCTGAAGCATTTACAGCATAAGTGGCACAAGGACATGCAGTGAATGATGCACTTGGTTCAAACTGTCCTTTTTTATGTACCCAGAGTATACATTACAAATACTGTATTGATTTGTTATTCTTCTGGGCTCACCATCACTATTGGCTTTCAGCCAAAATATCCAATATGGTGCTTTTACATTAAATTGGGGCTTTACAACCTTGTAAAGAGATTTTAGGTAAACTGAATTATCTTAGACAAAGCTTCTGGAAAATAGCAGTCCTCTTGAAATGGTGCATTGCGTGGAAATCAGAGGAGTGGAAAAATATATAAAATGTAACTGCAAAAATGTGTGTGCATCTTACAGCATCTATTTTCTTTGTTTAGTATTTCTACTGAGACTCAGTAAACTTACATGGCTTATTCAAGGTCAGTCAGTTCCTCAGCAGCAACACCTGGAGAGAAAACCAGAGTTATGACTACAGTACTCTGTAATACTTTCCTAAAGCTAATAGTGCCTTTACTAAATAATATATTGAAAAATATTATGCATAATTTATATTAAAATGGAGTGAATGTTTTCTATTAAAAAAAAAAAAAACCACTGCATTTGAACAGGGATAATAAAAAAGGCAACAGGAAGGTTGAGATTCCCATGCACTTCTGTCTTACCTATCATGCATTGACAGAAAAGCTCAGCTTGGTTTGCTGCCCCTGGAAAATGCTTTCCCACAGTGATTGCAGTAGTGATGATAAAAAATCTGTGATATGCAGATTTTCTCTCTTTTAATGCTTTAGTCTCCTTTGACAGTGGCAAGCACATGAAATCCCACCTGAATTAAAACCAGCTTTCTGGGTGGAGCTCCACGTGCTCCTCTCATGAACATGAGTGCCAAGATTTCTTCATCACAGGATGAAGCACACTGTGGTTCCTGGGGCATTTTGAGATAAACAATGTTTGAGGTCAACATTGTTCAGAAGCCCAGAAGTTTGCAGTTATTACATTTAAAAACATCACAGGACTTCTCTATTTTTAGCTCTTGATTAAGTAATTTGCTTCCTATTGTAAAAGTTCCCATGATGATCTTGTGCCTTCTCTGAAAGAAACTGTTATGAGAATGATTTCATTTTTGTTTTTACTGAGCTTTTTTCAGGAATTAGATTTTAGTAAACACATGTGATAAA
Organism: Catharus ustulatus; assembly: GCF_009819885.2. NCBI lineage: Eukaryota > Metazoa > Chordata > Aves > Passeriformes > Turdidae > Catharus > Catharus ustulatus. The sequence continues at coordinate 32,036,704 of NC_046227.1, read as the reverse complement.
ACAATATGTATCTTGAAAATATACACAAACTGTGTATTTATTTTTCTTGCTGTGAATATTTTAGTTACCTGCATAGCATTTTCATAGGCAAAGCAAAATTATATCTAGTTCCCAACACCACTGTAATATTTTCATAAGATAAAAACATCCACAAAACATGCAAACCTTCTAAATTGCACTTATCAAGAAAATTTGAACTTAGCATCTGCTCATATATATTCCACTTACAAGAAGATAAAAGCTGGTTTGGAAGAAATAGATCAGATCCCAAGAATGAAATTTAATATTCTGTTGGTCTCATAATAGAGCTCTACAAAGGAATTGAATCTACTCATTTTAGAGAAATGCTTCCTTCAAAAGGATTTGGAACAGATCTTTGATGAACAAGATGTTCATGCTGGTGAACAAGGCAAAGCAGCAGAAGAAACTGTATTAAAAATTCAAACTGACAAAGTCAGTTTTGATCATCTTGTGTTCTCCTTAGGGAGAGGATACAGTCTGAGTGTTCAGGACCAGACTCAGTGCAGGATGCATCAGTGGGGTGTTCCCCTGTCCTGCTGGGTTAGCTCAAAATTCCATCTAGCTCAGAATCCTGGTGTTTTCCCAATGTCTCATAAGGATGGGAAAATGGTGTTGGAACAAGGGCATTTTTCCATGGTGCATCCTTCTGGTTTTTAGAAATAAAGGAGTACCAGCATCCTTATCTGGAAGGATGCAATTCAGCCAATGCATTTAACAGCTCTTGATGGACCTATGAATTTGGCTAATCCCTTTTGTGAACCCAGTAATGCAAGAGCTCTTCTGGATTGATTGAGGCAGAGTCTTGTGACATAACATAAAATGTTTTGTTTTGCTTGGGCTTAGGCCACTGGATAATAATCTTGTCACACAACTTGTAATCCTTGTTACACTTCACCTTCTTCGCATTATTGGAGTTTCAACTGTCTTATATTTGTCCCCAGCTGTCCTTGAGGTGTTCTCACATCCTAAGTCCAGCTTGGCAAGAAGCCTCTCGTGACTGAGGGAATGATTTTATTACTCAATTATCCCCACTGCCTTCCTCCCCTTCTCCTCAAATTGTTGGGAGGTTAAAATGAAAACATTCATATGAATACATGAAATATAGTTACACTGTTAAAGTTACACTTTCCTTTTTATTTTCAGTCCATTTTTTGTGTATTTACAAACATTTTGTGGTTTTGACCCTTGCTAAATTATTACATGGCTGCTTTCTTAAATGTTTTACCTGATGAAAAAGCTCTAAGAAATCTTAGTGCTTAAAAATGTATTATTTTGAATTAAATCTATGCTGATCACTATGAGAACTACTGGTACTTACAGTAAAAATGTTACTCTGCAAATGTAATAGAAGAAAAAACCACAAATATTTTTGTGATGGAATTTTATATCAACCATTACTTTTAATAGCTGTAGAAAATTAATTGGAACTGAGAGCTTTTTCTGCTTCCTATTGAACATTACTTGCAAATATTAGCTAGTAATGAAATTACAGATGAGTAAAACAACTCTTTTGGGGAACTTGTCATCACTTACTTCAGTTTCTTTACTCTGCTGATTTATAATAGGAAAGAAAACAGGAAGCTTAATTGGCAATGAGATTTCTCAGACTGAAAATTATTAAATTGTTATCACTCAATTATTTTCAGTAGATAAGTTGTGATCATTAATTGTTTTTAAAAAGACAATTTTAAAAACCATTTGAAAACCTATTCAAGCAAACCAAAAAGTAAATGGAAAGCAAACCTTTTGGAAGTGTTCTCAATTATAGAATTACCATGACATTAAGATAAATCATAAGTAGGAGAGGACTGCATGTGTAGCCTTCATGCATGCTGGCAACCAGAGAGCCATTTGAGCACCAGGGCTGGCAGAAATGCATGTGTGAGCATGAATACCTGTCCTGGTGGAGATGTGATCCAAAAACACCAAAGAGGCCTTAACAGAGAGCCAAAAGTGAATTTTATATTTATATTGAATATCCCCATTAAAGCAACTCTCCTAAAGATCAAGTCAAGCAGTTCCCTCAGCACAAATCCCATCAGATGGAGCTGCTGATAATCTGACCCCTCTTGTTCAGAACACAGAACAGATTTTTACATTTGTGCTTTTGCACATTCCTGGGTGAATAATCACAATGATTCATGGAGGCACATTGCAACATAAGGTGGTATTCAAAGGGAATGCAAGTATTGCCCAATATGGCAATAGGGAACTGATCCCTTGCTGGGAGTGCATAATGCTCCAGAGAAGGCAGGGATTCTCCTCAGCAGGGCCTAAAGCAAAGGAATGAATGTCCCACATTGGTTCTTACCCCATTAGCAAGGGACACCTCCTGTGTATCTGTGGGTTCTAGAGAGAGAGCACACAAATGGATTAAAGCGGAAGCTGTTCTGCAGGGAAATACAGGAGGTGAAGTTTTATTTTTCACATCTGATGTTAACACCACTGGTCTTCTCAATGCAGATGCTCTTAAACTGTAAAAATGAAATTTTATCTATTTTCATTCAAAAAATGAAATTTTATCAGGTGAGGAATCGGGGGCTTTACTGGTGCGTTATTTTTAGATCAAAAAGTTTCAAAGTGTATTGCTCATAAAGGTCAAGTCTGTTGGCTTGTTAGGATGGCACACCTGATTGAACAGGCATGTAGTGCTCTAAATAGAGATTTTGATGCCCCTATTCTCACTGTAAGTACTAACATAATTAATGTAATCTGTTTGTCTAGAAGATTTTGTCCAATCTGCATATTCATTAGCATAATTTACCAGAGTGTTTGCTTTTAATACTGTTTTTTAAAGCAGCAGAGTGAGAGAAACACGTGGATACAATATGTTAGTTTTGATATATTTATGATACTGGACATGTGAAGACCCCACCTTTAAAAATTGGCTGTGGCCTTCTTCAAAGACATCCACATGATCCTTACAGTGTCAGACATAACTCTGTAGAGCTGCAAATCAGCTTTTATACGTTTTGGTGATTCATTAACGTATTATTTCAGGGAAATTTCCTACAGTCTTTGAGCATGACAAGCAAGGAACCCCAATTTTACAGAAATGAGTTAACAGTTTCTTCATATATTACCAAACAGATAGAATAAACCCAGCATGTATGGAGGCACCCAGCATTCAGAAATAGTGCTTTGAAATTGTTTCCATTTTGTATGCAAGCAGCATTTTCACTAGAAATAGATTCAGTTATACACTTATTAAAGAACACAGGCTTTTTAAAGTGTTCCACTGCTGACTAACTTAAGTAGGATTGTATATTGTTTCTAAATAAATCATTGATCTTAATAAGAAACTTGGACTGCAGATAGCTGTGATAATTGAAAAAGATGCTGCCCAAGCTGTTCATTGCCTTCCCCCAGCTCTGGTGGAGGGAACATTCCCTATTCTGTGAGAGAACATTCTCTATCCTGCTAGAAAGAAGGCAGCCAAATAATTTAACCCATCAGAAGGGGTATTTTTAGTTATGTCCTATTTTGTCTAGAGACAATTGGAGAGTGCTCATCTATAATTCTGTGACAGAACTGTGGATGCTATAATATCCAGGTAGCTGATGGTATATATTCAAGCAGCACTCTGCTGCATCCAGAGAAGGACACCTGTCCACGTGAGTTCCAAATTCTCCTCCTAGCCCTCCTCTCCTCCCTGCATTATCTTGAAGCAAATACAATAAGAGTAATGTGGCACAGTGACCATAGATGTGATATAATAACCTTATAACATCCATTGTCTTCAGAAAGCTGATCTGAGGAGTCAACAGTTTGGGTCAATTGAAGAGAATATGCTTTTATCAAAATTCACACACCATGAAGAAATCCAAACACATACGAGCATTTCTAAACAATCCTCTTATGAAAAGCCATTTAGAATGAGAGGTCAAATATTAGCAGCCAAACCCTCTCAAAAGTTGATAAGCAATGGTGAAAGCCAGAAAAATGTCTCAGAACAGAAACCCATTTGTTTACCTGTCACACATTCAATTACTTACAGTTTCAAATGGCTGGGTAGAAAAAAAAAGCCCCGTGGTGCCATTGCACTCTCTGTGACTCTTCATGCTACTTCTTTTGTGAAATTACCCACTAGGCTCACCTTGGTCCTCTTTTCCAATCCAGCTTTTCTTCCTCTGGTACTTGCCACTGTTTAAAGGCTCAGTTTTACCTTTGTGGGTTCTGTGCCCCGCTGGAAAGCTCATATAATAGTTAAACAGCTGTTAAACTGCAAACTGGTGACACACTGGTTTTATTTAGCACACAGCTGACATCTTTGAAAAAAAATAAAGGACCACTAAATTAAAAACGGTGATTTTACACAAATTTGTGAGTTATCATGGGTTTTACTCAAATTAATGTTCATGACACAGTGAGCATGGAAGCTGATGCAGGTCAGGCACTTACAGCTGTGATTGATTTAGGTTCTCAGTTCTGAAGTGAGTGGGTCACATGAAAAAGGCAGCAATACACGTTTGTTCCAGCCGAGGAAGTAAATAGGTGCACTGAGAACACACAATAATGTTTCTACCACACAGCAAACCCCAGACTTTGTGATCATGGGCAAACTGTGCACTGCTATTCCTTGGCTCCCAGGTGTGACCAGTGTAGAGCCTCTGCAGTACAGATACAACTCGAGGGCAGAGGTTTGTGCCCTGCTTTGCAGTTGTAGGAATTCTGCTGCCATCCTTCTGCTAGTTCTCTTACAGTGGCATTATAGAGGACTAAGGTGTTATGAGAAAGAACAGAGTAACAGCACACAGATAACTAATTTTGAATGGAAAATCAAGCTGTAAATAGGAATGCAATTTCCCTACATTTTTGCAGATTTTGCCTCAGCCCAGAACATCAAGTTTGTGAAGCATCATTTTTCAGTCAAATTCTTTTTCTAGGTTTGTCTTTTGATACATGATTTGCTGTTATTCCCACCAAATAAAACCAGCAATAGTGGCGTTATCATCAAGCCCCAGTTTATAAGTTTCCTTCTTCCTTACACACCTTGTTTTAGTGTACCAAGAATTATAGCTGGGTTTTTTTCCCAGCCTTCATTTAGCAAAAAAATATGGTTGGACTAATTATATTTTGAAAGTTAATGGTTTTAGTTGATCTATGTTGAACTCTTGGAGAGCAGCCACATCAAATGAGTTCCTGGTAATTTGCCATGACTTCACCATGTGCAGCCCCATGAAATTACATGCCTCCCATATGGCTGTTGCTAGAGCTATGCCAAAATCAACCAATTACACTGTAATCTTGCTTGTGGCCCTTCTTGGAGGAAATCTACACACATCCTTTATCTGGGCAGATAAAATGTTTTGGGTTTTTTTAGCTCTCTGTAGTATTCTCTCAGCTATTGGAAAACCTATTTATGTTAAAATACTCAGAACATGATGGTTAAATGATTAAGCAGTGTACTTTTTAATAATTATTTACAATAAAGGAATATTGTCCAATGGATAACCTAGACATGATTTTTCTTGTTTGTTTCTCTAGGTTTTATTGTCATGTTTAGCTGGGCTTAAGGGCTGTTCAGTGTGATGTACTGGATATTAAGGAGCCCTTTCAATTCAGTTTATGCCAATCTGAATGGCAACATGCTGATCCAGGCATCAGATTCTCAGCCCTCCTGGGCATTTCCAAAATCCTTCCACCCCTGGAACTTCCTTATGTTTTCAGGTTTTTTTATTTTCTCTTGCACTTAACTGCACTTCCCAGGTCTGGATCTATATATGGATTCACAGCGTTGTTCTTTCTGCATGTTCAAGGGCAGGCCATTAACTGCATGAAAATGATCCAGAGTGAGCAGGATGCTGAAAAGCTTCCCACACAGCTTAGCAAGGGATTTGTAATACTTTGTCTAGGTACACACTTCTTCAGGCTGAGGTACTTGTGTGAAATTTTAATACTTAGCATTTCTGGAGCTGGTAAACCATACCTATATCTTGGAAAACTGTGGACCCCACGACTTATTTGTATAACACTTGCAGAAAACTGCAAATTCCTTCCATCTGAATCAAACTGTTAGACTGCATCTCTATTTACCTGTTGATTAATAGAAATACTTTCCTTCTGATTTTAATCCTCTCATCCCTTATTCATTTGTATTCACCTACATTCCTTTGTTCTGTGTTTACTCTGCAAACTGCCTGGAGGCAGATGGCAACAGGAGGAGGATGCTCTGCAATGGTAATTACTCCTGTTATCATGGATGTTTAGGAAAAGATCACCTGCAATCCAACTGTGCCTACAAAAGCTGGACTTGGTGCATCACAGAAGGATGCTGTTGCTGGATTATGTGTGCTGTATAGGATTTCACAGAATCATAAAGGTTGGAAAAGACCTCTAAGACCAGCCCAGCACCACCATGCTCACAGCTAAACCATGTCCCCAGGTGCCACATCCACATGCTTTGTGAACACTTCCAGAGACAGCACCAGGTAGAGGCAATTCAGGCTTTTGGTCACTCCCATTCCATTGGTAAGATTGAGAATATACAAAGACATGGCCTCTACACATTAAAAACTTCATTTCTGGTACACCTTGAAACAATGAAAAGCTTTTTACAGCTCAGCAACTGACTTTTGGCCAAATAAGGATGAAAAGATTCAGAAAATTACACCATGAAAAAACACTGTGGGCTTTTCTTTACCAAAGAAATAAGTAAAGGTTGGAAAACCTTTCTATGAAAGAAATATACCAATCAGCACAGCAATCCTGCTGGATCTAACTAATTTCAGCTTTACAAGCTCAATTTTGTGATTTAAGCACAAGACTTCTATGCTAAAAATATCCACCAAGATAATCTAGATGCCAATGCATAAAACTACAAAAGGTCCATACAGAAACCAGAATTGAAATTCAGATTGATCTATTTGAATTTGGATGAGTTAATACATCAAACTTGGGATAATATTACTTAAAGAGAAATCTTGCCCCTTTATTTTATTGGACTGGTGCCTGAGTCCACAGCCACCTGAAAACTGCATCTGGCAAGGCAAATAAAATGAAACATGAGATCTCATGGCCAGGGAGTTCCCTTCCCTTGCAAACCTGTGATTGACTTGGCACTTGAAACTGAGAGAAATCCTATGCTTTTTGGTTCTCAAATGTAAATTCTACTGTAATTCAGTAAACTAAAATGCACCAGGACTGCTCTTTCTCAATGTCATACTTCACACAGACTCAGGAAGAACACACACTGATAGCAAGAGATTGCAATGGAGCTGCTTAACAGAATTGTTTCACTTTCCATATGACCTGCAGTACTTTTCTGTTCTGCTCAACCTTTTTGTTCTGCTCAGTGCCCCACCATTTCCCAGAAAACACTTGTACTCACAGGGAGGAAAAGATAAATTCAGCAACGGGATATTTTCTGCAGAGTGCATTACAGTAAGTGCTTTTGGGTGTGATTTAAAGTTTTATAGTGAAATGATGCTTCTGCTAGCAGAGTCTCCAGCACACTATTACAGCCATTCCACTCTCTGTCCTTTCACTTTGCTACTAAGGTTTAGTAAGACTAATCATGGGCATTTTTTTTGAATATTAAGTAATAAAAGCTGGTCAGCTATGGAACACTAATGATTGTTCTGTTCTGAAGTCTCACTGCAGCTGGGTAAATTAACTCTGGTGCTGATCCCCTCTGTGCAGGCTCTGTGAGCTGTGTGGCCAGGACAGGACCTGCCAGCTCCATCCTTTCCACATGCCTCAGGTTTTTGGACCTTGCTTTGTGCTCCTCTGGGAGGATATTTTATCTCCAGCAGCTGGAGCCCAAAGCTGCTCTCTCATTCATGATTCCATCTGCCAGATGCAGCAGTTGAACCTGCTGCATGTACAACTCTGACTACCAGGTAATAAAACTGAGAAGAGAGTGAAAAGTCCACATGGTAGTTTATATCCTAACTGTATTTATTATAGATAAATATTTACCTACGCACACACAGCAGCACATACAAAGGAAAGGGCTATTTGCACTTTCTCTGAAAAGCTTTCAGAGATATTCATCTTTAATATTCTACCTCAACACAGCTCACAAGCTACACAATATCCTGCAGAAATCCCTTTCATTATCTGTAAAATGTCTCATAATGTTCTAGTCATAATTTGCTTTGACATTAAAATAAAAATGTTAATATTCTCAATGTCTCCTTTCCTTGCTTATGTTCCTCAGGAAGATCTGGCAGCCCACAGAAGCCAGATGGTGACTTGAACTTCCCAAATGAACTGCCTGGCTGCTGCTACTGAAAGGGATGGTTTTGCTCTCTCCTCTCTCATCCTGAAGGGCATGTACCTAGTCCTTCCTTTGCTTTGGCACTGACTCTATCCCTCCAGTGAAAAACGGCCAAGAGGCTTTTAATTAGAGACAGCTGAAACCAGGTGAGGAGAATATGCTTGAAGAAGGAAGCAAGAACACTGTGAGAATGCTTGGAGGGCTCCCTAAGGGACACAGGGGCACCTGCAGCAACACAACTCCAAGGTGAAGTCAGGGTGCCACACCAGGACAGGACCAGTGTGGAGACTACCAGAGGGACAAGGCAAGTCCAATACCAAGCCAGCAAGCAAGGCTAGGACAGACCTGCAGCACAGCTCAGAAAAAATATGAAGGGCCAGAGCTGAGCTTAACAGGGTCTCCAGTTCTCTGGGACAAGGACTGTGGGGTGGAAAGCCCTGGTGATGCTATTAGAGCAGTTCAGATCCATTAGTGCTAGCTGAGTCCTGACAAAGGCAATTACTCATTTTGATGGACTACCAAATTTGTTCACAGCTTGACATCCGATTATGCCATGAAGCTCACACCTTGTCATTGCCAAGGCAGGAGCAGAAAGCAAAGGACTGAACATACCTGAAATGCCCAATATGAGAACTGTTAAAACACTAAGACACTTTGAAAGCTAACAAAAAGCAGTGTGTGCCTGCAGTACACCACAGGACAAGGACTGGGCCAGACCTGGGGGGCTCAGCACTCTGTCCTTCAAAGCCTCAAGGGCTGTGGGAGGTGGAAAGAAAGAGAAAGAGAATACTACAGACCATATTTTGTCCACCTGAACACCAGACCCCAACAGTGCCTTGTGTCTTGCCCTCTTTGTGACAAAGATGATGGGAGGGATCTGTCACATCTCCTTCAAGGAGGGATTGGGAGCTGGGCCTGTTTAGTCTGAAGGGGATCTCAGTAATGCATATAAATATCTCAAAGTCAGGTGCCAAGAGGATGGTGCCAGACTCGTGAGGAATTTCTTTAGACCGAAGGTGGCAGAGCACTGGAACAGCTGTGCGGGGAGGGCCTGGAGTCCCACACAGGAGTCATTGCGGACCCACCTGGATGCATTCCTGTGTCTCTGCTCCAGGTGACCCTGCCCGGGCTTGGGGCATGGCCCAATGATCTCCACAGTCCCTTCCAACTCTAACAGTTCTGTGATTGGAATGGATTTGCCCATTGGATTGCCCATGGGGGCGGTGGAGTCACGTCCCTGGAGGTGATTAAGGAAAGCCCAGACGTGGTACACGGTCTGTCTGACACGGCGCTGCTCGGCCCGGTAGCCTCGGCGGTGTTTTCCAGCCAGGCTGGAGCTGTGCTATTCCCGTGACACACAGCAGCCGAGCAGCCCACGCCGCTCCCGCCGCCCTGAGGGCTCCGCGCTCCGCCCGGCGGGCGAGGCCGCGCCACCGCACGTCACGGGGCGGGGCGGGTCAGCCATCTTGGCTCGCCGGGCAGCGAGCGAGCGGGCGGGGGCGGAGGCAGCGCCCGCCCTGCGGAAGTCCCTCGGTGCCGCCGAGCGCAGCCCGTCGAGCCCCGCCGGAGCCCAGGGCTGCCCGCCGTCCCCAGCACCGCCGCTACCGACCAGCATGGCAGGGCGGCTCCCGGCCTGCGTGGTGGACTGCGGCACGGGGTGAGACACGGCCGCTGACAGCTCGGGGCCGCCCGGGGCGGGGCCGGGCGGGTTCCGCCGCCGATGCTGCTGCAGATGGCGGCGGGGGTCGCGCCGCCAGGCCGGGCAGCCGCGCCCGAGCCTCCGCGGGGCCGGTGCTGGGAGGGATGGGCCGGGCAGGGCTGGGCCGGGCCGGGCCGGGCCGGGGGGAGCATCCAGCCGCCTTCCCTTCCCCGCCCTTCGCTCTCCGCCCGGCGGGAGCCGTGTCCCGCTGCGGCCCCGCTCGCTACTCTCGGGCCGGTCGGGGCCGTCCGCATCGGTCTCGGCCCGAGGTGCGGGACCTTGTGCGGCTGCTGGGGCCGGGGCAGGCGAGCGGGGACGCGGCTCCCGAGGCTGCCCAGAGCCCCCGGGATGCTGCGGCTCGGGGGAATCGCCGCTCTGCCCGGCTCTGTCTAGGGGGATGGTGTGCATTTATTTTTTTTTAAATGTGTGGATAATGTCATTTATTCAGTGTTACTTCTCTCTGTGGAAGAAAAAAACCCCTCCCCTTCCATCGAGCAGGCGCAGAGGAACTTCCTTAGTTTTGTCAAAGCCTCTTCCTGCTTTCGGGCTTTTATACCTTATAAGGCAGTTTTCAGTGTCAAACCTGAACCAAATCCGCTTTGGAAACGTTTCTTTTCGTCCAGCAGCTGCCAGGCGGTGCAGAGAGCGCGGTGCCAGCGCTCCGTAGCCCCGGGAGCGGTGCGGAGCAGCCCCGGGGAGCCGGGCCGGCTGGGGCAGGGCACAGCCCGGAGTGCCCGGGAGCCGGGCCCGGCTGGGGCAGGGCACAGCCCGGAGGTGCCCGGGAGCCGGGCCCGGCTGGGACAGGGCGCATCCCGGAGTGCCCGGGAGCCGGGCCCGGCTGGGGCAGAGCACAGCCCGGAGTGCCCGGGAGCCGGGCCCGGCTGGGGCAGGGCGCAGCCCGGAGGTGCCCGGTAGCCGGGCCGGGCCGGGTGGATCCGCGCTGCCGCTGCCGGAGCGCGCTCGGGGGGTGTCGGAAAGAGGAAGCGTCTGCATCGGGAATTGGCGTTTCATTTGAAGGGAAAGCACTGCTGTATTCTCAAGGCTCTTTAGCTACCGCTGATGGCATGCTGCTTCTTTCACTCGTTTTTTACTTTTGTTTCACTTCTCATCCCTCTTGCTAAAAATAAAGAAAATTTTCAGTGATTGCTCTGTAGATGCAGATATTTATGATGCTTTCCTGAAAGGGCGTGTTCTTCTGCAACCTAAGCGCTTGCTTCTGAAAGCAAGTGCTCATCATCCCCTTAAGAGAATCTGTTTGGTGTAGGACATTAGTAAGTTGGTCTTTAGGAAGAGCAGGTATGTGTGTGTCTGTCTGATGTCTACATGTCTAACAGTTGTATGAGGAAGTCATTTGTGTAGTGAAAGCAGAATCAAAACCTTGAATTCTGCAGGATGGAGCACAGTGAGAATGAGGGTATGTGGCTGAATGCTGTTTGTCTTTCAAAGCAGAAGATCTGTAACTTCTCTGCCACATGCCACCAGAGGCTTTTTCCCATCCCACGTGTGTGTATCACTGGTAGTCCCACTAAAGGCAGTAATTATGTCTTTATAGGTTTGTAAGTACAGGTTGTGACCACTGGATTAGAAATTCGCTTAAAGCTTTCAGCAGTGCCCTGCAGGAGCAGCATGCAAGCACAGAGCTGTGTAAGAAATAACTTTGTCTTGTTGATGTGAGAGGTGTACCAAGGCACAGGAGTGTTAAAACAAATGTTCCTGCAGAAGATGTGTGTGCAAGTACACCATTAATCAACTTCACTTGAGAGGGAGTACTCTGTAATGCTCTTCAATATGATGTTAGCCAAGTCCTGCTCCTGTTTAGTTTATTAATTTCCCTACAAATCTTTAAAAAATACTCTAAGATGCTATTTTATTGTGCGCCATTTTTTTTAATGCAGCCCAGCCTATTTTACTCTCCAGGCTTTTAATTTCAGGTGCATTTCCTCATCCGAGGTTGTTCTTCCATAAAATTCTACTTCAAGAAAGTAGGGATAAAGATTTGTAGCACTGTAAAGATTGCAGAGTGTTGGAGTGGTTTGAATTCCATAATTTCAGTAGACAAAAATATAAAGTGACGAATTTACAAAGGAAAAAACGATAGTTGAGGTGAATAAGAAAGAGTGCAGTGGGTTATGATAGCATGATCATGCTCTTGGCTTTTATTTTTTGTTTGGTGCAGCCCTCCCAGTCCATCTTGCTTTTTGTGTGAGAACACAAACTGTGTCCTGTGCTCAGTGCAGATCAGCTGAGGTCTCAGCGTTCTGTCCCATCTGCCAAAATGACAGAAAGCAGACAAATTAAATATAGTTCCCAAAAAGAGGAAAAGAGGTTTTGGAAATACAGCCAAAACAGAAAGGGTGAAAGGAGCTGCCTTGCTTAGAATAGGGTTTAAAATGTGCACTGGTTTTCCAATAAGTAGGGTTTTTTACAGGGAAGGGTTGGTAGTTTGTAATCTCAGGAGAATTGACCTCAGTCAGCAAAAGGGCAGGTGTAGGAGTGCTATTGAAGAGTGTCTTCCTATGTCTTGTACTTGTGGCCACAGTTCAGTTTGTATATCTCAGTGTTACATTTTGGGCTTTTTTTTAATGTGTGTATGCATTTTTGCCAGCTAAGAGAGGGATGAGAAACGCAGTGGAGTTCTGCTTTTCAGCATCAGCCTGCACTGATTATACAAATGATAAGGACTCCTTTCAAAGCATAAGGAGACCAAAACACAGAGGAGATTGGGGAGATAATATGGTGACTGTTGCTTGAGGTTTTAACAGCTCAGTCAAACTTTTTAGGGGTTATCTAAGTACATGTCATATAGCTGGAGCTGGGAAATGGGTTTAATCAGTGACATGGCAATCAGATGCAGCTGAAATTCTTCCAGTGTTACATTTGTTACCCTGACATTTGCATTCTTTGCTTAAGCAAACTTGATACTTAGAAAATAAGATATTTGATACCTGCAAGAGCAAGTAAATACTTAGTTGTGGTTTTAGAAACTGCTTGTCTGAAACACTGTCCTTTTAATGGTACAGTAGAGTTACAGTTTAACATAACTATTGTATATCTAGAAGTAGTTACAGTTATAAGATGTATATATCGATATAAGATAACTTAGTCTAGTTTAGTTTTAAGGATATTGTTGTTTTGCTGGGTGATCTGTAGCCCAACGCTGTGGACCTTACTGTCAGGAAGTCTTTGTCCATGTTAGTAGTGAATTTGACTTCACTTGGCTGATGAGAGCCCCTGTCTTTCTCTTCTTTCCACAAAAGATGGGCACCAGGTCCGTGAACAATGAGATATGAAGCAGCACCTCTGTGCTGTTCTGTTTATATCCTTCAAACACTGGCAAATTTTTGATTTTCCTGAAGTCAGTAGGTATGCTATGAATGAGACTTACTTCATACTTTGGTGTATTTAAGGATTATATGCATTTTAAAACAAAAATTCAAAATAGGAAAATGAGATGGAGTTCTTCCAATAAAGTATGTGAGCAATGTACCAAAGAAAGGAAAAGGCTCTTAGTCATTTTTTAATCACAGTAGGCTGCAGTCTTTTACTCTGTGCCTTTTGGGTATTTGAATTGTTCTTGCCTCCTCTTCTACAGGCACTGCCTGCAAGTCATGATTAAAAGCTCTTCCTACGCCACTTTGGAATTTAGCTTGATTAGGTTGACAAGTAGATTTTAACTGTGTCTTTCTGTGTGAATGCACTTTTTTCCTTCAGTGTAACTTGTATAACACTGAATTAGCTCATTCAGGATGGCAGATAATTGCAAGTGTTCAAATTAATGGCTCTTCAGCTGAGCTGCAGCAAGTGGCTATGCAACTACTGCACCTCCAAAATGGGAATTTAATTATAGCACTGAAAAGGTTTTACAGAATATTATTTGTATTTTCTATACCTGTACTTTGTTTTCTGGAGATTTTTGTGCCATTCTTCAGTGGTGACCAGCTTCTCTAATGTACCCAAGAGTCTTGTTGGGAGGGTCATGTCTGTTGGTAAATTGGTTGTATGATTGTGGTGAAAAAACCCAACCTGTTGTCATGGGTCTTGTTTTCTACCTCCTCTCCTATGCCAAGCTAGGCCCCTTTTTTATTTCCCATGCACAGGTTGCAAAAAGTGATGTGTTTTTTTAACTTCCTTGCATACTAGGGGTGAATTAAAGGTTTTGGGTTTGACTGGAGAAAGATTTCCTGTTCTTGATGAGAAGTCAGGGTTTCTTCAACACCTCCTGGCAGTCTGGTTTCCCGCTGAGCTGAGAGCCAGGAGGATTGAGGCTGCTCAGGATTTCCAGGGTTTCTTGATGTGGAGTTGCAAGCTGCTTTTTGGAATGAGTCACATGGATCTCTGAGAGTTTCTTGGCTATTTGGTCTCTCTGAGCAGTGCTGTGAATGAAGGAAGAGTAAATTTTGGCACACAGAACCTCAGAGAAGCAGAAGCTGGCTGGAATGAGCTTTGCTTTGGGGAAATTCTCTACAAACCCTACTGCTCTAGTTAATCTTCATGCACACCTCTATAGCTGTTAAGAAAAGCAAAGTATTTATGGGTTGAGTGTCTTCTGATGGGATAAGGTATATGACAGGATTATGTTGTTCTGTTTTATCTTCTGGGTTTTGACCTGAGAGTGTAAATGAGTACAAGATCTGTGAAAAGCAATAATCTACAACAGAGAGAAAATCTGTGAGGTGAGAAATCCAGTGCTGTAAAATCAAGGTAGTGGGAAGTAACAGTCTGTTTTGTGAGCTCTTGAACTTTTTAGTATCTTATACTGTGCCTTGAAATGATTTTTCTTTCCTAATGTTCCAGGCATGTGTTATTCCTGCAGGTTTTTCAAGGCCTAACTTATGTTTAGTATAAAGATTTCTGCACCATGATATTTTTGCAGTTTGTGCTTCAACTGGATATCTTGGCACAACCTTCTGCGGGCTTGAGTCTTCATGAAAATTTTCTCTTTGGGCTGAATTCTCAGTGTTGTGTCATCCCAGAAGTAATTTTTCAGTACAGAAAGCATGGATGTTCTTTATTCTCATCTATTATCAGACATGGAAAACAAAGTATTTCCTTGATGGCATTTGGAAAAAATACTCTTCCAGGGTTTTAAGAGTATCTTTTGCTTGCCAGTGGCTGAAGTGTGGTTAGGGAGGGAGAGGAAAATGTGTCATCCTGCATGTGGAAAAAGGAATTGTACTAGGTTAAGAATTGATTTAATACATTTAAAAACATTTGCAAGGAGACTTTGAAGACTGAGGATGGCCTGTGGTGTCTCTTGGATGAATCTGGTACATCACAGTCCACGTTGCAACACTAAATGCTCAGAGTATGCAATATAATTGGGAATAACAGGAATTCAGTTAGGAGTGCATATATTTCTATTGACACATATACACTTTTAAATTTTTTTCAATTCCATCATAGGAATCAGTTTATATCTTGTTTTAGTGCATTCCAGAAGCCATTCAAGAGGCAGGGCACCTTCAGTCCTTCTGTTTCTGCTCCTCTTTTCCTGTGTCTCGCTTGTGCATGACACAGAGGAAGGGGGTGGTGCCATTTCAGCATAGAGGACAAACCCACTTGCATCCCTGGGCTGGATCTGTAAAGTTAATGATTGATGAACATGTGAAGTGCAGGGCTCCAGCTTGGGGCAAGGTTTAGGGTGTTCCTGGGACAGGCAGCTTCCCTTCTTGTTCCTTGGTGTGTTTAGTGCCTGGCTTGGACTTTCTGCCCAGCAAGTGTGTGGATCGCATCACTCCTCTGGATATTTACTTGCCTAAATTAGTTGAAAATACAATTTTTAGGAGTTCAGAAAAACTGCACCAGTTTTGAGTAGTAATCCATGCCCTGTATTGTTTTATAGGCACATGTAAGAAACTTTGCAGTAGGTCTGTTAGTTCACACAGTTGAAAAGTTTCAACATTCAGTTTCATCGTTGTAGTCTTTCTCTGGGACAAGCTAAAAAGTTTTGACAGTTTCAAACAAACTTTTTCTTAAAAAAACTTAAATGAATACTTGTCCAAAACTAGGCGACTTTAGGGAGACAAGGTTAATTTCAAAGGTAAAATAAATAAAAATATACTTGGGTTTGTCCCCAAGGAAGTTCTTTTCTGTTCTATATAAGACAAGGAATCTCTTTTGCTTTAATCTTTAATTTTTGGTTTTGCTCACTGAACTGAAATATTTAGGTGTACCAGTCTAATAGAAATAATCCTTGGGTAGATGCTTAAAAATATCAATTGGATTGCAAACTTGATAATGCCCATAGCAGGATTACTTTAACCATGCAAATGAAGCAACAATCCTTTCCAAGTGCTACTAGTGATGTATTGCTGGGGTTTTGTTTATTCAGTTATATCCAAAATTGAAAAAATAATCATTTTATCCACTCACTTAATGTAGGGTATAATATGACTCGTATTTTTGTCTTTTTGTTGTGATCGTGGGTTTGCATTTTCAAGACTAGATGGAAAAACTCTAGATAAATGTACGTTTTTAATTTTTTCTGGGATTTCCTTTTACTCTTTATTATTCTCTTGTGGTCAGTGCAAATGTTTGCAGCTGTGCACAGGATGTGTTTTGGCATGCTCAGGCTGAAGAGAGCAAGATGCAGACAGGAGGTTATCTGTTGATACTTTATTTTAATAAATAAATACTGTCAATGAATGAATCCAAATTGTAATTCTGTACTTAACACCATTTCTGTTATCTAGGTTTTCAGTATTAGTATTTTTTGTTGTGACTTGCCTTAGATACAGAACACTGCTTATCATCTGCAAGAGCTTTCACAGTTCAACTGCTTGCATATTTACTGTCAGACTTCAGAATCTCTGTGATCCTGTTAAATGAGACCTGCTTTTTATATTAAACAAGATTTACTGGTATGTTTTTGCCCACAGCTGAGTGGGACAGTTTTTTCTACAAGCCAGCTGTTTCTAATCGGAACCGTCCTTTATGAGAAGTGTGGTGTAACATGATAAATATGTAATCTGGTGCTTTAGTGCAAGTCTGCTCTTGATGGAATACATTTGGTTACCTGTGGAAAGGCTGAAGTGATGAGTGCACAGAGCAGACTGGGAGTGCTGGGACAATCCCTTGGAGCTCCTACCCTCATTCCTGCTCTCCTGTCCATTCGGTTTCATCCTACCTTCTGCTCAGGTTGATGGCATTGGGGCCACAGCTCGTGGGTCAAAACTGGAGCTCTCAAGTGCTGAAACTGCAAATACCAAGCACAAAAACTCAACTTCTTCCCCCTTTTTTAATGTGGAGTAACTTTACAGTTTTAGCTCCTTTTTGCATTTACTTGAAAAAACTTCCAAGTCAAGTCAGAATTTTTCTGCATCATAAGACTTGGATTTCACCTGTTTAATTTCTTCAAATGGAGGATTTTGTTTGCTTGCAGGTTACGTTATCTGTTCATTCAATTAATCCTTCCTTGCTTGTATAATTTATTTTCTTGAGTTTTTTCTTCCTGATAAATATCTGTGCAATCATAGAATATTCTCAGTTGGAAAGGACCCACAAGGATAATTGAGTCCTACTCCTGATGTTGAGCTTCTTTTGGGTAAATGATGTAGAAAGTTGCCAAATAAATCTCTTCCTCCTAGCAGTAACTTATACTGTTAAATAATTATTCATGTAAGACTGCCAAACCTTTGGGCATTCTTTCCTTATTATTTGGAAATACTGCATGGAGTAGGCAGGCTGTGAAAAATGCTCAGAAAGCCCAGAAAAATGAAATATAAATTTATTAAAAAAGCCTATCAGTATAGGTGATTTCTGTGTGGGTGTGGTGTAACACAGAGGCACTGTTAAGACACTTGTTAAAATGAATTAGTCTAGAAGTCTCAAAGGAAGCAGTGAGTAGAAAGGGAGCATTTTGCCTCTGCCAACACAAACTACTCTACTCTCATTATACAAAGATAATATCCAAAGCCATTCGCTCTTCTTGCTTTGAAGAAAATGCAGTCAAAGGAGAGCTTTAACTTTTGTGTTAAAGTATATGCCAGCATTAAATATTAGAAATGAGTTTACATATAAAATTGACAAAGACTTCAAATTTAGGTGTTAGTATCATCAGAATACCAGAATTTGGATTCTGTTAGTTGGAAACGCTTAAACATGGGTTGGTTTCAAATCCACTTTTTGTAGCTCAATTACAAGCCAGTCTTTTGGACATAAATGCATCTTCTCTTCCTCTTTACTTTTAGGAGAACTTTTCTAGAATCAGCTTACCAATGTACATTTTCATTTGATTGGTTGATTTTCAAAGATTTGAAAACATAAAGCAAAATTGAAAGTTGTTGCTCTTCTACTCCATCCAAATGTTAGTAAAGTTAGAAGCAGCACAATGCAGTAGCTTCCTCTGTTCTCCAGGCTGGTGTTAAAAATGTCCCCTGGGGGGCTGACATGTGAATTTATTCTGAGTGCTGTGTAGCACAGGCTGCCTTTGCCCCCGTATTCGTCTTGGTCATTCTGGTCTGGCTCTGAGCAGCTGTGTCTGTGGTTTTCACTCCCCATTTTAGCTGGATTTTACTAGCAAGCAGTGCAGTTGTCTGTTGTCTGAGTTGTAGAAGTATCTGCTGATAAAAAGCAGCACTGGATCAATTTCTACACAAAAAATATAGATGCCTTTAAAGATAAATCAGCCTTTTTAAAAGGTGGTTGTTATCTATTTAGGAAATAAATGTTTGCTAGAAGCACTTCTCTTTCAAGCTGCTTTTGAGCTCATTTTTTAAATTGCACACCAATCTGCTTATGGTTTGTTTTACTGTGACAGTTTCAGTATGTGGCACAGAAGTATTTGTTGCCAAGGTGAAGGTTCTTGCTTGAGTGGGCTGATATTTTTTGAGGGGAAATATTGTAAAATAATAATTTCAAACACACAATAATACAGTTTATTCCAAGGTCAAGTTTGTAGACTGTGAGATTTTTAACACCTTTGCTACCTAATGGTCCCATATGTCATTGAAATACTGTACTCCCTTTTACCATCTCTTCATGTGTCTTATCTATGGCTTAAGAAAGTTCTCTTTACCTGAGAGTGCTTCTAATCTTGTGGGGTTTTTTTCCATTTATAGAGCAGATTCTTTGGTTTCTGCTATTGATTACTTAAAACACTTGTTAATCAAAAATATTTTAAAATTTGACAGAAGCAGCTGCTATTTTAAAATGCAAACTAGTAATTTGTGAAAGGGAGGCTGTATTAGCTGAAGATGTAAAATATGAAAAACATGGCTAATTTTAAAATCTTGCTGTTTTGTGTTTTATCAAGGATATTTAAGAAGAGATAGTAAACTAATTTATTAATACAAGTCCCATTTTCCTAATAGAATCAGTCCTTCAGGGACTTCCACTGCTGCTTAACCAATTTGCACCTGATGCTAGAGCTGGGCCCTTTTTTAAAGGGACAAGATAGCTTTCCTCTTTCACTGTAACTCATAATTTCTCTTTACAGGGATGTGAAAAGTAAATACTTCCTAGGCTTTTCAGTCCCATCTGGATGGGAAAACAATCCTGATACAAGAAGGGTGATAGAAGAAAAGCAGCAAATAAAAACATAAGGTTTTGTTCAGGTTTTTCAGTCACATGAGGCTCTGTGTATGAAGACTAGGACTTCATCCATGGTTGAGAAATGTTCCCCT
Organism: Catharus ustulatus; assembly: GCF_009819885.2. NCBI lineage: Eukaryota > Metazoa > Chordata > Aves > Passeriformes > Turdidae > Catharus > Catharus ustulatus. The sequence continues at coordinate 32,017,140 of NC_046227.1, read as the reverse complement.
TCTTTTTAAGGCAGCTGTTATCAGAAAACATGAGAGAGTAAAATCATCTTACAATTCCTGTCTATGTAGAATTTATCCAGTTAAAGCAGGAAAGGATATTAAGTCCTTTTTGATAAAGTCTTTCATGGACAGACCATGTGTAAGGAGCTGGTACTGAAGAGCAGAATCACTTTCCATTATTTTTAAAAACTTGGTGTTTTTGCCATGAGATTTATTTCATGCCCTTTTGAATATATTACCAGATGCATGTTTTCCTTAGAATCTCCATGCTCTGAGCTTTTCTGTACTGCCTTCTATACCCTACTTACTTAACTCAAAAAATTGTAATTAAGGTAATTTAGTCAGCAATGAACATGTGCTGAATGATGAGTGTTGCAATCCTCTTTGTCTTTGGCTCTTGTTTCCTTTTTTTTTCGCCAAATAGTTTCAGTAAAGAAATGCAAAGCACTCCTGCCTCATCAGGAGAGTTCATAAACACAGGGGAAGAGGCTCTCAAGGGAAATGGGAGATTGGCTCCAGAGCCATTTGCATGGAAGGAGATATGGAGCAGGGATCTGCTGCCTGAGTGTGACACCCTGCAAAAAGGCAGTATCAGCTTACATTTAAGAATAAATGCATTTAACTGTGTAAAGCCTAATCTAATCACTTGGATGTTAGACTTGCTTAGAGCATGACCACTTGGATGTGTTCTGCATAGGAGTTAGGTTGTGTTTAGGCAGGGAGACCTTGCTGGGCTTGATGTACAGGCTGTGGTACACACCAAAGCAAAATTGTACAAGTTACACACGTGTGCTGTCCAGGCTATGGTGCCTGGGAAGTCCATTGCATCTGCAGGGTGAGATACAGGCAAAGGATGTGTTGTATTTGGAATGAGAACTTGTACAGAAGGGTTGTGGCTCAGGTGGTGAACAGTAATTCAGAACCATCATGAAGAGAATAGAAGAGAACAGCAAGAAAAAAGCCCTCTGAACAGAATGCTCTTATTTTTTAATGATGTACATTGAAGGTAAACCAGCAAGAGACCCTGTTGATTTCCTTCGGGTTTGCTTTACTTTTCCCACTGAAAAATATTTTTTTCTTTTGTTTTTCAAGTTACTTTATATCTTTCCTGTGGGACCAGCATTGCAGTTGCATCTCACTTCTGTTTGTGTGTGCATTTTAAATGTGTGACATTTCTGTTAGCCCAGGCCATTAGGAGTAGCTGAAGAATAGGCTGCAACCCAGATTTGCTCTAGGAGCTAGAGATCAGGTGATGCTTGTCCTCAAGTGCTCTTGTCTGCTTGTGCTCAGTTAACTCCTGTCTTTGTGAAGCTGTCAGAGAAGTGACACTCACAATTTGTGTTGGGACCCCCCAGCTTCATTGGGGCAGCTGCATTGCCCATGAAACAGTTGTCCCTGTATTCCTCACTTCTGTTAGAATTGCAGTTGTGCTTGAACTAGGGTGTATAACTTGAGAGATTTGCAGTTGTTGTGGGTAGGAAAGCAGTGGAGCCAAGGCACATGGTCACAGCTTGTGGTTTGCAGATGGAGGTTCTGGTAATGACATCCTTGTTACAAATTCTTACCCTCAGCACTGCTTCCTTTTGGCTTCAGAATTGTCTGCATGACTAATGCACAAGTAACCTCCCAGTGACATTGCTCTCGTGTCATAGCCTCAGAAACATCTATTCTAGGTGAGAGAGCACATGTAAGAAATCCCATTAGTGCTGTTGGGAACATTGTAGAAAGCCCTTTGGCTGTCCTTCCAGAGAGCTCTTGGACAGAGAGTGCAGAGCTGCTGTGCAGTTTCAGGATGTGAGTTTTTGAGGGTGATGATCACATGCTGATATTTCTCCACTGATTGGTGAGACAGGGGTTAGTAGAGTTAAATCAGAAGGAAACTTCATTAGTTGCTGTCCCAAGCCTGTTTGTGCTATGAATGTCCATTACAAAAATAACATGTTTTGTTAATCACATATCTGTGTAGATAGAGAGTGGTGATGCTTTTTGGAGAAGGTGTGTGTTACAAGGAAGTCATCGGGCAATATCAGCTCTATGTATATTTATATATATATGTATATGTTAAGAGAGAGTGTGGGAGAGGGTGTGTATGTGTTGTTCTCCATTTACAGACATGCACGAATGTACAGAGACTTTGTGTACTGCTCTTGGATATTCTGTAGCTGATTTTCTGAACTAAAGCTAAAGGCAATGATTATCCAATAAATTTTTTTGCCTGATTGTTTCTTAGGGGAGTTTTCCCTTTTTTTCTTTTTTTTTCTTTTTTTTTTTTTTTTTTAAATGAGCTAATAGGCCTACAGGAACACTTCAGGGAGCTGAACATAGAGAAATAAAGGAAAACACCCTTGGACAATCAAGGCTTTCACCTTTGGGATTTTGTAAATCAGTTCTGTGTTACAGATTTTAATAGACCTTAGGTAAAACCATTACACTCCTGTGCACAGTGCCTTGTGCTCTTACTGCTCAATGCCCCAAATCCCTTGTGGGAAAGCTGAGTCCATGTCTCATTAATGGGGTGTGCCTGCCTGTCTCCATGTCTCTCTTCTGCCACTCTTCAATTCTTGGTAGCAAGATAAGGGGTGATTTATGGAAAATCCAGTATTGGTGCTGCCTTATGATATCTCTACTATCAGGATTCTTTTTCTGTAGCAGCAGTAATTCCTGCCCTCCAGAAGCTGGGGTGTGCCTTACTCCCCTGTGAATCATTCATTAGTCAGACACACATTGCTATGTATAAACTCGTTTTGGAAACTGTATACTTGGGGAATCTGGATTGCCAATAGTATCCTTCTTTTCATGTGATTTCAATATTTGCTTCAAGTGAGTGATAGATCTGATCAGTCTGAATAAACCCTCCTGCAAAAGTTAATTTTTAAAGAATCCCATGATGACTAGATTGTGCATTTGGAGAACTGAAGATTTTTATCGATTTTCATTCAGTTTTACCTTAGCTTTTTGCCTCACCTATCACACTTTTAGACTCCATTTTAACTCAAGAGTATCTCTATATGTATTTAGTTAGAAAATCAGGTTTAGAGTTTATCATGTGTTGTGCCATGGTCCCTGGCTGTGCTGTGGACCTGAGGCTCCCAGGGGAGCCGGGAGTCCATCCTTGGCCCACGTGCCAGTGATGCTGGAGTTCCAGGTGTGCAGTGAAGTCTTGCACATGAGATGTGTTGTTTAGGACACTGCCCTGGAGACTTATTGATACAATGCTCTAAATATTCAGAGATCAAAAGTCATGCAGGTTTTTTTTTTTTCCTTTTTTTCTTGGAAGCTTAAAAATGCACTACTTTTTTTTTTTCCTGAGTCAGTACACTTCTTGCTGAGTAGGCCATAGTATTTTTATATATGCTGATTTTATGTCTGAATACACTCTTTTTATGTAAAATGCATCTTTCATGAGATTATTTTTCTTTCAGTCTTGCTGGCTTCGTGTGTGCTGGGCAAACTCCCACCCACAAGCAACTAAGCTGCCAGTTACCTGCAACAGTTCAGCTTTTGCTTTCTTTGAAATATTGAGTTTAATAATCAAACAGTTTTAACTCTTAAAAAGCATTTCTAATCTAGTTGTAGGTTTATGCAGCATTCAGGCTCCAAAGTTCTTATGTAGATTTAGCTTTAAAATCTACATGCCATGGTTCTGGTTTGCAGGGGAAGGGAGAGGCAGTGAGTCAGTGTTTGCTGGTTTGCTTAGTAATTGAGGCACTAAAAGCCTCTTAGAACATTATAAATACAGTGAGCAGTTTTACTCTGCGTGATAGGTTAAAGAAGCACCAGTTTGTGGCATTCTTGACATTCCTTATTGGAAGCAGATCTTTAAGAAGAAAATCGAATTTTGATGAGCAAAATCCAAGTTATGTGTCCTGAAGTGAGGCACATGTAGTGCCTAATGCTGATGTCTTCATGAGATGTGAAGTTGTTTCTGATATTTAGAAATTACCTCCTGCCTGTGAAGTTTTCCTTGTCAAGAAACATTCCTGTTTATTGGTAGGAAGTCAAGTCTCAGTGCGTGGTTATTCACAGCTGTTGCAGTGTGTTACACACAAGATTGGGTTTACAGCTTTGAAAATCCATCTCCTGCAGAGCATTTGGATGAGGTGCTGTACTAACTGCTGTTACTCAGAGAAACCCACCTTCCCTCTGAGATCTGCACCTCTTGGCCCAGCTCTGATGGTGCAATTAGCATCAGTGATGAAGTTGTGTAGGTGCTGCTGGGCAAGGGCACAAACTGCTCACTGCTGCTACTGCAGCATCCCTCCTCTCCCAGCCTGGGGAGCCCAGCCCCTTGCTGTATTACTGCCAGGAATTTATGATTTTTTAGAGTTACTGCTGCCTTACACCTCCTAGGATCTTCCTCGTTTATGTCAGAGTGCTGAAAGCTGTAGAGGTGCTACTACAGCACTCATGCCTTTGCTGATGGTGCTAATTCAGTGCAGCTGCCTGACTACAGAGAAAATGAGAACTTTGTCACGTCTGTGCTTGTTAAAAACATGTGGCTGTGCTCTGACTCTTGAGCTAGAGCTGTGCATTTTGACCTGTGTGGTTTAGAATTTGCCATGGCTGCTTTGGTGGCAGCATTTCTAGCAGCTGGCTTTGGTACACTGAGTTTTGTAGTTATTTTTCATGAATGCTTTGTTAATTTCTTCAGTTTTCTTGCCTTGTGATAATGAAGATAATTTATATATATCCATAGCACATTCTGGAGACCAGCTGAAGGCATGTAGTTATTTTCCTCTTGCTTTCTTTACTCTTATTAGACACATCTTGACACTATTTTCCAATTAACAAATGGAATGGCTTTTGCTAGGACTTGTCATGATCAGCTGCTTGTGACATGAGGATGAGCAGCCCTGCCTCATGCCCAGCTGGCAGTCCATGGGCAGGGCAGCTTTCCCCCCTGTAGTAAGGAATTACAAAAACACTTTTACCACTAGCATTAGCTGTATGAAAATATTTCTGTAGAGATGCTAACTGCTGAGCAGGGAGGAACTGCTCTGAAAAATTATACTCCTAAACATTGATAGATTGAATTACATTCTTTGTGTTCCTTAGGAAAATGTTGTTAGGGTAGAAATTAGCAGTGATGTTTGATCTGTGGCAGGGAGCATTGTTTTATACTTTAAAAGAAAGAAATTCTCAGCTTACCTTGGATTGTTTATTTTGATAGTGAAGTCTGTGTGGTGTCCTTCTGATATAGGAAGAGAGGTCTGCTCATTAAAAAGAGGAGATATCTTCATTATTTGTGATATTAAATATTAAAATCAAGTATTTTTTTGCCTCAACAGGTATACAAAGCTCGGATATGCGGGTAATACTGAACCCCAGTTCATTATCCCTTCATGTAAGTATTTGTTGCTTGTGTATCAATGCTGAAGTTACTCTTGGACTTTTTGTAACATGAAATACAAAAAAAAACCAGCAAAAAAATTTAAAAGAACTTGACCTCTGAGTAATGACACAGAGTAATCATGTGGCTTTATTGTTTTGCTGCAGCTACTCAGTTCAGAAGGATACATTCATTAAAAAGGGATACTAATAGTTGATGCTGATTTTTAGCATTGAAATAAAGAATTTTTAGATTGAAATAAAGGAAAAACCCGGTAGCATGGCTACATTTACCTTTTAGGAGGTTTTTCTTCCAGTTTAGTGATTTATCTGCTAAAACGTTGAGTTGATTATAACTGGAAAAAAATTAAAATTGTATGATTTAATATGTCTAGGGTTTAAACCATGTCAGTTTTTACCCCAGGTAGAATAGTTTTATTTCCTCCCTGGCTCCTGAACTGTTTCCCCCACTTGAAGGGATACAGTTCTGCTCCAGAGAGTGGAGCTCACTCAGCTTCCCTTAGAAATGCTTCACCTTTTGACCTCCTACAGCACTTGGCAGTTCCTCATTGTTCATCTGTGCCAAAGTAATCATGGATTACATCCTGGTGAAAAGGAATAATTAGCACACCCAGTTTTCCTTGCAAATACAACAGGAAGAGAGCTGGAACTAATAGTACTGCAGCAGAGTCAGGTAAAATAAAACCTGGAAGTTCAGGCTCTGTGTTAATTTTTCTAGGAAAGGTACTTCAAAAAGTAATTTTCATGGAAAGATAAGGCTAATTCACTTGCATGAGAACAGGAGAATGCATTCAGAGAATCCATTGTGGTTCTTCTGTTTTGGCCTCTAATAGGTATTTCTTGGATTATTTGGTTTTCTGATTTAACTTCATTAAGTTTATTTCAGTGACTTATTAAACAATCTAGAGTTTTGCTTTTCACACAAAAGCTAGTTTAACATTAGATGTAAAAAGTTTCTAAACATTGGAAAAGCCCTTAAAATATTCTTTAAACTTCATAGCACTTGTTAAAGTATAAATGGGCAAGTGATTATGTAATTTCAGATACATAGAGTTTTCTGCATCTTTAGTTTTGGTTTATTTAATTTGAAGATCACTTTCTTGTTCTGAAAAACAAAAAATATCATGATATTTGAAACACTGGGAATGAAATGACCTGTCAGATCATTAAGGAGAGAAATTTATCCAACACTGATGCTATTGAAATAGGAGAGGAAATGAGATTTTTTTTTTTTTAATAGGCTTTTGATATAGTGTGGTGTATGGAAAAAAGGATGTTCACTCTAGATGCTCCTGCAGCTGAAATGACCCTTGACTGCAATTCTCTCAATCAAAAAGGCATTTTTCTCATTTATGCTGCAATCCAAGCTAGATAATTACAGAAACTGCATGAGTTTGTGTTAATCCTCTGCCTTGAACGAAATAAAATAGTACTGGGTTAATCCACATTAGAGAAACAAAAATAGAGTACAGCAGTACCTAGTTTGAAAGTAAAATGTTACAAAAAAGCACTTTGGTGTCTATAATTTTCTTAATTCCTTGTGGAAAAATGATTTGGTTTCTCCTTGCACTTCCAGCAGTGGCATTTTATCAGTTTGATTCTCTAAAATTAATGTTTGCTGTTAAACAGGTCTGAGCAGCATTCCTTGTGCCTTGTTCACTGGTAGCTTATCTTATTCACTCCTGCTCTTAACAAATTTTTATCTCCTTATGATGTGTTTTTGATTTATTCTGAATATGCTTCTGTAGAGATGATAAATGCTTACATGAAAAGTGAATTAAATGAGAATATGCTGGGCCAATTTTTTGATGCAGCTTGGGTTCACTGCTTTCTCCCCTGGCTGTTTTTTAGATCTTAGATCATTAATTTTGCTTGGTTTTTATTCACTTAAGCAGGTTTTTCCTGCTGTTTGTTAAAATGGGAGTCACCTGCTTTCCATTGCCCGGTAGCTCCCTTGATTTTTTTCATTATTTCAGTTTATCTGTGATAGCTGATGGCCTTTTCTTATAAAAGGAAAAACTGTCTTGAGAAGTGGTTCAGCACAAAAATTAATTCAATGCAAGAATTTTTTTTTCCTAGAAGCTCTTGATTTTTGTGCCAAGCAAACCAAAAGCAACTGCTCAGAGAATTACTGGGGTGCTGCCCATCCTCAGGCACCACAGCTGAGGTTTCAGCAAGATTTAATTTCTTGTTTGTGTTTTCAGGAAATTATTCTTAATTTGGATTGTTTGCTCCTAACACAGGGTTTAACAAGCTGGCCTTGAGGGCAGCAAAATATTTGAGACCTCCCATCTTGTTTTAGGCTTGTAACAGGGTGAAGCCAGTTGGGTTTGAAAGTTGATATAATCCTGTGGCAAGTGGTGGGTTTTACTGAAAAGTTCTTGAGGATGACACACATCTGGACATAAAAATTCCCCCAGATGTGTGAGCTCTGTAACAATGACCTGAAAATATTTGTCAAGGTTCCTCTCTTCACTTGCAGCAAGCACCTGCCTTGCAAAATTTCCTTCCCTGTGATTTTAGCTTCTGCTTCCCATCTACCCCCAACCGCTAATTGGCTTCCTCCAGCCTTCTGCTTCCTCTCTGCTCTCCTGTAAGCAGCTACGCAAGTTGCAGTATGATTCAGTTTTCTTCCTGAAGAGCTCAAAATAATGACTTCTGTTCCATCCTGTTCTGTCTTTCACAACATTCAACTTCTTGGTTCCTCTGGCTCTGCTTGTGTTGCTGTGTGGGAAGGGAAGGGAGGAGGATGGGGAGGATCCAGGGTGCTTTGCCCCTTTGCAAGCTGCTGCTTTCCACATCCTGTGGCTGTGCTGCCCTGGCTGCTGGGTTTGACACTGCAGCTGTTTTCATCACTTTTTTAAATCTTAGTTGTGAGAAAACATGCCTTCTTGCTGAAGGTGAGAACTAGAAAAATACTTCTGCCTTTGAAAGAGCTTTTGGAGCACAACCTTAGAACAGTTGAGGGTGATATTAATGCTCCTTGTATACATGAATTTTCTCATCTGTGTGAAGGATTGTTGTTAAAGGCAGTTAGACTAGAAAAAATACAGCAGATATTGCTGGTGCTACAGCCCTGGTAACTGGGGAGTGATTCTTTTTCAAATAATAACAACACTAATAATAATACTTAAAATTGTTATTGTTATTATTGGAGTGTGCAGAAAATTAGCACATTTGTTGAGTAAAATGAGAGCTGTAGGGCTATCCTATTTTAGTGTTTCTGTGTATGTTTTATCTTACTGGTTGCATGGTGAGTGTCTAACAATTAAGTTTGTATTCAAGTCTGTAACTGTGTTGCTTTTTAAGTCCTTACCACACTTACCCATGATTGGAAATCAAATTATCTGTGTTCTATGTAGCTTTTCTGAGTTATGCTCGAAACAGAGGATGATTGTGATTAGTGTGTCTGTTTTTTTCAGTGCAGGATATGACCTAAAATAATGTTTGTGTTCTCTACTGAAGGTATTGCTATCAAAGAGTCAGCAAAAGTGGTCGATCAAGCACAAAGGAGGGTTTTGAAAGGTGTGGATGATTTAGACTTCTTCATTGGGGATGAAGCAATAGAAAAACCAACTTATGCAACCAAGGTATTAAGAAATGTTAAAAATAATTTTTCAATACTGTTTAGCAAGCATCATGTGTACAGTAAATATATTAAGAATGCCTTTTGGATAGCTGAAATCTTATTTATTAACTGTTTAAATGGAAAATAAGCTTTGGTGTTAGTTTTGTTGAACTTGGGGAGCCTGTGGGAATTTGCAAAACACTGTGAATATATATGCATTATATATATGTATATCTATTTCTTCAAAAGTGAAAGGAGTTTGTGGAGTTAAGTGGAAATGCCACATTCTCTTGTTCCTTGGTAACTTCTGTCATCAGCATCAAGTGGGACATTGGGCTGGGGGAACTTTTGGTTTATCCCAGTGCCACTGTTCTGCTGGACTGAGAAAAATGCTGTGTGTTGTCTCTGCTGCTTAAGGTTGGAATGAGAATTTTGAATGGAGGAAACCTAAATTGAGGTTTCTTGCCTGAGTGGGTCATATACTTTTACTACAGTTGAAAACAGATTTTTGGTTTGATTCTGGTTTTGTTTTGTTTCTCTTTTTCCTTTTTGTTTCCAATTATAATTTGATATATTTCTCCAACAGTGGCCTATCCGCCATGGTATAGTTGAAGACTGGGACTTGATGGAGAGGTTTATGGAGCAAGTAATCTTTAAGTATTTAAGGGCAGAACCTGAGGACCATTATTTTCTTTTGGTAGGTAAATTTATGCCCTGCATAAGAAGTTCCATATGATGAATAACAATGTACTGATTTATGTAAATTCTCAAGTACAAATATGCATATTTTGAAAGCAAAAGTAAATAAATTGCCTGGAGCTTTCTTGACCTGCCTTAAGCCATCCAGGTTCTTTAATTTTCTGAAAATGTCAGTGTGTCTGAACAGCAGACATTTTTCTGTTCTCTTCTCATTTCCCTCTCCAAATTGTCTGATTCATCACTTTCTTATTTTGCTTCTCCGCTGAATTCAATAATCTCAAGTTTATATGTTTGAGACAAAAAAATGCTTTTGTTTTGACTTTCTATAATTGCAATTATTTTGTTTTTACAGTACTGCCATCTGGATGAAGTATCTAGAGAGTAAATTTCTGTCTTTTATTTTCTGTGAAACTGGAAGGGTTGATTGTCATATCTGGGCTGATTAGATCTCATTTAAGGTCAATGTTATTCTGAAGCATCTACTATTCCTTAGTATTTAGGGCCATTGAAATAGGCAGTTTGGTTTAGTGTGTTATTTAGAGACCAAGTTTGGAATTAGAGGTGTTGGCTATACCTGTTTATATGCCTTCATCTTAAAGCAATAATTAGGTCCAGTGGCTCAAGGCTGTGTCCAGCCAAGCTGTGAATGTCTCCAAGGATCAAAATGCCATTACAACCCTGAGCCCCTTTTCAATATTTGACCATCTTTAAGTTGCCTTTTTTCTTCCTAATTCCTACTTAGGATTTCCCAAGTTGAGTTGTGTCCCTGGCTCCTTGTCCCAACACCTTTGTGAAGTCTGACTCCCTCTTGTTTTTCCTCTCCTGTTACACAGTTGCTGCAATGGGAGAGTGATGTTTCCTTTTCTCAAGTATTGTGTAGCACTATCCAAAATGCTCCTTCAGAGCAGAGTCTTGAGTATGTCTGATATTTCAATGAAAGCTATAGCACACTGTTATGATATGTTTTTTGTTGCTCAACTTCTCTCACTTGAGTACATTCTACAGCTGAGCATATCAGCTTGTGTTATAGTGGCTGCCTTTGGAAGGAAAGGAGCTCTTTTCACTGAGAAATCTAAAAAATTTCATGCTTTATATATGCTAAACTGCATCCTTTGACATGTTTTGATAGTCCTTGATTCTTTCAAGTGAAATCAAAAGTTGTAATGAGCTAAGTAACCCACAAAGGAGGTCTTGGATATAAATTCTTAAGCAGTAACTGATGTATTTTTTATGGCACTTTTGTTTTTCTTTCTTTTAATGTAATTTACATAGATTCTTAAAAGCACCCTTTGTCCATTACTATTTTTACATGCTGTTGTTGTTGAATGACTCAACAAAACTTAAGAGTTGGTGGTTCTTATTTTTTTAAAGTCAAATGTTTGGTTTGAATGTAAGTAAAACTCATGGGACTTTTTTTTTTTTTTTGTCTCACAGACTGAGCCTCCATTAAATACTCCAGAAAATAGAGAATATACTGCTGAAATCATGTTTGAATCTTTCAACGTTCCAGGGCTATATATTGCTGTTCAGGTAAGGGCAGGGCTGTTGAAAGTCAAAGCTGCAATATTTCTGTGTGGGCTGAAACTAATTTCACTGTGAAAAAACTGTGTGAGTGGTGTTTGGAATATGTTTATGTCCCTCTGGTTGGCAGTTCCAGCACTGCATGTTTGACATGCTTTGATTCTGTGGGTGGTCACTGGATGCTATTCCTGTTACCTCTACAGGCTTCTGAGCAGTAGAGTATTATATCTGTTGCATCATAAGTAAATAAAAAACCACACCATATCACAATAATTCTTTTAATCCAAGAACTGAATCCCTTTCAGTGTGAAGTAACGAAAAATTATGTTTGAGCATGGCTGAAAAAACATCAGGCAAGTGTCAAAAATTATTTGTGCAGCCTCTTTTTTCTAAGCTGTTGTGTAGACATGTAAAATTATTAAATAATTTTCCATGCTGTAAATTGCCATTGGCATGTCAGTCTGTCCTTGGGAGGGGTGGTGGAAAGTGAGGTCTGCAGGCAGATGTTTTACTAATATTTGATTTTTGGTGTTTTTCCAAGGCTGTCCTTGCCTTAGCTGCATCTTGGACGTCGAGACAAGTAGGAGAGCGAACACTGACTGGCACAGTTATAGACAGTGGAGATGGTGTCACTCATGTCATTCCTGTGGTAAGTGTGCCTCAAAGCTGCACAACAGCTTCCATGGAGAACAGTTTGTCCTCTAAGTTCTCTGAAGTGCACACCTACACACACTCAAGTACAGATAGGAGTCTTCAAAAATGTCAGATCATTCCCAGGGCTGTGGGTGTGAGCTTTGGTTCATTTTGCAGTGCAGAAACTCTTAACTTCTCTGTAACCCTGAGTTTGGCAGGGCTAATTGTCTTTCAGTGATTTACCTTAAAAGGTGAATTGCCAAGGCCATGCTAAGTGATGGGTGAAATTGCTTTAACACATTTCCAATTTGGTTTGCTGCTAAAAGTGAATAGGCTCTTCACAGTAGTCAGTACAGAAAGTTTGAAATTTTATTTTCGTTTAGCTCAGTCCATTTATGTATAAAGTAGAAATAATACAAAGTACTAGAGGGCAGATTTGAAGAGAAAAAGTATTTATATTTTTTCTCCATCTGTTCCCAATATTTAGTAGTGCTTCATCCATACAAGCAAAGGCAAAGTTCCTGCTTGGCTGGAAGAAAACAACCCCTATGGTTGGTTAGTCTGTTTGAATATCTGTTCCAATACATCAAGTTGCTAAAGCAGAAATTTAAATGATAGTGTGATGTTTTATTAAATAATGAACACCTAGAGTTGCAGTAATTTTCCTTACTGTCAAATTATTGCCCATTCTTTCCTGGGGGAGTTAAATTCACATCTATGTACCAGATACATTTGTATTTTCAGAATTAAGTTAGATAACAATTTTTATGACTAAAATCTATGCAAAGCTTTATCATGCTACAGTAGCATCACTTTTTAAAAAACAGTAGCACTGGTGGTGGTCAAAATACAGTCATGTATCAGTTTCTTATTAATTTTAGCGGAATATAGAGGCTAGATATTTTTTCAGCCTGTTCATCCAAGTTAATGGTTTTTTAATAAGACTTAGGAAACAATTGACACCTTCTATAGGTAAGCTTTTAAAATTGTACTTAGTAGTTCAAATTACTGTTTAAAACAGTTGAACTTTTTCTGATTTGTGGGTTTGGGGTTTTTTTAAAACTGAAATGAGAGTAGATATTCTATATCACTTGAAACATTAACCTCCTTTGCAGAATGTCATTTACTTATGAAATTTTTAAATGTGTTGAACAAATTGTCATCAATGTTCTATTACAAAATAGATAAAAAGGAATTAATAAATGCTTATCTCTGTAGTGAAGCTAACAGTAGTGGTAGAATTTTTTTTTAAATGACATTACTTTCTGTGTTAGTAAGACATTTTTGTATGAACATAAGGTGTGTGCATATAGGAAAACTTAAGCATTTTAAGAGTGTGATATCTTATTTCTCTGTTTGGATTTTGTAGGTCTGGTAGGGTTGAAGGCCAACCTTGCACACTTTGTTTCTTTCTTTAGACCAGATGTTTTTGATTCATTGATGCTGATCCCCAGGATGGGTGTGACTTGTAAGGGCAGGTTGATGGATGAGGATGGGCCAGTCTGATGTTCTGAGCAGTCTCAATGTGCTGAAATGATGCATTTTCTCCCTGCTTTCAGAAAATTAATTTTGGTTCATGTGGATTATAACGTCTTACATCAGTGGCTGTGACTGCAGGGCCACATCAGTTATTCTAAAATAATATTTCACGAAAAAAAGGTTCCTTGACCTTTTTGGTAAGAGTAACCTCATTTTGAAGAGAAAATAAAGGCCAAGGAATAGTGAGTATAGTGATTTGTCTGCCTTATGTACTAGTGACCT